>NC_137824.1:4950258-5375258 GCF_963921795.1 Nannobrachium achirus | reverse complement strand
CTTTTGCATTCATGAGTTAAAAAGGTAGTCAAGCTAATTCAAAGAGTTAAGTTAAAGGAACACAAAACATGACCTAACTCACAGCTGCCATTGGACAGACAGTTACAACATACTCTTATCTTTCACAGAACAGACAATTATCATTTATTTTATCTATTTGAGACTATGTAGCTGCTCTAGGGGAAATAGAGCATTATATCAGCCTATTCAATTGATAATGACCAATGGGTGCCAGTTTCTAAGTAGTTAAGCATATTAACATAACAATATATGTGGCCTAGACATGGATATTGCCCAATCAACTCGTAATCTACAGAAATGTCCACCACATCACACAGTATAAAACCTAGTAGGCTTAGTGGATTCACCTATGTTAAATCATGTCAGGTTAGTTTGGTTCAAGGTTCAAGTATAATAATTTATGAGACAAAAATGTAAACGGCACAAATGTACAATCACATCTAGGCTAGAATGATAACATAAAGTCCTGACTACTCCTTGTTATTGTGGTCCTAAATACTACAATGATTAGTTTGGATGCATTGCTTCTATCATGTCCAATTAAAAATAAATACATTACATACATACAGAAATCTGCCTTCTCCTGTATTGTATTAGTGACATTCATTATACATAGTAAAATAACAGGACAGAGTAAAAAAGGCCTCTGTTGTGTCTTTATCTGATCACATGCAATCAGACACTCACACTGCACAGCAATATATAAACTTTATTACAGGCTCAAGGCCCACAGGGTAAGAAGACAATACATTACAAAGATAATAATTAAAAAAAACAACAACAGAGAGTACATTCACCGAGCCCCACCGGAGCTAAAGAGGCACTCATGCCACTCATGCCAGTGTCCACTAATGGTAGACGTGTACCTGAATGAACACAAACAGATCAGAAAGTAATTTAACATACAACAATGTAAGGGATTCCTTTCTATTAAAAGCAAAATCATCACCGGGTCAAAGTTGTTGCTTGGTTCTCCCCATATAAAGGCATGTAGGTAACAGTAACATGATATTATGTCATGAATGATAAAAGTAATGTTTAAACACTTTGATGTGTGTGAGTTTATCTGGAGACTTACTCAGTCTGTGACTTACAGAGATCTTGATGGTCTTTGGGTTCCACCGGTTCATCAGAATTGCCGCTGGTGCCGTCTAGAGATTTCATCTTCACTTACAGTTGTGGACACTCTGCAACTAACCTAACCTAACACACACTATGTGTTAATGTTGATCAATATAATAATGTAAAAATACAAAGTTAAGTAGACCTAAGTAAGAAATAGTAAATACATTGTAATAATACATTGAAGGGGAAAATGTAGGAAAACAAATGCAACTCAGCATTGAATTTATGGCAAACATTTTGCTACTCAACCCTTTCCAAATATTATACAATTAAGAAGTGGGATGTTCCACTTAGTAAGAGAAAGAATTAATGAAATATTACATTTTTAAAAAGCTAGAAGACTCACCTATTATAGTAACCATGTGAATTGCTAATAATGTTATGGGTCAGATGTGTAAACATCTATCACATTGTATTGTTCTTTTCAGACTCAACAACAATAATAATGATGATGTTACTTAAATGCTGATCAATGTGTGAATCTGGCTCTTATCAGGTGTGTGTTTTCTCTCCCTGTCCTGTGCTGTCCTCAGTTAAACCAAGACAGTGCTGTTGTGACCAATGTGGAAAAAGCCTTCTGCTCAATTTATTATCTCAAAGTAGACCAGAGAATTCATACCGGAGTGAAGCCATTCAGCTGTGAACAATGTGGGAAGTATTTTGCTTGGTCTGGACAATTAAAAGATCATAAGCGTTCACATACTGGAGAGAAACCTTATTGTTGTGACCAGTGTGGGAAAAGATTTGTTCAAAAGGGGATTTTAAAAGAACACCAGAGAATTCACACTAGAGAGAAGCCCTATTGCTGTGACCAGTGTGGGAAAAGCTTTACTCGATAGTCTTATCTCAAAATACATGAACGAATTCACACAGGAGAGAAACCATAAAGCTGTGTCCAATGTGGGGAAAAGTTCAGTTTAATGGCTGCTCTGAAAGTACACCAGAGATTTCACACCGAAGAAAAGCCTTACTGCTGTGAACACTGTGGCAAAGTTTCACTGTAAAATCTAGCCTCGTACAACACAAGAAGATTCACACTTGAGAGAGACCTTACTGCTGTCACCAATGTGGGAAAAGGTTCACTCTGAAGACGGCTCTGAAAAGACACCTGAAAATCCACACTGGTGAGAAGCCATATACTGCTGTGTCCAGTGTGAGAAAAGGTTCAGTGATATGCATCATCTCAAAGCACACCAGAAAAATCACACTGGAAAGAAACCTTATTGCTGTGACCAGTGTGGAAAGAGCTTTCCTAGACTGGAACATATCAAAATACACCAACAAATTCACACCGGAGAGAAACCTTATATCTGTAACCAATGTGGGGAAAGCTCTGTCAGGTACATGTATACCGTTAGAGGACACTGGCATGAGTGCCTCTTTAGCTCCGGTGGGGCTTGGTGAATGTACTCTCTGTTGTTGTTGTTTTAATTATTATCTTTGTAATGTATTGTCTTCTTACCCTGTGGGCCTTGAGCCTGTAATAAAGTATTGCTGTGCAGTGTGAGTGTCTGATTGCATGTGATCAGATAAAGACACAACAGAGGCCTTTTTTGCTCTGTCCTGTTATTTTACTATTTATAATGAATGTCACTTGTCAAACTATAAAGCATTGTAGTATTTAGGACCACAATAACAAGGAGTAGTCAGGACTTTATGTTATCATTCTAGCCGAGATGTGATTGTACATTTGTGCTGTTTACATTTTTGTCTCATAAATTATTATACTTGAACCTTGAACCAAACTAACCTGGCATGATTTAACATAGGTGAATCCACTAAGCCTACTAAGTTTTATACTGTGTGATGTGGTGGACATTTCTGTAGATTACGAGTTGATTGGGCAATATCCATGTCTAGGCCACATATATTGTTATGATAATATGCTTAACTACTTAGAAACTGGCACCCATTGGTCATTATCAATTGAATAGGCTGATATAATGCTCTATTTCCCATAGAGCAGCTACATAGTCTCAAATAGATAAAACAAATGATAATTGTCTGTTCTGTGAAAGATAAGAGTATGTTGTAACTGTCTGTCCAATGGCAGCTGTGAGTTAGGTCATGTTTTGTGTTCCTTTAACTTAACTCTTTGAATTAGCTTGGCTCTCTTTTTAACTCATGAATGCAAAAGCAGTCTTCTAAAGTAACCATAACAATGAATTTGCCTTTTAAATCATGTTAAACCACAAAGCAATAAAACACTTAGCTTCAACTCAAAATAGTAACCTTGACTTAATGTCTAGTGAACAAATGGACTCTTTAGCTACAAGAAAAGGCACACAATAACTCCACACAACTGAGTTTTATATAGAAATAAATATTTATAGAAAATGTAAACAGTAAGTATAAATAAATAGATGGATAGATAGATAGATAGATAGATAGATAGATAGATAGATAGATAGATAGATAGAGTCACTTAATGACAATTATAATAATTTGTGAGCCTACACACTGACACACAGACCCTAAAAGCCAGCAACTTGTGTCAGACTTGAATTCAAATGCAAGAGCAGTTTTATATAAATGTAGTAGTAGTAGTGTTATGAGAGGGAAGGTGATGTTTTTTCAGACTAGCAGGGACTTAGGTGGGACAGTTAACAAAGCATTATCCAGTTTCTGTCTATTGTTGATCCCTCCCCCCACCACCACCCTGATTGGTCCATCAGAGTCATTGTGAGTATTTAACATAGCTCTGTTTTAGCTCCATGACACAGTCATGACACAGTTCCATGTGTGCAAGTTCCTGAGGCTGAACTCTCTTCTGGACTAAAGGTGAAGTATAAATAAATAGATGGATAGATGGATAGATAGATAGATGGATAGATGGATAGATGGATAGAGTCACTTAATGACAGACTTGAATTCAAATGCAAGAGCAGTTTTATATAAATGTAGTAGTAGTAGTGTTATGAGAGGGAAGGTGATGTTTGTTCAGACTAGCAGGGACTTAGGTGGGACAGTTAACAAAGCATTATCCAGTTTCTGTCTATTGTTGATCCCTCCCCCACCACCACTCTGATTGGTCCATCAGACTCATTGCGAGTATTTAACATAGCCCGGTTTAGCTCCATGACACAGTCATGACACAGTTCCATGTGTGCAAGTTCCTGAGGCTGAACTCTCTTCTGGACTAAAGGTGAAGTATAGATAGATAGATAGATAGATAGATAGATAGATAGATAGATAGATAGATAGATAGTAGGTTGATGCACCAATTGATGCAGGTTAGAGTTGTCCTATCTAAAAAAGAAGGTAGGTTGATGCACCAATTGATGCAGGTTAGAGTTGTCCTATCTAAAAAAGAAGGTAACATTTGAATTCCCCATCAAAAAATACATACAATAGACATCCAATTTGTTTTTGAGATGGATAGGGTACAATTGGCAATTATAAAATACCAATTGATGCAGGTTAGAGTTGTCCTATCCCAAAAAGAAGGTAATATTTGAATTCTCCATCAAAAAATACATACAATAGACATCCAATTTGTTTTTTGGATGGATAGGTCAGCCTCTCTTTCGACTTTTGACCCTTTAAATACTTTGTACATTTGTCACAAAATATACATTTGGCCTCATACACCCTTGATGTGCTTGGTCCTTGTCTAGTCGATTTTCTTCTGTCTTCTTCCTCTGTGGATAGCTTTAAAGCACAGCTCAAGACCTATTTCTTTACTCTTGCTTTTAGCTAAATTTTTAAATCCCTGTGCTGCTAATTGACGTCCGCACTGTTCTGAAATTGTTATTTCTCTGCTTAATTGTACTAATTTTAATTATTTCTTTTTATTCTGTATTTTTTATTTTATTTTACTGTTTCTCTGTTAAGCACTTGTGCTTCATTTTCTGCTCTGTAAAGCGCTTTGAGCTGCATTTCATGTCATGAAAGGTGCTATACAAATAAAGTTTTATTATTATTATTATTATTATTATTCTGTGAGAGTTGTTTCAGCAGAACTTTCTTTTGCAAGGATGATGTCAAGCTGTTTCTTCATAGTAAAGAGGGAACGGCATTTCCTGTGGTACAATACGGATGGTATCCTACCTTCAGGAAGGTCTTTTGCAAGATCAAGGATGGGAGTGTAGCCTCTTATTGTAGCAGCTCTCAGAAGTGTGTTCCATGAATCCAGATTTGTAGGTGCCAAAAGTTTTGTGTTATCATCTGAACAGTGTATTAAACAGTCCATCATGGAACACACTGGCTGTGTTTCACTTGTGCTTTGTTCTGCCATATTTTTCTATTCTGTGAGAATTAAATTAATCTATTAAGCTCAGCACCATGTGTAAAAATTTGAAGGTCACTATTCGTTTTTCCCCTCGCCAAAATGTGCCTACATTTTATGCATTATTTTGTCCTATGACAAGCTAACATTACTCAAATGACATGAAACAAGTGGATGCCTTAGGTTGTCTGGCTTCAAATGATACTGTGAGTCAAGGGATGGCTGATTTATCCTGCTTGCATCAATTACCTCGATGCACAACTGGTGTGTAGGCTTAGAGTCCAATAAGTTTGACCTGGGTCAGGTCATGCTGCTTGAAATCAAAGTAATTGAACTTGATTACATACTTGCATTTGTTATATGTTATGTGAGTGTCATTTTGAGTGTGAATCATGGATTACATACTTGCATTTGTTATATGTTATGTGAGTGTCATTTTGAGTGTGAATCAAATGTATTTATTGGGTATATTGATAAAATAAATTGTACAAAAACCTACTGAGCAGATAATGTGGGGAGAAAATGGCAAAAAAGTGAACGTCCTAAAAAAGTATTAAAGCTACCTATTTGAAAAGGCTATCATGTTTCAAAGTACTTATATGAACCCTACAAACAAAAGGAGATTTGTTCACTTAAGATGTCCCCCACTTCTGTAGTAGCTCATGGACTAAAAGAGCCCCGGCAGGCTAAACAAACGTTCAGATTTCAAAAATTAAGTGCTTAACCAAGGTTAATATGTGTCAGAATAGATTCCGATCAACCAGAATTGCATGTCGCTCCCGTATTGTTTAATAAAAAGCATTTTTATCAGATCGTTGTCTGTTTCCCCCATGTATTTTCGGACCGGCTTTTGCGAGGCTACGCCCACATTTCAGTGTCCATAGATGGGGGTTGTTCGCGTGTGGAAAACCAGGAAATACAAGGGGAAACATAACATGCTTTTTTATTAGACAATACGGGAGTTGCATGTAATTCTGGTTGAGCGGCATCTATTCTGACACAAATAAGTCTTGGTTAAGAACTTTATTTCTGAAATTTGAACGTTTGTTTAGCCTGCCGGGGCTCTTTGTTTACTTCGCTAGAAGCATGGTTGAGGTGGAAACATGACGGTCATATGGCCGTAATGTTTTGCCAATTGGCAGAGCAAAGCCATCCTCATCCCCTTTCTCTGCAAGATGAGCGCTATGTGAAGTTAAGTTTTCCCTCTGAGCCCGGTTGGCAGAACTGTTGTGTCTTGTCTTGGCTTAGCTGAGCTCGGCTGTAGCAGCTACTAACTATCATAAACTATGGGCATAAACAATACTTTGTTTAGCAGGTAAAACATTTGAGTACTTTTTCCACACTGCATGTTCAGGAGCAGAGCTCCACTGCTCAGCCTGTTGCCACTTGGCAGAGAGACAGCCATCCTCAGTCATCCACTTTGCTGTGTGTGTGTGTGTGTGTGTGTGTGTGTGTGTGTGTGTGTGTGTGTGTGTGTGTGTGTGTGTGTGTGTGTGTGTGTGTGTGTGCACGTTTTAGAATGAATAATAATAAATTATGTTTTTTACATAGGCTTGATGTTTTTATGTTGCACTGCAAGTGACTGAGGAAAATATATTTAATTTTCTGTACATGGAGAATGTGATTATTGATCATTGACCAGCCAAGTAACCCTGAAACAGGACGGTCGACTAGGGCTATGGGGTTAAAGGGATAGTTCACCCCCAAACTGACTTTATTTATATTGATTACTCACCTCACGGAGACTTGAATTTATGGATATTGTTTTTAGGTTTTGTCACATCAATAATTTGAGGAAAAATATCCATGAATTCAAGTCTCCATGGGGTGAGTAAAAAAATAATAATACTAAAAAAAAAAATCATTTTGGGGGTGAACTAATTTTATTTATCAATATTATATTGACAAATAAAATATACAAAATATATTCAATGTTATATGAGTAAAAAAAAAAAAGATGTACCCCAATTGAAACAAGCCCAAAAGCTTTCTTGTGGTGTTTATAATCATTTTAGTTGACCTTGTATCAGTGAACTGTACTGTCATGAAACTGTACATTTTCCTTTAATACCTCTAATAAATTCTTCAATCAATCAATCAGGTGAGGACCAGGGGAGAGACACAACCCAGGATGACAGAGGTTGTATTTCTAGGGCTCCAAATGCCCAGGACAGACCAGGGAGTGGAAGTGGAACAGCAGGGGTCCATCTGATTGGTTCCAGTTGATCCTCTGGGGGTCATCCTGGGGGTCCTCCATGAGGTCATCCTGGGGGTCCTCCATGACTCCTCCTCAGTGTGAAGCTGCTCAGAGCTCAGTTCAGAATGGATTCCTCTGGGGTAAGTGGAGCCCTAGAAATACAACCTCTGTCATCTTACATAATAACACTCTGTGTAATATTCCTTAATACACAGCCATAAGTGGTGTTTCCATAAAGCCTCTTGATTGATTGATTGAAGACTTTATTAGAAGAAGTTTGCATAGGAAAAGGTACAGTTTCATGACGGTACAGTTCACTGGTACAAGGTCTACTAAAAGGAGATCCTAGAAAAGACTAAGCTTATTTCCATAGGAAACCATTTGTGCATTAAAGCCATATTCAAATACATCTTTTTATGGAAACACTTCAAAATTATTCGCAAAAACCTTTATCCGCTTAGAGGAGGTGGATTTTGAGGCTTTATCAAATCAACTAAATGCACATTTGTGAATGGAAACGGGTCAGACAATAAATGTGAATAAATTATGATGTTCCACTTCTGGTCCATATCGCCGATTAATTAACGTCCATTGTATAGCGTTAGCCCACAAAACAAACCGGTTGTGACCCCTCGTCATCACACCGTGTTGCGTGCCAAAAGAAAAGTGGCCGATCTACAAGCTGACAGCAGCTCGCATCCGCGACGCTGCAGGATGAGTGTCGAGCGAGACGGTCACAGTCACAGTAGTGGTCATGTCTCGGATTCGGTCTGTAAAAATCAGCCCCATCCCAGCTCTGTGCACTGTGTGCAAGCCCCGCGGGAAGTATTCACAGCAGGTCGGTCAGACGGACCCAGGCAGGATCTCCCAAGAAATGTGCATTTATTGTGCCATGTTTTGTGCCAGAAACATGACCAGTTATAGACTAAATATGGCTATAGAGTGTCTAAAAGTGTCTAAAAAGCCACAATATACACCAATGTGATTATATTGACCTTTCCATTTTAAATGTGTCCCAACTGTAGTCAAAAAGGGGATCTCTGATAATAAAACGAAAAACATTCCTTGGGCCAGAAATGGCCACTCAAAACGTCAATTTTCATCAATTTTCATCAATTTTCAGTCTTTTGGGGTCCGTTTTTAGCCCAAGGAATGTTTTTCATGCAAAACAAATGCTTGCAATGGATTCAGAATAATTAAAAACACCTAGTTTGACCCCTCATATCCCACTTAAAGCAGATTTTTTTTCAGTCATTTTTTTCCGTTATATTGTAGTGTATAGTAATTGAAGGTAGGTAGGTCGTTTTCAAAACTTTGCCCCGGTGGGATTCCTTGGGACTTTTTTTCCCTCACTAAGGACATAATGAGGATACAAAATCAGTTGAGTTTGCTACTATTGCAATTTGTTCTAGGTCTAACCCTAAAATTACTGGACTATTGTGGTTTAACATGATTTAAAAGGCAAATTCATTGTTATGGTTACTTTAGAAGACTGCTTTTGCATTCATGAGTTAAAAAGGTAGTGAAGCTAATTCAAAGAGTTAAGTTAAAGGAACACAAAACATGACCTAACTCACAGCTGCCATTGGACAGACAGTTACAACATACTCTTATCTTTCACAGAACAGACAATTATCATTTATTTTATCTATTTGAGACTATGTAGCTGCTCTAGGGGAAATAGAGCATTATATCAGCCTATTCAATTGATAATGACCAATGGGTGCCAGTTTCTAAGTAGTTTAGCATATTAACATAACAATATATGTGGCCTAGACATGGATATTGCCCAATCAACTCGTAATCTACAGAAATGTCCACCACATCACACAGTATAAAACCTAGTAGGCTTAGTGGATTCACCTATGTTAAATCATGTCAGGTTAGTTTGGTTCAAGGTTCAAGTATAATAATTTATGAGACAAAAATGTAAACAGCACAAATGTACAATCACATCTAGGCTAGAATGATAACATAAAGTCCTGACTACTCCTTGTTATTGTGGTCCTAAATACTACAATGATTAGTTTGGATGCATTGCTTCTATCATGTCCAATTAAAAATAAATACATTACATACATACAGAAATCTGCCTTCTCCTGTATTGTATTAGTGACATTCATTATACATAGTAAAATAACAGGACAGAGTAAAAAAAGGCCTCTGTTGTGTCTTTATCTGATCACATGCAATCAGACACTCACACTGCACAGCAATATATAAACTTTATTACAGGCTCAAGGCCCACAGGGTAAGAAGACAATACATTACAAAGATAATAATTAAAAAAAACAACAACAGAGAGTACATTCACCGAGCCCCACCGGAGCTAAAGAGGCACTCATGCCACTCATGCCAGTGTCCACTAATGGTAGACGTGTACCTGAATGAACACAAACAGATCAGAAAGTAATTTAACATACAACAATGTAAGGGATTCCTTTCTATTAAAAGCAAAATCATCACCGGGTCAAAGTTGTTGCTTGGTTCTCCCCATATAAAGGCATGTAGGTAACAGTAACATGATATTATGTCATGAATGATAAAAGTAATGTTTAAACACTTTGATGTGTGTGAGTTTATCTGGAGACTTACTCAGTCTGTGACTTACAGAGATCTTGATGGTCTTTGGGTTCCACCGGTTCATCAGAATTGCCGCTGGTGCCGTCTAGAGATTTCATCTTCACTTACAGTTGTGGACACTCTGCAACTAACCTAACCTAACACACACTATGTGTTAATGTTGATCAATATAATAATGTAAAAATACAAAGTTAAGTAGACCTAAGTAAGAAATAGTAAATACATTGTAATAATACATTGAAGGGGAAAATGTAGGAAAACAAATGCAACTCAGCATTGAATTTATGGCAAACATTTTGCTACTCAACCCTTTCCAAATATTATACAATTAAGAAGTGGGATGTTCCACTTAGTAAGAGAAAGAATTAATGAAATATTACATTTTTAAAAAGCTAGAAGACTCACCTATTATAGTAACCATGTGAATTGCTAATAATGTTATGGGTCAGATGTGTAAACATCTATCACATTGTATTGTTCTTTTCAGACTCAACAACAATAATAATGATGATGTTACTTAAATGCTGATCAATGTGTGAATCTGGCTCTTATCAGGTGTGTGTTTTCTCTCCCTGTCCTGTGCTGTCCTCAGTTAAACCAAGACAGTGCTGTTGTGACCAATGTGGAAAAAGCCTTCTGCTCAATTTATTATCTCAAAGTAGACCAGAGAATTCATACCGGAGTGAAGCCATTCAGCTGTGAACAATGTGGGAAGTATTTTGCTTGGTCTGGACAATTAAAAGATCATAAGCGTTCACATACTGGAGAGAAACCTTATTGTTGTGACCAGTGTGGGAAAAGATTTGTTCAAAAGGGGATTTTAAAAGAACACCAGAGAATTCACACTAGAGAGAAGCCCTATTGCTGTGACCAGTGTGGGAAAAGCTTTACTCGATAGTCTTATCTCAAAATACATGAACGAATTCACACAGGAGAGAAACCATAAAGCTGTGTCCAATGTGGGGAAAAGTTCAGTTTAATGGCTGCTCTGAAAGTACACCAGAGATTTCACACCGAAGAAAAGCCTTACTGCTGTGAACACTGTGGCAAAGTTTCACTGTAAAATCTAGCCTCGTACAACACAAGAAGATTCACACTTGAGAGAGACCTTACTGCTGTCACCAATGTGGGAAAAGGTTCACTCTGAAGACGGCTCTGAAAAGACACCTGAAAATCCACACTGGTGAGAAGCCATATACTGCTGTGTCCAGTGTGAGAAAAGGTTCAGTGATATGCATCATCTCAAAGCACACCAGAAAAATCACACTGGAAAGAAACCTTATTGCTGTGACCAGTGTGGAAAGAGCTTTCCTAGACTGGAACATATCAAAATACACCAACAAATTCACACCGGAGAGAAACCTTATATCTGTAACCAATGTGGGGAAAGCTCTGTCAGGTACATGTATACCGTTAGAGGACACTGGCATGAGTGCCTCTTTAGCTCCGGTGGGGCTTGGTGAATGTACTCTCTGTTGTTGTTGTTTTAATTATTATCTTTGTAATGTATTGTCTTCTTACCCTGTGGGCCTTGAGCCTGTAATAAAGTATTGCTGTGCAGTGTGAGTGTCTGATTGCATGTGATCAGATAAAGACACAACAGAGGCCTTTTTTGCTCTGTCCTGTTATTTTACTATTTATAATGAATGTCACTTGTCAAACTATAGTATATAGTATAGTATAGTATAGTACTATAGTATTTAGGACCACAATAACAAGGAGTAGTCAGGACTTTATGTTATCATTCTAGCCGAGATGTGATTGTACATTTGTGCTGTTTACATTTTTGTCTCATAAATTATTATACTTGAACCTTGAACCAAACTAACCTGGCATGATTTAACATAGGTGAATCCACTAAGCCTACTAAGTTTTATACTGTGTGATGTGGTGGACATTTCTGTAGATTACGAGTTGATTGGGCAATATCCATGTATAGGCCACATATATTGTTATGATAATATGCTTAACTACTTAGAAACTGGCACCCATTGGTCATTATCAATTGAATAGAGTATGTTGTAACTGTCTGTCCAATGGCAGCTGTGAGTTAGGTCATGTTTTGTGTTCCTTTAACTTAACTCTTTGAATTAGCTTGGCTCTCTTTTTAACTCATGAATGCAAAAGCAGTCTTCTAAAGTAACCATAACAATGAATTTGCCTTTTAAATCATGTTAAACCACAAAGCAATAAAACACTTAGCTTCAACTCAAAATAGTAACCTTGACTTAATGTCTAGTGAACAAATGGACTCTTTAGCTACAAGAAAAGGCACACAATAACTCCACACAACTGAGTTTTATATAGAAATAAATATTTATAGAAAATGTAAACAGTAAGTATAAATAAATAGATGGATAGATAGATAGATAGATAGATAGATAGATAGATAGATAGATAGATAGATAGATAGATAGATAGATAGAGTCACTTAATGACAATTATAATAATTTGTGAGCCTACACACTGACACACAGACCCTAAAAGCCAGCAACTTGTGTCAGACTTGAATTCAAATGCAAGAGCAGTTTTATATAAATGTAGTAGTAGTAGTGTTATGAGAGGGAAGGTGATGTTTTTTCAGACTAGCAGGGACTTAGGTGGGACAGTTAACAAAGCATTATCCAGTTTCTGTCTATTGTTGATCCCTCCCCCCACCACCACCCTGATTGGTCCATCAGAGTCATTGTGAGTATTTAACATAGCTCTGTTTTAGCTCCATGACACAGTCATGACACAGTTCCATGTGTGCAAGTTCCTGAGGCTGAACTCTCTTCTGGACTAAAGGTGAAGTATAAATAAATAGATGGATAGATAGATAGATAGATGGATAGATGGATAGATGGATAGAGTCACTTAATGACAGACTTGAATTCAAATGCAAGAGCAGTTTTATATAAATGTAGTAGTAGTAGTGTTATGAGAGGGAAGGTGATGTTTGTTCAGACTAGCAGGGACTTAGGTGGGACAGTTAACAAAGCATTATCCAGTTTCTGTCTATTGTTGATCCCTCCCCCACCACCACTCTGATTGGTCCATCAGACTCATTGCGAGTATTTAACATAGCCCGGTTTAGCTCCATGACACAGTCATGACACAGTTCCATGTGTGCAAGTTCCTGAGGCTGAACTCTCTTCTGGACTAAAGGTGAAGTATAGATAGATAGATAGATAGATAGATAGATAGATAGATAGATAGATAGATAGATAGATAGATAGTAGGTTGATGCACCAATTGATGCAGGTTAGAGTTGTCCTATCTAAAAAAGAAGGTAGGTTGATGCACCAATTGATGCAGGTTAGAGTTGTCCTATCTAAAAAAGAAGGTAACATTTGAATTCCCCATCAAAAAATACATACAATAGACATCCAATTTGTTTTTGAGATGGATAGGGTACAATTGGCAATTATAAAATACCAATTGATGCAGGTTAGAGTTGTCCTATCCCAAAAAGAAGGTAATATTTGAATTCTCCATCAAAAAATACATACAATAGACATCCAATTTGTTTTTTGGATGGATAGGGTACAATTGGCAATTATAAAATACCAATTGATGCAGGTTAGAGTTGTCCTATGCAAAACAGAAGGTCATATTTGAATTCTCCATAAAAAAATACATACAATAGACACTTTTTTTTTTTTCGCAGCCTTTTTTTCGCGGCCTCGTCCATGGACGCGTCCACGGCCGGCCGTTTGCCTCCACGTTTGCGTCCGTGGACGCGGCCTCGCGTCCACGGCCGTTTTTTTCGCGGCCGCGTCCATGGACGTGGACGCGGCGGCCAACGGCTCTTGCTGGAGATTTGTTCACTTAAGATGTCCCCCACTTCTGTAGTAGCTCATGGACTAAAAGAGCCCCGGCAGGCTAAACAAACGTTCAGATTTCAAAAATTAAGTGCTTAACCAAGGTTAATATGTGTCAGAATAGATTCCGATCAACCAGAATTGCATGTCGCTCCCGTATTGTTTAATAAAAAGCATTTTTATCAGATCGTTGTCTGTTTCCCCCATGTATTTTCGGACCGGCTTTTGCGAGGCTACGCCCACATTTCAGTGTCCATAGATGGGGGTTGTTCGCGTGTGGAAAACCAGGAAATACAAGGGGAAACATAACATGCTTTTTTATTAGACAATACGGGAGTTGCATGTAATTCTGGTTGAGCGGCATCTATTCTGACACAAATAAGTCTTGGTTAAGAACTTTATTTCTGAAATTTGAACGTTTGTTTAGCCTGCCGGGGCTCTTTGTTTACTTCGCTAGAAGCATGGTTGAGGTGGAAACATGACGGTCATATGGCCGTAATGTTTTGCCAATTGGCAGAGCAAAGCCATCCTCATCCCCTTTCTCTGCAAGATGAGCGCTATGTGAAGTTAAGTTTTCCCTCTGAGCCCGGTTGGCAGAACTGTTGTGTCTTGTCTTGGCTTAGCTGAGCTCGGCTGTAGCAGCTACTAACTATCATAAACTATGGGCATAAACAATACTTTGTTTAGCAGGTAAAACATTTGAGTACTTTTTCCACACTGCATGTTCAGGAGCAGAGCTCCACTGCTCAGCCTGTTGCCACTTGGCAGAGAGACAGCCATCCTCAGTCATCCACTTTGCTGTGTGTGTGTGTGTGTGTGTGTGTGTGTGTGTGTGTGTGTGTGTGTGTGTGTGTGTGTGTGTGTGTGTGTGTGTGCACGTTTTAGAATGAATAATAATAAATTATGTTTTTTACATAGGCTTGATGTTTTTATGTTGCACTGCAAGTGACTGAGGAAAATATATTTAATTTTCTGTACATGGAGAATGTGATTATTGATCATTGACCAGCCAAGTAACCCTGAAACAGGACGGTCGACTAGGGCTATGGGGTTAAAGGGATAGTTCACCCCCAAACTGACTTTATTTATATTGATTACTCACCTCACGGAGACTTGAATTTATGGATATTGTTTTTAGGTTTTGTCACATCAATAATTTGAGGAAAAATATCCATGAATTCAAGTCTCCATGGGGTGAGTAAAAAAATAATAATACTAAAAAAAAAATCATTTTGGGGGTGAACTAATTTTATTTATCAATATTATATTGACAAATAAAATATACAAAATATATTCAATGTTATATGAGTAAAAAAAAAAAAGATGTACCCCAATTGAAACAAGCCCAAAAGCTTTCTTGTGGTGTTTATAATCATTTTAGTTGACCTTGTATCAGTGAACTGTACTGTCATGAAACTGTACATTTTCCTTTAATACCTCTAATAAATTCTTCAATCAATCAATCAGGTGAGGACCAGGGGAGAGACACAACCCAGGATGACAGAGGTTGTATTTCTAGGGCTCCAAATGCCCAGGACAGACCAGGGAGTGGAAGTGGAACAGCAGGGGTCCATCTGATTGGTTCCAGTTGATCCTCTGGGGGTCATCCTGGGGGTCCTCCATGAGGTCATCCTGGGGGTCCTCCATGACTCCTCCTCAGTGTGAAGCTGCTCAGAGCTCAGTTCAGAATGGATTCCTCTGGGGTAAGTGGAGCCCTAGAAATACAACCTCTGTCATCTTACATAATAACACTCTGTGTAATATTCCTTAATACACAGCCATAAGTGGTGTTTCCATAAAGCCTCTTGATTGATTGATTGAAGACTTTATTAGAAGAAGTTTGCATAGGAAAAGGTACAGTTTCATGACGGTACAGTTCACTGGTACAAGGTCTACTAAAAGGAGATCCTAGAAAAGACTAAGCTTATTTCCATAGGAAACCATTTGTGCATTAAAGCCATATTCAAATACATCTTTTTATGGAAACACTTCAAAATTATTCGCAAAAACCTTTATCCGCTTAGAGGAGGTGGATTTTGAGGCTTTATCAAATCAACTAAATGCACATTTGTGAATGGAAACGGGTCAGACAATAAATGTGAATAAATTATGATGTTCCACTTCTGGTCCATATCGCCGATTAATTAACGTCCATTGTATAGCGTTAGCCCACAAAACAAACCGGTTGTGACCCCTCGTCATCACACCGTGTTGCGTGCCAAAAGAAAAGTGGCCGATCTACAAGCTGACAGCAGCTCGCATCCGCGACGCTGCAGGATGAGTGTCGAGCGAGACGGTCACAGTCACAGTAGTGGTCATGTCTCGGATTCGGTCTGTAAAAATCAGCCCCATCCCAGCTCTGTGCACTGTGTGCAAGCCCCGCGGGAAGTATTCACAGCAGGTCGGTCAGACGGACCCAGGCAGGATCTCCCAAGAAATGTGCATTTATTGTGCCATGTTTTGTGCCAGAAACATGACCAGTTATAGACTAAATATGGCTATAGAGTGTCTAAAAGTGTCTAAAAAGCCACAATATACACCAATGTGATTATATTGACCTTTCCATTTTAAATGTGTCCCAACTGTAGTCAAAAAGGGGATCTCTGATAATAAAATCAAAGAAAAAGACCTGCACACTGTCAGGAACTTGCAAAAAGAAATGTAATTCCACGTTTCTGTCATTTAGTCCTTCATCAGAACAGAGAATGTGTCTCCAACTGTAGTAAAGAATAAAGACAGACGACTATGTTGCTGCTGTTGTGTGTTGTTGAAAAACTATTCTCCACTAGACCTTACCCGTTCGAAGATATGTGCTTCAAAATATGTGCAGAGTGTGGGTTGTGGGGAAAGTTACTGTAACTGGTGCGTGCGTGAGAATATGTGGGAGCATATGTGGGAGCATCATAATGTAAGGCATAATGTATGCGCTTGCTCCACATAGTTTTTTCATACCCGTTGGAAGATGAGAGAGAGAGAGAGAGAGAGAGAGAGAGAGTTTCATACCCGTTGGAAGATGAGAGAGAAAGAGAGAGAGAGAGAGAGAGAGAGAGAGAGAGAGAGAGAGAGAGAGAGAGAGAGAGAGCACATTCCTAACTGTGAGAGAGAGGGGTGTGTGTGTGGGGCTACAGATCCCATGGCCTGGAGGAACGGACCGTAACCCTGACAACAGACTAAGAAAACGCTAATAAACAGCTTTAATTTGGGAGAAATGAAATTCGGGCTCCGTCACCGTTGGTATAATGCTAATGGCCAATACCATGTGAACTTTGGGATCAGTTGCTGAAGCGAGTGAATAGATAAACGTAGATAAGCGTGAGCGTTAGAGCGTTAGAGCGTGAGTGTGTGAGTGAGTGAGTGAGTTGTTTGGTGGTTTATCTGATAGATGGTGGGAAATGATATCAATGACTCACTTGCGCCCTCTGCAGTCTACAGATGGTCAATATAAATTACCACCATAGACCATTGATCACCTTATAAACAAACTGTTTATTTATGTATCTGACCCTATCATCCATCATTACTATGTCTAAGTAGAAGCCTTTAACACAATGAATAATAGATGATGATGAAACAACTCTGTATTAAACAGCAGTGTGAGTGAGGTCTAAGTTAATCTTGTGATCATGATGTCTGTTCTGTGTTTTAATAGCTGGGTTTATACTCTATGACAGGGGTCTTCAATGTGTTCAGGCCAACTTGGCCAAGGACCCCTTTGCTGAGAGAAAGATGAAGCAGGGACCCCCCATTATATAGTGTATACTATTGTGTTGCAGATTAAAAATGTTTGTAGATTTCTTAAACAGCTTAGACTTGTTTGACAGCACTGTCAGTGTATGTTGGATTAATGTGTACTTGCAGACATTAAACCACTTGAACTGTCAATACTTGGTCTACTCTTTTCCCTCTGCACCAAACGTCTTTGCCAGAAATAGATGATCTACAAGCTCACAAGCGTGCGTTGTGGCAGCGTTGACAGTGTTGACATTTGCAATGGTTGTTCTGTCCTCAGATGGAGGTGTGTGAAGAGAAAGCTGCTGCTGTCCTTCCTGCGTCCTGCGTGCAGCAGTTGGACAACTGGAAGGAGAGGCTGGCTGCCATGGAGGAGCTCCTTCAGGTCAGTAGTCAGAAAAACCCTGCTATACAGTATTTAAACATCACAAAGTGGGTGCCGTGACGCAAGGCCAGGGTGGCCTCGGAATACCTTCATAATATTTGACTTTGTAAAACCTGAGTTGCACTTCACTTGGTGCGTCCTGTTTTCAGTCTACACCAAATCTCAAAAATGGTAGAGCTGCAAGCTCTCAACGCGACACGTTGTGATGCATTGTGAGCTTGTAGATCGGCTATTTAAGCGTCAAGTAGAAAGTTATTTTTAATCTGTCCTAATGGTAATGTATATTCTAAGTTTTCCTTGTGACATACTGTATCTTGGGGGGGGGGGGGGTATTTACATATTTGCATACCATATTATAGTGTAACATAAATGTGAAGTTTCCATAAAGTATCCATGTAATTCTTATTCAGGGTTGCCTCTGAAGTTATTTGCTGGGTTGACCTGAGACAAATTTGAAAAGCACTGCTGTATACATATTTTGTTGTTGTTCAGTAGTGTGCAAAAGACTTTGTTTTTGTGTAGACGGTGGAGCAGATTGACGGCAGTGAGACTCTGTAAGGCTCTGGTCAGCATGCTGTCCAGGAAACCAGGGTGGAAGAGACCAACTTCCAGGTACCTTTACTGCCTTTATACTAGTCTATACTATATAATACTGTATAGATATACTTTATACTAGTCTATACTATATAATACTGTATATATATACTTTATACTAGTCTATACTATATAATACTAGATAGATATACTTTATACTAGTCTATACTATATAATACTAGATAGATATACTTTATACTAGTCTATACTATATAATACTGTATAGATATACTTTATACTAGTCTATACTATATAATACTAGATAGATACTGTAGATAGAGACATTTTGTGCAAATCTTGAATATACTTTTGAGTGAACATTTTTAACTCAAAGCTTTGCTTCTGGTGGGTCCCTGGAGAAAAATATTTTGCGATAGGGTCTGAGGAGAAAAAAATTGTATCTGTGGTGCGCAAAGTTTTTAGTGTCAAGGACCCCTAGATTTTTACCTTTTTCAGAAAACCTTCAGGATTTAGAAGACATTTTGAGGTATTTTTCATGTCTTAATGCGTTAATAGCCTTGCTATGAGTGAATCAGGTTTGACGTCAAGGCAGCCCAGTTGAAATAAGCTTCTGACTGCTACGGAGGATCACAATTATTTGTAGCTGAGCACTCATTGAAGGAAGGACATATGCATGCATGCATATGCAAAACCCCTAGTTTGGCCCCTCACATGCTACTTAAAGCATATTTATTTTGGTGTGTTTTATCCTGTATAGTTAAGTTCATGGGACCCCGACTTTCAGCAGCTGTAACGGATTCTCCTAGGGAAACTGAATTTCCGTCTTTGTGAGATGTGTTACTAGACACCTTTACAAACACATTGGTGAAGACATTTTTTGGTAAGGAATTTATTCCAGGATTTGACCCTATTCCTGAAGATATCCCCCGACTATGCCTGTCACACAGATGCAAGGCCAGTCCGCTCCTGCACCCATCAGGGGCTCTGCTGAGGGACTGAGGGCCCATCAGGGGCTCTGCTGAGGGGCTGAGGGCCCATCAGGGGCTCTGCTGAGGGACTGAGGGCCCATCAGGGGCTCTGCTGAGGGACATGAGGGACCATCAGGGGCTCTGCTGAGGGGCTGAGGGCCCAGCGGAAGGAGAAGAGGCTGAGAACCAAGACGAGGAAGAGGGAGACGTCATGGATCTGCTGCCACGCACTGACATCAGGTTAGCCTCTCAACACGTTTGTCCAATGCTGGTAATGGCAGTAGTTTTCATTACCAGCGGGACATTGTCTATTCAGAGGTGAGAGTGATGAGTTGCACTATTGGATGGGCGTTGGGTTGCAAGTGGCACCCCTGCTCCATGCCGACACAACTAATGTTGGTTGTGTAAGCTCAGCTATACTTTTCACCCTTTATACTGACAGCTGTCGTACTGAGGAATGTCTGTCTGAATGTCGTACTAACGAACCAGACCAACACATTCTAAAGTACTCTGATGATACAGTTTTAATTTCACTCTTAGATAGTTCCAGTGATCCTGGACTGCACCAACTCAGAGTAAATAAGGTGGTTGAATGGAGTGACAACAACGCTCTCATCATTAACACAAAAAAGACAGAAGAGATTGTTTTTTGTGCACCACCAGATACACACAGATCTCCCATTACTATTCATGGTGAACAGATCAACCAGGTATGTTCGTATACGTACCTCGGAGTAGTAATAGACCATCTTTTGTCATGGAAAGATCAGATTGAATCTGTGTGTAAGAAAACAAAGCAAAGAATCTACTTCCTTCGCCGTTTAAGATCATTTGGTGCTAGTAGACAGATTCTTCTTATGTTTTTCACGTCTGTCATTATGAGTGTTCTTCAGTACTGTAGTACCACCTGGTATGGATGCTTGTCTGCAGCCCTTAAGTCACAACTGCTGCAACAACTGAACATTTGTTCAAAGATAGTTGGACAACCACTTCAGAGGCTATATACGACTACGTATGATAACAGCATTCTAAGGTTGGCAAGAAATATTACCTCTAATAGTAGCCATGTGTTGCATAGAGAATATAGGTTGCTGCCTTCAGGAAGGAGATATGGTGTTCCAGAATACAATAAGGTCAGACTAAAAAGGTCCTTTGTCCATCAGTCGACTTTAAGGCTTAATCAGGAGTTTGGCCATAGGTAGGCTTGGCGGTGAACACTGCTCTTGTCTATATTATCCTTATGGTTGTAAACCTGTCTTGTTTTTGTTACATGTGTTAAAATGTTTGTATATATGTTATGTGTCGCATACATGGCTGCTGTGTCGCAAGACAAATTTCAGTGTGAACTGACAATAAAGTACTATATCATATCATATCATCCTGGGGACACACCAATGTGTACAGGGGCCATCTGACTCACCCAGAAGTATTTTCAAACCATCTTAATCTGTATAATGCATTTCATAGTACTCGTTATTTGAATATACTTTAAGGAATCTCCATATGGAACTGCATCTTTTTATGCAGTGTAAAATATGCTTATAGAGAAGATCAGAATGCTCTTTAGTGAAGTGAGTTTTCCTTTGTGTATGTCTTATTGCCTGCTCCAGCGCCTCGAAGCTGACAATGATGCCATAGTGTCCTGCCTAGACCTGATCCTCAAGTGGTTCACACGCGTGTATCAAAACAGGATCCTGGTATCGCCAGTGGAAGCTTGTGATTGGCTGAACCGAAGGTAGGGAGCGCTCCGTTGTGTTCCCCTGGACCGCGCAGAGGTGACAAAATTCGGGGGGCTGAAGATTTACTATTCTGTCCGGCACATAAGTCGGTAATGGCTCTGAGTCGGCTCAAGCGACCGTCGCATCGCTCGACTATGCGATGTTTCATAACATATAATCATAAACATTCTATATTTATAAAGTCAAGTATTATACTTAATAATTGGGACTAATTAAGCATTATCATAGTTATAATAGGCCTACATTTACAGTAGTTTAGGCATTTTGGTTTGATAAGGTTGTGGGCAGAACAATTTGTCCTTATTATGTTATTTGACTATTTTTACTTAAATTATAATTAAAGACACTTCATAGTGAATTAGTGATTATAATAAATAGCCTATGTCATGATTGCTAGATCAGATTATGTTTATAATATAACGCCGGCGTGCCTCCGTCATCTCCACCGAAAACAAGCGCTCCCCCCTTGTTCCATTGTCGAAACCGGGGTGCTGTTTTGATTCACGTGGTTCACACTACGCTGCTTTGACACCAACACCACTGATGAAGGCCCTGGAGTTCCTCCAGCTCCTCTTCCTCTCACTCAGCGAGCAGAAATACCACCTCAGTGATCTGGAGGCCGTCATTCCATACCTCATCCTCAAGGTTTGTGTTTGCATCAGGCTCAGGTGGTTGCATTGCTAACGGTGGCCTGTTCGCACACAACAGAAAGACACTACTTAAAGGACAACTTTAGTTTTTTACAACAAGGGTTCATATTTTAGATTGTAATTAAATAATATAAAAGATGAGTGTTAAAATTATTTAATTTACTTCTTTCTATTGTTTTAGAGATTATTATTTCAGTGGTTGGGGGCATGCGGGTCCGGGTACTAACGTATAATTTGTTTTTCTCTTCAAAATAAAACTCGAACAAGGCCAAATTCCCATGTTTTACTTTAAAATGTAAAATGAAAAACAGAAAACAGGACCATAGACCGTTTTTCTAAATGTCTGTAAACATTGGAAATCGGGTGGAACAAAGTTGAAAAACGCTCTGTTTTCCTTTAATGCCATTTGTGTTTTCTTAATTTCCCTTCAAAAACAGAAAACAGAAAACAGAACACTGACCCCCGTGTTCCGTTGTTATATTATCCATCTGCACTCAAAGTCAAGTGCAACAGACGGCTTGTTCCATAGTTCGCTTTGATTCACCGTCATTGTCAATGAAACCAACCAAAAGGACGTGGCGGAGGACCTTCAAAATAAAAGTCACTGGCGCGCCAGCTGAGCTACCAGTCCAAGCGCCAACGACTTTTGCTGCGTGTCTCTCTCCCATGTCAGTCTGCTCTCCTATCAATAAAGCTATAAAAGCCCCCAAATAAAATAAAATTAAAGTCACATGTTTGAGGATTTTACTGTCAGGATACTTTGCCAATTAATTGGTTGCCTGTATACCTTCAGATGAAGCAAACGTGTTTGTGTGATATATATATATATTAGGGTGCATCAAATTTCAATGCAAAAAAAAATCATCTCACTCTATCTAGAACTTTGTTCCACTGTCTATACAAATGATTTTAGCAAAGTTTGGGGGAAATTCATTCATAGTTAGAGGTGCAACGCAGCATGTCAAATTTAGGAAAAAGTGACATTTCGGCTGCTTTTAGAGCTTTCATTTCTTGATAACATGACATGGCAATTTCTCAAAAATACAACAAATAGTTTGTGAGAAGGTGTTTTTGACAAGAGAAAGCATGTTTAATCAAGAAGAAACATTTACATTTTCATTGATAGTCACTGAAAAATGATTGAAAATATTGAAATATTGTCCTAGTTAAGTGACATTTCGGCTGCTTTTAGAACTCTATTTTTTTTATAACATGACATGGCAATTTCTCAAAAATACAACAAATAGTTTGTGAGGAGGTGTTTCTGCCAAGGGAAAAGGTGTTTAATCAAGAAGAAACATTTACATTTTCATTCAAAGTCACTGAAAAATATTGAAATATTGTCCTAGTTATTCACTGTGTTCAGCTTGCACTTATAGGAGTGAAGATTGGGATGTTCACGGCGGTCATGCTCAACATTCTGAAGGTGTTGCTCACTTGGCTGCTGCCACAGAATGATGTGAGTTTGACCCCTCACTCAGCACAGTCATTCACAACATTGATGGCACGCACATTCACCACACCTGCCTGGAATGATGCACTGGTACCCCAATCCTCTACATTGAGTGGAAGAAATGCCTTGTGCACAGTCCAGGTCGTTGGAAGTTTACTGGAGTCTATATCATCTGCACCCAGAGAAGACACAGCTGCACAAAGTCATGGTAGTCGCACTCACCTTGTCTGTAGTCTATCACTGCTGCAGCACACATGGTGAATTCAGCACTTAACTTGCCCAAGAACAATGGGCCTCTGTAGTTGTGCAGCAGCAAGCTCCAGTTGTACTTTAGACACCTAAACAACCTCTGGTGAGGGTGAGTCCAGTGAAGATGTGGCTGAGGAGCACCTCAATGTGATGCCAGCACCCAGACAAGAGCAGTGGTCTGTAGGATGCTGTGAGATTGCCTGTGTTTGATGAAGTGGTGTCGAATACCATATTGGCAACCTGGTCGGCACAGCACCAGCCCTGCAGTAGTTTGCATGTCAGCCTGGCGATCATCTCTCTGCACGCCTCGTCTTTCCCCTTTGTGGATGGGGCACACTAGATGCTGCCCCTGGCACTCCTCAGCACCAGCTGATCAGCAGCATGCACTTGCGGATGCCATCTTGGAGCACAAACTAGTTAACCTCCCCATGCGAGCCCCACAGTAGCACTTTGGCACTGGTTTCTGTAAGCCAAAGTTTCCAGTCCTCTCACCGGCCACCAGGTTAGCCGACCTTGCAAACCCAGACTGCTGGTTTGGTATGCACCAGTTGCAAATCGATACAGCATTTCTTCCACTCAATGTAGAGGATTGGGGTACCAGTGCATCATTCCAGGCAGTTGTGGTGAATGTGCGTGCCATCAATGTTGTGAATGACTGTGCCGAGCGAGGGGTCAAACTCACATCAGACTTTGTGGCAGCAGCCAAGTGAGCAACACCTTCAGAATGTGCTGCAATTAGTTGAGCATGACTGCCGTGAACATCCCAATCTTCGCTCCTACAAGCGCAAGCTGAACAAAGTGAATGACTAGGACAATATTTCAATATTTTCAAACATTTTTCAGTGACTTCCAATGAAAATATAAATGTTTCTTCTTGATTAAACACCTTATCTCTTGGCAGAAATACCTCCTCACAAACTATTTGTTGTATTTTTTGGAAATTGCCATGTTATGTTATCAAGAAATGAGAGTTCTAAAAGCAGCCGAAATGTCACTTAAAGGAAAATTCCAGAATAAAACATATTAATCCTTAATCAGCCTTTTATCACGTCTGTACATACCTGGTATGATGGATTTTTATCATAGTCCTTCCAGTTTTTACTTCTCCTGGACTCCTCAGATCTCTCTCCCACAGCCAAAACGGCGGTAAATTGTGGTCCTCCAAAAGCGCTAATTTTCACCGCTGCAAAGTTACTTTTTTCTTCATAAATCTGCTAATTTATAGTTCCAAGAGAGCCAGTAATCCACTGTTTTATCGCGGGTTGAGGGAAATGGCCGTTGTTGACATGATCCCAATAGTACTCACAGAAGAAGAATGAAGTCTCGCGTCTCGCGTGATTACCGCGTTTCCTTTAGCTTTTTCTTTAGCGCAAAAGAAAGCTTTCTCCTGGAGTTATTACAGCCAGTATGTACACAACAAGGCATCGTGTTATATATATAAAAAATAAGAAAGCAGAAGAATATAATCTAGTTAGTCTATTGATCGCTAGAATCTAGTAATATGACTGAGAAGGATTCATAACAAAGCATTTTAACGGACTTCCTGTAGTCATAAGGTAATTCTATTACCTTTATTTATTTTATTTTTTCCTCAATACATTTCTTCGATTTTATTTATTATTTATTTATGGAATTACTTATAAAATAACTTTGACGTGTATTATTATTTGTAAACAATGTAGGCTACAATATTATCACAAAATAATCGTATTTTCCTCAAGACATTCTGCAATGCCTCACCAAATAAACTTTAGGTAAAAATTACCTCATGACCACAGAAACGTGTCTTTCATGAGGTACTTTTTACCTAACGTTTATTTGGTGAGGCATTGCAGAATGTCTTGAGGAAAATACGATTATTTTGTGATTATATTGTAGCCTACATTGTTTACAAATAATAATACACGTCAAAGTTATTTTATAAGTAATTCCATAAATAAATAATAAATAAAATCGAAGAAATGTATTGAGGAAAAAATAAAATAAATAAAGGTAATAGAATTACCTTATGACTACAGGAAGTCCGTTAAAATGCTTTGTTTGCTTCTCAGTCATATTACTAGATTCTAGCGATCAATAGACTAACTAGATTATATTCTTCTGCTTTCTTATTTTTTATATATATACCACGATGCCTTGTTGTGTACATACTGGCTGTAATAACTCCAGGAGAAAGCTTTCTTTTGCGCTAAAGAAAAAGCTAAAGGAAACGCGGTAATAACGCGAGACGCGAGACTTCATTCTTCTTCTGTGAGTACTATTGGGATCATGTCAACAACGGCCATTTCCCTCAACCCGCGATAAAACAGTGGATTACTGGCTCTCTTGGAACTATAAATAGCAGATTTATGAAGAAAAAAGTAACTTTGCAGCGGTGAAAATTAGCGCTTTTGGAGGACCACAATTTACCGCCGTTTTGGCTGTGGGAGAGAGATCTGAGGAGTCCAGGAGAAGTAAAAACTGGAAGGACTATGATAAAAATCCATCATACCAGGTATGTACAGACGTGATAAAAGGCTGATTAAGGATTAATATGTTTTATTCTGGAATTTTCCTTTAACTAGGACAATATTTCAATATTTTCAATCATTCTTCAGTGACTTTCAATGAAAATGTAAATGTTTCTACTTCATTAAACACCTTTTCTCTTGTAAGAAACACCTTCTCACAAACTATTTGTTGTATTTTGGAGAAATTGCCATGTCATGTTATCAAGAAATGAAAGCTCTAAAAATAGCCGAAATATCACTTTTCCCTAAATTTGACATGCTGCGTTGCACCTCTAACTATGAATGAATTTTCCCCAAACTTTGCTAAAATCATTTGTATAGACAGTGGAACAAAGTTCTAGATAGAGTGAAATGAAATTTTGACGTTAAATTTTTTGCATTGAAATTTGATGCACCCTAATATATATATATAGGTCTTAATAGTTATATTATTTTAAGAGCCATATTAATTAATAATTAGGTGGGGAATTGTTGGCTTAACCTATTGCATTATGCCAGTGGTTCTCAACCAACCCAAATTATTTTGGGGGGTCCCCAGATGATTAACCTAATGTGCAACATTGTTTTTCTCTCTCAACAAACCAACATAAAGTTTAAGTGTAAAGCGGGTTTATAAAGTGACAATTTAAGGACTTTCTAATACCTCTAAAATGACAAATTAAACATTGGCCAAATCAATGTGTTATACAAAATGTAATGCTTCAACTCTTAATGCTCGTCAGGGTGGGGGGGTCCCCAGTTAAAATGATTATTTTGGGGGTCGTGGCCTGAAAAGGTTGAGAACCACTTAATTATGCAATATAGGCCTACCTTTCCCCTTTTAATTGCTCTCCTTTTTGGGTAGGTAGGTCATATGCAATTTACTCATGACCTACCTACCCAAAAACATCTAGTAAAAGTCAGCAGCAAAGGCTCCCATAACCCACCTTAAAGGTCATATTTGGCATGTTTAAATATAGGCTATATAAGACACCCTAAGGGTGAGGTCGCACAGGACGGAATTCATTTGCAAGTGTGATTCGAGTTGCGGTTGGTTGTTTAAGTTGGACAAAATGTGGACAAAACACACACACACACACACACACACACACACACACACACACACACACACACACGCACCACCGCTCACTTCACAATTTTTATTTTTTAAATAGAGATAAAGATGGATGGATGGATGGATGGATAGGGGACAGACAGACAGACAGACAGACAGACAGACAGACAGACAGACAGACAGACAGACAGACAGACAGACAGACAGACACCACATACTTGGAGAGGTGGGAACCTGGACATCTAGGATCTAGGGACATGTGGGCACTTGGAGATGTGGGCACCTGGACAACCTGGTACTAGGGACATGTGGGCAGTTGGAGAGGTGGACACCTGGACAACTGGGTACTAGGGACATGTGGGCAGTTGGAGAGGTGGGCACCTGGACAACTGGGTACTAGGGACATTCAAACGTTTCAAATGTTCTGTAGAAGTTAATCATGTTCATTGTGTCACATGATAAATGTTTTGCACTTATGCATAGGACTTTTCCAAACATCATGAAAGCAGAAAAACATTGTGAAGCATTGATCAATGACTTCGCATTTAACGGTAGAGGTATAGATTTTAAATGTAATTTAAAGGTAGGCCTATAAAAAGCCATTCACACTGAGCAGTAGCAATATAAGTATATAACAATACAAAATATAGTTTTTAAATCGTTCTAAGCCAAGTGGATATATGGCAGTGTTATCACCAACTATATTAAAAAAACATATATATATATATATATATATATACACACACACACACACACACACACACACACACACACACACACACACACACACACACACACACAATGGTGAAATATAGTTATAGTTCTTTATAGTTATGTGCCCCTGCAGAGGGAATGGCGCTTAAGCACGATTATAATTGTGACCGTACGGAGCATTTACTATCAGACCCGTCAGAACCTTTGACTCATTGACCAAGGCAGCTTAACGCCTCGATGTCTATAGCTGACCTGTTGTGACATCACATTGTTGACCCATATTTGGCAATGTCCATATATGGACGCTCCATATATGGCCAAGACAGAATTCATTTACAAATGCCTCAATGTCTATAGCTGACCTGCCCATATGGAGATCCCTGATGATAATTTGGGGACCCCCCTGGGGGTCTCGACCCACAGGTTGAGAACCACTGGCATAATGCAATAGGTTAAGCCTACAATTCCCCACCTAATTATTAATTAATATGGCTCTTAAAATAATATAACTATATATATATATATATATATATATATATAGACCTATATATATATATATATATATCACACAAACACGTTTGCTTCATCTGAAGCTACAGGCAACCAATTAATTGGCAAAGTATCCTGACAGTAAAATCCTCAAACATGTGACTTTTATTTTTATTTTATTTGGGGGCTTTTATAGCTTTATTGATAGGAGATCAGACTGACATGGGAGAGAGACACGCAGCAAAAGTCGTTGGCGCTTGGACTGGTAGCTCAGCTGGCGCGCCAGTGACTTTTATTTTGAAGGTCCTCCGCCACGTCCTTTTGGTTGGTTTCATTGACAATGACGGTGAATCAAAGCGAACTATGGAACAAGCCGTCTGTTGCACTTGACTTTGAGTGCAGATGGATAATATAACAACGGAACACGGGGGTCAGTGTTCTGTTTTCTGTTTTTGAAGGGAAATTAAGAAAACACAAATGGCATTAAAGGAAAACAGAGCGTTTTTCAACTTTGTTCCACCCGATTTCCAATGTTTACAGACATTTAGAAAAACGGTCTATGGTCCTGTTTTCTGTTTTTCATTTTACATTTTAAAGTAAAACATGGGAATTTGGCCTTTTTCGAGTTTTATTTTGAAGAGAAAAACAAATTATACGTTAGTACCCGGACCCATGCGTACAAGTGGCTAAATATGTGATTTTACACAGAATAAGCCCATTTCCAAGATACAACGCAACCTTTCATAGTTGGATGTGACTTATGGGGGCTAGAAGTGTTACTGTAAATAGCAGTAAAGAAACTGCTGGCTTATTGTGTCTAAAAATACATATGTACTCATGCCCCCATGAGTACGCATGCCCCACATTTTAGCACGGTAAACGCGATAAAACAATAGAACAAAGCAAATGAAAACATTTTAACACTCACTTTTTCTTTTCCCTAATTACAATCTAAAATATGAACCCTTGTTGTAAAAAAAACAAAGTTGTCCTTTAAATGTTCTGCATCAGTACCTCATCTACTCTAGATTTCTCTATACATGCTGTATTTGTTGTTTTTCTTCTTTGGAAGATGGGTGAATCCAAGGGATGTGGTGAGGAAAGATGCACGTGCCATCATGGGTATGCTTTGCAAGGTTTACCCTTCCAGCAAAACCTTTCCCTATGTCATGGATGGAACCAAGTCTAAGAACTCCAAGCAGAGAGCAGTGAGGTTAAATATAATTGATTTCATCTGTTATCAACCAGACAAATTGGCAAACAAGGCACTTTATTGTTCATGCCCTTGACCACCATGCATTGTAGGGTTAAAGCACCCTACTGCATATGATATTGTCTATTCTTCACACAGCCATACATCTAACATAACATGTATCCTTTCACATTTGTCGCTCCTTTAGGCATTCTTGTATGTTTAACTTGCCTGAGTAATTGAGTCAGTGTTGGCCAAAAATCAGGTATATAATACATCTATTAAAGCATATTTAATACGATAGCCATTGAATAACATTTAATATTTTTTCCCCCTCTCTCCATGCAGAATGTCTGGAGGAACTAGGCTGTCTCATGGAGCTGTGTGGTGTGTCTGTCTGCCAGCCCACGGCAGCAAAAGCACTCAAGGCCATTTCTGTTCACATCGGAGACAGAGACCCCTTGGTGCGCAACACAGCTCTGAAAACCATAGTTGGAGAGCAGGTTTACAAACTCGTTGGCAACGTATGTACCTTGCTGTCCCTCTCCTGAGAACCACTGTCAGTCTGTCACAACCTACTTCATTTCACAATGCTTTTGGCTTCAGTAATTGTATGTTCATGAATATGTGTTTTTATTGTATAGCCCAGAGTTGCCCCTGAAATGAAACTAACCTACCCGATTTTAAATGGGGAAAATACTATTACTGCATGTTTTGCCCTTCGCCTCCTGTATATTCCTGTATATTTATAATGCTATCAGAAGTAACAGGGATACGATATGCCTGCAGGCACAATAAGATGAGTGTCCTCCCTTTAGTTGCCAGACAAGGACATGAGCATGCTGGAGGAGAGGATAAAGCGCTCGGCCAATGAGGGTGCTCCCCCGTCCAACCACAAGGCACTCTGCACCAGCCTGCTGTGCAAACCAGCTGTCGACAAACCCACTAAACTCAGGTAAAACAAGTTGTGCTATGATAAGGAAGATGTGGCTTTCAGTCATTTTGGTTTAATTTCTTTATTTGTAGTCCTGTGATCATGATGCTCTCAAAAGGCTAACCACTGTTCAATGCATGTGGTCAAATGTTTTGTTCCATGTCAGCAGTGGGCTTCAAAGCCAGAGTTCCCACCAGGAATTCAGCCTAGACCTTCCAGAGGAGCTCGACAGTAACCTCTCAGTTGCAAAGGAGCAACCAGAGCTGGAGGATTACAGTTTTGATAACTTGGACTTGGAGCCTCTAAACATCCTTGTGTCAACTTTGATGATGGTGAGGGCCACTATATTTCCTCCTTCACTCCAGAGGGCCCACATTGCATATTGTTACATCCTACTTTGTTTCTTTCTAGTTTCTCATACAAAAGAAGCAAAAAATAGCCGATCTACAAGCTCAAAAGGCATCGCGCTGCGATGCGTTTTGAGCTTGTAGATCGGCTATTTTTGCTTCTTTTGAATTGGAATCCTATATTATTTGTTGTTATATTTGTATTGGGATCCTGAAATGTAACATTTTGATTTAATTACAAACACATTTAGTTATATACTCATGTTAACTTTATGAACCTAAATACAAATACCGTACCTACATTGGACATAAAATAAATACATTTTAATACTACTATACTAGTCATTAAGCTACTAATATAGACAGAATTAAAGCAGGTCATGTTTGGAATTGTAACAGCTGAAATCAATAATATATCAGTATTCCTGTATTAACCAGCGGGGCGCATTAAGTGAAGGTGGGGGCCGCATGTGGCCCCCGGGCCGCCAGTTGCCCATGTTTGAAGTAAGGAGTCTGCAATGCTGTCACTTTTGTATGTGGTGTTCACAGAATGTGCATATTGGCAGGCATGACACAAGCATCATGCTGCCCTTGACTCTTTTATTATTAACCCACTCTTTAAGTTATACAAGGGAACAAATGTCCACACATTTATCTTGTCTTATAAATGTCATTTCTTTTTGTAGGACGGAACAATCTTTCGCTCCAGTGCGCGATGTCAATGCAGGTCTCAGTGGCCGCATCAACATGCTCTTGTCCAAAATTGCATTTGAAGACATTGCCCTAACCCAAGTATGAACGCAAACCATTTCCATCACAAACCCCCTTCAAACACAGTCACAAATGTATAGGGAGAAATATGGCCCTAACAATTAATTTAACTTTTTGTTACACAGATGGACGAGGAGTTCCGCAAGAACAGCAGTTCAGAGGTTTCCCTTTCTAAACGCCGCCCTGTTCCAGCTGCGTCTCATCCACAGCACTCACCTGGCCAATCAGTATCTTGTCTGTGAGTACTGGGTGCTACAGTAAATGACCCCATAATATGCACACTGTCACCTCAATCACTCTTCAATGTCAAAACCTTTCCATGATAACTATTTATTACATTTAATTAGAAGTATAACATTTACAGTCACCAACAATATTCTACAAAAGTTTATTAAAACATAGTTCTAATCATGTGCTAATCATGAATATCAAACAAGACATGCAATAGAAGGTAGGTTTAATGTTCTTAAGTTAAAAGCTCTGTTATACAGAAAACTGTCATGTATAGATCTATTGTAAGGTGGAATGCATTGCCAGGTTTTATTATTGAAGCTAATACTAAAGAGGTTTTTAAGAGCATTGGATTGGCATTGGCTGCTTTGTTTCTGGGCAACTTGTATTTTCCTCATCTATAATTGGATATTATTAAACTAGAAATTAGTAACCCTTTATAATGAAATGTACAATATTGTGAAATTAATTTACAAAAAATGTACATCTTAACTTCTGTTATTGAGCTAGTGTCTGTATGATGTGTACTGTATGTGGTGTGATGGTGCTAATGGGATTCATAATAAAGTAACTACACTGCTCAAAGAAATGAATTGTGTTCCCTTAATTCTTTGAGCTTTCTTTGAGCAGCACTACATTATGCTATACTCAAATAAATGAAGGGAACATTGTGTTCCCTTCATTTCTTTGAGCAGTATATTCAATTATCTTTGCTAGGCAGCTGCCTGTCGCTTTATACTGTATGTACAAAACCTACATGTATATGGAGCAGGATTTTTCCATGTGTCAAGCACAGCTCTCTAGAACGGTATTGAGTGTGATCTCCTCTCCTCTCCCCAGGTATTCAACACAGAGGTGCTGGCCCAGCAAGTAAAAGACCTGACAGAGGGCATGGTGACTGTGCTGTCAGACAACAGAGTGAACCAGCTCTCAGATGGAGTGCAGGTAGTCTCGCGTGGCCAGACTGTTGCCTCCCGCGATTTGGTCAAATGCTCCCGGCATACAGTCTGGCAGACAGAAATAGAAACGATGAGTGCGAGATGAAGCGGAAGTGAAGCCCCCACGTCACTTCCGTTTCAGTCTCACATCACACATATTTATCATTATATAAATAAAAATCATATAAGCATGTTTAGCTTGCTGCTTAGCAGAAATGACATTTTAAAATATATTTTTTTGAACGGTAATGCCCGTTTCCGATACTCGCCGTTAGGGAGCTGCTGTTCCAGACTCTATAGCATTCAGATATTGTGGAATAGTTGTCTGGCTACGCGAGACTAGAGTGCAGGTCACCTGCTCTGTTAAACTCATGGGACTGCTTCTCTTGAAGGCCGATCAGACAAATGTGCTCAGGTACGTGTTTGCATTCAATTGGTCCTCTTATTTGTTATGTTGGTTTGAATTCAGATCCAACATTGGGGTCAAATGTAGCATTCACTTAATCTACAGTACGTTTATCAGTGGTGGAAAAAGTACTCTATTATCTCCAGTATCAATACTGCAATGTAGAAATACTAAGTATCAATACTGCAATCTAGACACTAGCTGTGTTTCCATAAAGCCTCTTAATGCGCATTAAGAGTTTTGCGAATAAATCTTTTTATGGAAACACTTTTATTATCCGCAAAAAGTTTTATCCGATAGGAGGTGGATTTTGAGGCTTTATCGAATAAACTAAATGTGCATTTGTGAATGGAAACGGGTCAGACAATAAATGAGAATAAATTATGATGTTCCGGTCCATATCGCCGCTTAATTAACGTCCATTGTAGTGTTAGCCCACAAAACAAACCAGTTGTAGTGGAGTGACCCCTCGTCATCACACCGTGTTGCGTGCCAAAAGAAAAGTGGTCAATCTACAAGCTGACAGCAGCTCGCATCTGCGACGCTGCAGGATGAGTGTGCAGCGAGTCACAGCAGTGCTCACGTCTCGGATTCGGTCTGTAAAAATCAGCCAGATCCCAACTCTGTGCACTGTGTCCAAGCCTGCGGGAAGTATTTACAGCACGTCGGTCAGACGGACCCAGGCAGGATCTCCCAAGAATCGCATTTCATCAGTTTAATGGAAACAGGCTAAATTCGCTTTGTCTTAATGCGCATTTCTGATAATTTGCTTCCCTAATTCGAATAAGTTTATGGAAACAAGGCTACTGATCTGTCCTATCCGCAGTCAGTTAGCAGACTGATCTCTGCGGGAATAAAGTTCTCCACATTGCATGTGTTCTCACCCAATAATGAATGCCCCAGACTTGGAGTCAGATAATAGTCTTCTATAGTTTCATATCCCTTTGAAAGTTCTGACAGAAAACGTGCATTTATTTATAAATGCACGCAGGTTTTCTACCAGAAGTTTTGTGCCATGTTTTGTGCCAGAAACGTGACCAGTTATAGACTAAATATGGCTATAGAGGGTCTAAAAGTGTCTAAAAAGCCACAATATACACTGATGTGATTATATTGACCTTTCCATTTTAAATGTGTCTCCAACTGTAGTCAAAAAGGGCATATTTGATAATAAAATCAAAGAAAAAGACCTGCACACTGTCGAGAACTGGCTAAAATAAATATAATTCCACGTTTCTGTCATTTAGACCTTCATCAGGACAGACAATGAGTCTCCAACTGTAGTGAAAAAATAAAGACAACTATTTTGCTGCTCATTGAAACAAAGGCTGTTCTGTTGTGTGTTGTTGAAAGACTGTTCTCCATGCTGGGAAATTATTTAAATGACTCACCTGCGCCCTCTGCAGTCTACATATGGTCAATATAAATTACCACCATAGACCATTGATCACCTTATAAACAAACTGTTTATTTATTGATCTTCCCCTGTCATGCATCATTACTATGTCTAAATAGAACCCTTTAACATAATGAATAATAGATGATGATGAAACAACTCTGTATTAAACAGCAGTGAGTGAGGTGTAAGTTAATCTTGTTGTGACCATGATGTCTGTTTTCTGTTTTAATAGCTGGGTTTATACTCTATGACAGGGGTCTTCAATGTTTTCAGGCCAAGGACCCCTTTACTGAGAGAGAGATGAAGCAGGGACCCCCCAATATAGGCCTATATATTGTATACAGTTTACAGTTTAGGCATTTAGCAGACGTTCTTAATCCAGAGCGATTTACAATGAGCAAGGTGATACAACATTTTATACAATTGTGTTGCAGATTGCAGAATGAATAACTTATTAGATGAATTGCACGTTGAATAAGGCCTAATGATTATTATCATTTTTTGTCATAGATAGGCTTGTGATTATTGATTATTGACAAGCCAGTGGAGTGAAGAAGTTGGGATGGGGTTAAAGTAGCCCTGAAACATGACAGTTGACTCATGTTTCAGGGCTAGGGTTAAAGGGAGACTTGAATTTATGGATCTTGCTTTTAGATTATTATTTTTTTAACATTCCTAAGGCAAGCCAAACATTTGAGGAGACTCTTTGTGTCTCCATAGAGAACCACTGCTGGTCATCAAATTATGGCTTAGGAATGAGACAAACAAATATCCATGAATTCAGGTCTCCATGGGGTGAGGAATAAATAGAAAAAGTTGTTTTGGGGGTGAACTAGTTGTATGTGTCTGTCATTCAGTATTAGCCTATATGAGTTAAAAAAAAAAAAAAAAAAAAAAAATTGAATCAAGCCCAAAAGCTTTCTTGAGGTGTTTTTCCTTTTAGTTGACCTTGTACCATTCAACTGTACTGTCACGAAAAAACTGTACCCTTTCCTATGTAAACTGATAATAAAGTCTTCAATGAATCAATCTATCAATCTGTCAGGCAAGAACCAGGGGAGAGACCACAACCTACTCCTATAGGACAGACCAGAGTGGAAGTGGAACAGCGGGGGTCCATCTGATCTGGTTCCAGTTTATCCTCTGGGGGTCCTCCATGAGGTCATCCTGGGGGTCCTCCATGAGGTCATCCTGGGGGTCCTCCATGACTCCTCCACAGTGTGAAGCTGCTCTGAGCTCAGTTCAGAATGGATTCCTCTGGGGTAAGTGGAGCTCTAGAAATACAACCTCTGTCATCTTACATAATTATAGGCTATAACACTATGTGTAATATTCCTTAATACACAGCCTTAGATCTTATAACACTGTTACATGCCCCGGTCTAGGGGGTAAGGATATGTAACATAAATAAGGCAAATGGTAGGTGAAAGAAGTGTTTTATTAAACTTCTGTTTGTTGTAGTGGTTGTTTTTAAGAAAAGTATTTACAACATATTTACAAACAAATAAATAAATGAGTTTACAAAAATAAGGGAACACTTTAACAATAATGAAATATAACTACCATGCAAATCAGAGAAACAATCAAAAATAACTAAACCCTAATCTTGTATCTTAAACACTAAATAACTAAACTAAACCAAATCAAAATTACAGTAATTATTCTAAACTAACATGACTACTCTAATCCAAACTATTCCAAAACATGAGCGGTTACAAAAAGCTGGCAGTGGTAGTCAAGTGTTAACTGAAGGCCACAACCTAGTTGTGGGTTTAACCAAAGTCAAGTTCCCAATGTTCTCAAAACTCAGAGGTAAGAATGCTATAAGCTAAGCAGGTTCTAAAGCTACACAAGGCAGAGGGAAACTACTAAGAAGTAGCTCCCAAACAAGTTGCAGCATGTGAGTGGCAGTATGAAGGTGGACAGCATGTTTCCCCATGGGCAGGGAGAAACATACTGACAAGGAGCTCAGGTGTGGCAGCTCTTTTATATGGGAGTCCATCTTGTGATTGGTTCGGGCTGGAGGAGGGCGTAGCTCTTCATCAGGTTCAGGTCTCCTCCCACTCCACACAAAGGCCAAGACCTAAACTGACACTAGAATGAGTATATACTCTACAAGCAAGCAATATTGGGAATATACTAAATATGAACTATAAGATAAAGACACATAATAGAACTACAATAATTACAGGGATGTAACAAACACTTAATACACAGCCATAGATGGGTCCTATCCGCAGTCAGTTAGCAGACTGATCTCTGCGGAAACAAAGTGCTCCACATCGCATGTGTTCTCACCCAATAATCAATGCCTCATACTTGGAGTCAGATAATAGACCTCTATAGTTTCATATCCCCTAGAAAGTTCTGGCAGAAAATGTGCATTTATTTATAAATGCACATTTTCTTCATTTTCTGCCAGAAACTGTTTATTAATTTATTTGACTCTATCATGCATCATTACTATGTCTAAATAGAAGCGTTTAACATAATGAATAATAGATGCTGATGGTGAGAGAGTGTAGAAACAACTGTATTAAACAGCAGTGGTGAATGAGGTCTAAGTTAATCTTGTGATCATGATGTCTGTTGTGTGTTTTAATAGCTGGGTTTATACTCTATGACAGCTTGGGGTCTTCAAAGGACCACTTTGCTGAGAGCGAGATGAAGCAGGGACCCCCAATATATATATTGTATACAGTTTACAGTTTAGGCATTTAGCAGATGCTCTTAGTCCAGAGCGATTTACAAGAAGCAAGGTGATACAACATTTTATACAATTGTGTTGCAGATTAAAAATGTCTAAATGACAGCTTAGACTTGTTTGACAGCACTGTCAGTGTATGTTGGATTAATGTGTATTTTCAGACATTTAACCACTTGAACTGTCAATACTTTCTACACCAAACCTCTTTGCTAGAAATAGACGATCTACAAGCTCACAACACCTCGCGCAACACCTCGCTTGTAGGTATTCATCGCAGAATCTATTTAAACCTGCATTTTGGTCTAAATCAGTAGTTCTCAAACTTTAAAATGTCAATGTCTCCCCTTATCTCTGACGGTATACAAATGAACCCAAATGTACCAGAGTTACATACTTCTAAGGCTCAATTTTAGACCTCCTAAAAGGAACCCAGAGAGTCCCTGGACCCCACATTGAGGACCACTGGTCTACATGGTTACTCCTTTTTCTTTTAGTTTGTGTTACCTTGTAGGTGGTTGTACTGTTAATTAATTAACTGGTAATAACCATAAAAACCAACATGAAAAAGAATCGTGATGAGATCATGTATCGTGATACAGCTTGGAAAAATATTGTGATTCCTTATCGCCCAGCCCTACTTTAAATGGTCTGAATAGTTGCCCTACGTGACACATGTTTACTCAGACTACAATGGTGAATATAAGAGTTACATTTATAAAACACATAAATGTATTGTTGAAGCTGAGAGCTCCAAGAAGCCAAAAAATAGCCGATCTACAAGCTCACAACACGTTGCGATTTATTTTGTCACAATCACAGGGGTTAAAGTTCTCAGTCCCGGGGACTGATTTCAGTCTTGAGGAGGCTGTTTATGAGATCAGTGCAGATCTGCAAAAAAAATGAATAAATAAGGGGGAGGTGTAGCGATGAATGACAAAGTCATCAAAATGCTAGTCAAGTGATCTCTAAACTAAAAAGCAGTTATAATTTCAAAATATTAGTATTTGAATTGGCCAGACTAGCATAGAATACAACTGAACTTCAGAAGATACTTCTATAAAATGAAGCATGGACTGGTACACACACATTCAGTGAATGCAGTTCAGAACTTCAGGGAAACACCCCAAATATTGGTGTGTGTTGCGTGTGCCATGTTTTAAAGATCACATATTGTCTAAAAATATTTTTCAGTCTTGGGATTTTCTATTTATTTTTGCTTTAACCCCTGCAATCATCATGATATGATATGATGAAAACGAATGGTTGGAATGGATTCAGCAGCCCAAAAATACCCTAATGACCCACCCCATATGCTCACATTGACATTTTTTTCATTTTATCCCCTTTAATCCCAGGCCCAGGTATCCCGATACCCCCAACTTTGATTGGTTCCCACAAAGTTCCCCAAGGGAGTTGTGATTGAGAAAGTTCAGAGGTGATAGTTGACACCTTTATGAACACATTTGTGAAGAAAGATATTGATTTTGATTTAGTTCCCAGATTGGTTTAACTTTTGGCTAACTTTACCTAACTATATGGATCTCCCTTCACAGGAAGAAGAGGTTGTCTTCCTGTTTGTCAACAACGGAGAAGGAAGTTCCACAACTCAACGTGACGTCCTTCTGCACGACATCTCTCTTCATCCAAACAACAATCACTACGGTATGTTGGCATTGAGATCTGAAATCAAATAAACAGGCATTGACGGTGACAGCTAGATGTACAACATCTGTAGTTATAGGACGACGGCTGACGTGGTCTCCACTTGATCAGGTCTCATCATAAACCAGAATGAGTGCAGGACTGAATGTTAGAATGTATCTAAACCTCCTCCTTTAGGAAGCACAAACTTATGGGACACACAATCAGCAGCTGTTGTTATTAATTACCCCACACCAGTCTCAAAGCACCGGTCAATGTTGTGCCCCGTACGTTTGTGCTTCCAAAACACACGTGTGTTCCTAAAGGAAGTTTTCATATGTTCAGTCCAGCAGTCATTTCAACTCTGTCGCTGACAGACAGAGAATGTTTGAGATATTTTACTAAACACACGTTTTCTGCCACAACTTAACTGACTCTAAGTCTTAGGAATTATTTTTTGGGTGAGTGCACAGCACACGCAGTGCAGAGAACTTTGTTGCCGCGGGGAATCAGTCTGCTAACTGTACGCGTGCAGTCCTATTCGGGGGCGGCATAGCTGAATGGTTAGGGAGCCCGCCTGGGGAACCAGAGCCCCTGGTTGTCCCAGGTTCCATTCCATAGCTGAATGGTTAGGGAGCCCGCCTGGGGAACCAGAGCCCCTGGTTTTCCCAGGTTCCATTCCATAGCTGAATGGTAAGGGAGCCCGCCTGGGGAACCAGAGCCCCTGGTTGTCCCAGGTTCCATTCCATAGCTGAATGGTTAGGGTGCCCGCCTGGGGAACCAGAGCCCCTGGTTGTCCCAGGTTCCATTCCAGGCCAGGGTAGCAATGTGGATGTGTGTCCCTGAGCAAGACTCTTAACCCCTAATTGCTCACAAGCTCCTTGTGGGCAGCGAATCAGCTGGGTTGGGCTGAAAATACAGAATTTCAGTCTTTCACTGCTATAGAGCCATGTTGTGTATAATTATTATTATTAATATTATTAGTGTCCATATCTTGTTATAAAACAGAACATAAGGTTTTATTCTCATAGTTTATACATGCCTCAGACATATTATTGTAGTGCAGTGGATCTGTAGCTATCTTATGTTGACAGTAACGAAAAAACATTACATGGATGCACCTGGGACATACAGTATCTTCACTGATGTTGCGTGAACTCATCAGGGTTTTGGGTGTCGCAGCATCATACCCCTCATCCTAGTCCACTCCTGCTCTCACCAGGTCACTGCTCTCATCAGGTCCTCTCCTGCTCTCACCATGTCCTCTCCTGCTCTTACCAGGTCCTCTCCTGCTCTCACCAGAGGTCCTCTCCTGCTCTCACCAGGTCCTATCCTGCTCTCACCAGGTCCTCTCCTGCTCTCACCAGAGGCCCTCTCCTATGTCTCACCAGGTCATATCCTGCTCTCACCAGGTCCTCTCCTGCTCTCACCAGGTCCTCTCCTGCTCTCACCAGGTCCTCTCCCGCTCTCACCAGGTCCTCTCCTGCTCTCACCAGGTCCTCTCCTATGTCTCACCAGGTCCTCTCCTGCTCTCACCAGGTCCTCTCCTACGTCTCACCAGGTCCTCTCCTCCTCTCACCAGGTCCTCTCCTACGTCTCACCAGGTCCTCTCCTACGTCTCACCAGGTCCTCTCCTGCTCTCACCAGGTCCTCTCCTATGTCTCACCAGGTCCTCTCCTACGTCTCACCAGGTCCTCTCCTGCTCTCACCAGGTCCAGGACCAGTGTGTTGCACCAGACTCACAGTACCAGACACTTCATTCAGGAGCGGTGGATTCCTGAGCCACAATGGTACTAACAGTAATTGTTATTATATTTCAGGTACTTCTATGACTCAGAGGAGTTTTGTCCAGATGTTTGTACCAATATGGTGGTGATGTTTAAGAAAGTCTCTCTGTTTAACTTACACCTGGTCCATTATATGGTTTTATACTGCCATCTACTGACTGAACACATTAACAACCTAAACAACACTTCAGTTTACCATAATTCCACATAGGTGAGTCAATATAAGGTTTAACCCCAAAATAAATTATACAAAAGGTTTTTCAATGGATTCTGGTGTGCTAAATAACATACTCAAAATCTACCTCCCAGAAAGCCGCCATTTTCAAGATGGCGTCCGAGTTGACAGCGGGGAGCTTAAAATGTCTATATCTTGAATGGAAAAGATTTTGCTAATATTTTGTCAACTGATTCTGGTACCTCTGGACATGCTTTAGATACTAAAAATAGAGGGAAATATTCCTTTCAGAAAGGCTTCATGTTCAAGATGGCGCGTGACTGGCGTCCACGATGGCTGCAGGAGCTTTAAATGCCTATAAACTGGGATTTAATATGTAAAAGATCATAACAATTATGCACTTGGTGACACGTTTTTGACTTTTGGCATGGTGTTGGGTATGGACATAAGGTTTTCAAAAACCATCGGCAACAAGTTGGGCTTAATCCCTAGTGGTCTGTTTGAAATTAATCCATTATTGCGACCGTAGGTCGCACTTTACTATCAAAACCACCACAAAGTGTAAGTAACTCCGTCCGTCCGTCCGTCCGTCCGTCCGTCCGTCCCTCCGTCTGTCTGTCAGTCTGTCTGTCACACCTCACACGTCACACTTTTTCCCTGCTTATATCTCCGCAACCGTTGCCCCGATCCATGCCAAATTTTGCACACACGTTCCTTGGCTGCCAAACTACAACCTCCAAGGACCCCCGGAGCTCCAGGGACCCCCAGGTCCCTGGGGGACCCCCAGATGTAAAAAATGACCAAATGCGCAAACATGACCAAATGACCACCCCAACGGGGCTGCTCACGGGGAATTCCCGGGGACCACCGACTCCTGGTGCTCCAGAACGGATGCAAAAGTGGTGGCGCCCCCAGTGGAGGACCCCCTACACTGCAGCTCACATAAAATGCCGTAACTCCGGCTAGGAGCGACCGGGACAGCCGGGGCCGGTACCTATTCGTCCGCCTTGCCGGCGCGGAGACCCCACCCCTCATTTCTCACATGGCCCTCATCTAGCGCCACCATGAGGCCGATTCTTGCAAAACACATTTTTGGACACTGCTCCTACAATTTTCGCCCTAAAATCACGCAAATCGGTACACAGTATGTCTACACTCATCCCATCAACATGAATCTGTCCCATATAGCGCCACCTCCAGGCCGATTTTTAAAAACACATTTTTTGACACTGCTCCTACAGATTTTGCCCTAAAATCACGAAAATCACTACACAGTATGTCTACACTCATGTCATCAACATGGATCAGGAAGATTTTGGCAAAACACATTTTTGCCCTATTTGTGGAGATAAGTGACCTACGGTCGCTTATCTCCCGATTAGGGAGCCTTACTGGTTAAATAGGTCTATACATGGTTGAAACCCCAAATAATTGATGGAAGTGGAATGGATTCTGTTACTATTAGGTATGCTAAATAACATCCTAAAAGCTTAGGAGAAACAAACCACTGAAAAGGCATAATCTTCACGATGGCGTCCATGGGAGCTTAAAATGCATATAAACTGGGAGGGAATGTGTGCCATCTTGAAAAGTATGCATTTCCAGTAGTTTTTTTTTCTCCTAAGCTTTTAGTATGTTATTTAGCATACCCAATAAATAGTAAGAGAATCCATTGAAAATTCTCTTCCATCAATTATTTGGGGTTTCGACCATATACTGACCTATTTAATATTGGATTCATTGCAAACAGACCACTAGGGGGTGAGCCAAACTTGTTTGCTATGTTTTTGAAGACCTTATGCCCACACCTAACACCATGCCAAAATTCTAAAATAGTCACCAAGTGCAAAATTGTTATGATTTTTTACATATAAATCCCAGATTATAAGCATGTTAAGCTCCCAGCGGCCATCATGGAGGCGCCATCTAAATGAAGCCTTTCTGGAAGGTGTATTTTCCTAAATTTTTAGTATGTCCAGGGGTACCAGAATCAATTGACCAGTCGCTATGCCCCTCCTAAACCCGTGCTTGCCCAATGCCACGTTAGCGACAGGTTACTAAGACGGGTGCCTTGGCAAGCTGCCATGGCGGCGTGCAGAGGAGGAGAAGCCAGCTGTCAAAATCCCATGTTAAACCTGCCACAAACGCACGTCCAGGAAGAAAACAATAGCCTATACTAAAGTCAGATTAACATACAGTACACAAGTATTACCAGTTATATTTTCTCATGAAGTGCTCCTAAATTATTCCCGTGGGTTTGTGTAGGTCAGTGCAATCCGTTCTGTTTTTGTTTCAGTGTTTGTGACACGGAGCGAGTGCGTGGGGCGTTCGCGAACGAATCGAGTCTTTTGAATGTCTCTTTGAAATGAACGATATGATTCGGTTCACAGTAGGGAGCCGTTCCTTTCTAATGAACAGTGATGGGAAAAGTACTAAATTTCTTTACTTATGTAAACATATCAATACTGCAATCAAGTTTGGAATGTTATTAATGTACTTAGTAAGTAAAATAGTATTGGTATCAAAATGTAGTTAAAGTACCAATATTAGAACCTACTCATTATGCAGAATAAAATGTAAAATGTAGAAAAATCATTTGCAAATAGCCGATCTACAAGCTCACAATGCATCGCAACGTGACACATTGTGAGCTTGTAGATCACCTATTTTCAAATGCCAGAAATGTATCCAATGGCCAAAATGTATAGGCCTATTTGGGTGGAAGTGATTTGCAATCATAATCAAAATCTACAAAGTAACCAGTAACTAAAATGAGCCAGTATTTTGAACGGCTCTTTGAAAGGAACAGATCTCAGATATCTGTCTCACTTCAAAGAACCATAAATCCCATCTCTATCTAGCAGCCAGACTCGCGGTACACCGATGCGCGCCGCCATGGCAGCTTGCCAAGTCAGCTTGCCAAGTCAGCTGCGTTAGTAACCTGTTGCTAACTTGGCATTGGACAAGGACGGCTTTAGGAGGGGCATAGCGACTGGTCAATTGAAAAAGCATTTGAAACTTTTTTTTTTCTTTTTTTTCATTCAAGATATAGCCATTTTAAGCTTCCCGCAACCATCTGGGACGCCATCTTGAAAATGGCGGCTTTCTGGGAGGTAGATTTTGGTAGATTTTTACTATGTTATTTAGCATGCCCAATGCTACCAGAATCCATTGAAAAACCTTTTGTATAAATTTTTTCGGGGTTAAGCCATATTTTCTCTCAGATTGACTCACCTAACACTAGTGACATTCATCACAGGTCTGGTGACAGAGTATCAATAAGGAGGGCTTTTGAAAAAAAATAAATGAAATTTAGAAAGTAAAATCACTCATAGTGTGAATTGAGTGGTGCTATTTATGAGTTAATTTAATTAAGCGTCCTGTGAAGCTTAGCCAATGTGACCCTGGGCGTACTTAGAGTGCTTTGTGCAAAGATGTAGACCAGATGTAGGCCAGATGTAGGCTGGATGTAGGCCAATGTGACCCTGGGAGTACAAACGGACAAAGCCAGATGTAGAAGCTTAGCTCCTTCCAGGAACACCGAGCCCAGTCAGCTGAAAATACACTAAGCATATGATTATCATTTATAATAAAGACTGTTTCAAAGCACCACAGGTGATGGACATTAATGGATCTCTCAGATTGTTTAAAGTCAAAATGTTTAATTTATTTTAACAAGCAAATAGATTATATATCGTAGGTAGGCTAATCCTATAATGGCAGATATTATGCATGTATTTACATACATAGATACAGAAAACACACAATGTATTTTCATGGAGGGATTCAGTGTTCTATAGACTGCTGTACTCTAGCCAATTATTTGTGTTACTCTGGGTCAGCTCTTGTCACTGAAACTGTATTTAGTCAAATATCTAAAATGTTGTTGAAATACTATGAGTTGAACATAGTAGAATCTAAATTCAGTCATAAATACTATGTGTTGAACAGAGTAAAGCCTTAAAGGAGTGTAAATCCCTAACTTCCTTTAAAAAAAACGTTCTGAAAAGTCACTTTAAGGCGGTTGCTACTTACAATTACAATTTATTTATTTTCTTCTATTTTCTTTTTCTGTTTTACGACTTTCTTTTTGCTATAGAACAGTGAAGTCATGATGTGACTCGCTCATCCCCCGGTTCCACAGAAGTCATTCTCTATGGAGAATAACATTGAGTCATCTTAAATCTTCTCATATAAGCATTCAGTCTTTGCAACAGTCTTTGCGATATTGTCGGGGAGGTGGCTCTGTATGGTTTATGATAGTCACTCATATTTGATAAAGCCTGTTTCTTGCAAAAATGTAACTAATTCGGCAACAGTAACATTAGCGTTTTCTCACCATCAGTTGATTCTTCATATCCATATGAGTCAAACCGCTGAGATAATTTGTTTATAATTGGAACACAGTTCTTATATGACGCAATATGAAAAAGGTCTATGGGAATTCAGAATGGGAGAAGAAAACCGCGAACCAGGTAGGATGTGTAAATTACATCACACTTCACTACTATAGTACTGTGTTATATCTGTCTGTCATTCAGTGTTATACGAGATATACAGTAAAAAAGGTTTCCTATGTTGAAAAAAACATCACAAGGATGCAACTGGGACATATTATCAGTGATGTAGCCTGGGGTCGACAGGTGTTTCGGGTCTCGCAACATCATACACCAGGGGTTAGCAACCTTTTTGAAATAAAGTGCCATGTTTTTATTTTCTAGAGTGTCAGTGTGCCAACATACATTTTTATTACAAATATTTTGACATATTTTGATTTTCTCCCCGACTCCCTCCCCAGTCAGAGTTAAGAGTTTTAATGAATGTAGAATTTTGTGCAAGATATAATTTGCTATAAATGAGTTAACTTCATTTAATTGACCATGTTTAAAAAAAGATTTGTTTTTAAAATAAAAATCCTCTCTCACACTGCCAGTGTGCCGGTGATCACCCTCCCCTGTGCCAATGTTGGCACCCGTGCCTAAGGTCCCGATCCAAACATTCCATTCAGCTGCTGCAAGTGGTTGGGCCGCAAGGGTCGGCTGGTGGTAGTACTGGAAGCTCCACTTGGGCAAGGTGGTGCTGCAGGCTCCGCTTGCGGCTTGAATGGCCCTCCTAAAGGCCTCACCATGGATTTGTTGGGCTTCTTCCTCACAGAAGACACAGGCTGGGGCGCTAAGCCAACCTGCTCCTGGGTGCCTATGGGGGCTACACAGGCATCACTGTGACTGTCCTCTGCAGTGAGGGGATCTTAACAGAGCTGTGTGTTGGATCTGAGAAGAAGCTCACTTATAGTTCTGAGGTGTTCCACAAAGTACTGCTGGATCCTGGAAACCTTTCAGCTGAAGGTTCAGAGACTGAAAAACTGTATGTTGAGCTCGTTGAAGTTGAGCTGGATCAAGTCAAAGAGCACTAAAAATAAAAACTAAGCTTCAGAACTCCCAAAACAAACTCATACGACTAGCTCTCTCAGCCTTAAAGGGTCAGTTCACCTCTGGGACAACCAGATCTTATTTTATTGTTGTTTGGGACAAGATCAACACAGTTATTTTTTGTGTTCAATCTGTGTTTTGAGATATTTTAGTATTTCAGCATGAATGATGATGCATTTTTCATCATATGAGTCATCATGCTCCATCATATGATGCAAAATGCATCATCATTCATGCTGAAATACTAAAATATCTCAAAACACAGATTGAACACAAAAAATAACTCAGGATCATTGTGTTGAACAACAATAAAATAAGATCTGGTTGTCCCAGAGGTGAACTGGCCCTTTAAGCCCATGACCCACCTAATTCTAACACACTATGCTAGTCTGGGATGGCTCAGGGTAGAAGACAGGGTTACGTTTAGTTTAGGATGGCTCAGGGTAGAAGACAGGGTTAAGTTTATTCTAGGATGGATCAGGGTCTAGTCTGGGGCCTTACATTTTGCACAGATGTATCCCAATGATTTAGCTAGGGTGCCTGAGTCAAGTTGGGCTCCCAAGCTAGAAGAGTTGTGGCATTATGCTGTAAAGGTGTTGATGCCCCAACATTGAGGATGTGGCATCGGGAACTCATGAACTCTATTGGGCTGGAGAGGTTAACCTAGCCTATATACAGTAGTTAGGTAGACAGAAGGATGTTGACCAGCTTTGGGAAATGATATGAACAACATGGAAACAAGTACCTAAATGAAATAACAATATATGGTTAACATAATAATGAAAATAAAATGTCATTTGAATTTTTGAAAACAATGTATGGGAACTTTGTGTTATTATTATTATTAGTTATTTATCTTTATTTTTATTATTATTCTCAATAAGCATGTGCAGGGGGTATATGTGAGTGAATGTGAGTGAATGTGTGTGAGTATATGTACTGTGTTGTATGTAATATATATATATATATATATATATATATATATATATATATATATATATATATATATATATATATATATATATATATATATATATAAAGTTGAGCTCCCATTGACACTATAAAAAAATACCTGGACAAAATCTGCTTTAAGTAGGATGTGAGGGGTCTAACTAGAGGTTTGTCAAGATTCTGAATCCATTATACATGATACAACAAGTGAAATTGAAAGTGACGAACAATATAAAATAATAAAATAAAGTGAAAACTGAAGATGTAGAAACGATGGGATGAAATTGGCAACTTCGCTGACAATGTATCTTCTGTTGGGGAGACAGGTTTACTGAGCGAAACAAATCAATTGAATGAGTTTTAAATCATTCAAACTGACTAAATGTTTGTACATTTTTCTCTCCATGAAATTCACATTTGGCCTGGTTGTTTACATTCATTATTAAATTCATATATTAAAATGCAAAATGGGTTAGGATATTGGTAACTGAAAAGTTGCTCTTATAGAGCCTACACTTGAAGAAGTAGCTGCCTGCCTACCTACCACTGAGAAGGTGTGGTGATCTTGAACACCCCTGCAGTCAGTCAGTCAGTAGGTTAATGTAAACCTGCAGCTGAGTCAACAGTAGGCTAAACACCCTGGAATCCATGTCTGCTGCTCCATGCTCACTGCGCTGGAAACAAACAAGTAGGTTAAACACAGCTTTATGTATTTAATAATGTTATGGTGTTAAAACAGCCACATTAAAGCTGTGTTAAACACGGGCTATATTCACAGCCCAGTTCAAAACAAAAGGAGACACGATTCATCTGACTGACAACAAGAGTCTCTTCCCATTTTCATTCTGCTCTGTCAACTTGAGATGATCTGTTCTGACGTCTTTAAACGTTTCTATAGTCTAGGTTTGAAGCGTGTGTAAATGAACGGACCAGTCCAGTAGAAAGTATTGTTTATGTCCATAGTTAGTAGCTGCTGTCTACAGCCAAGAGCCAACAGTTCTGACAACCGCGCTGAGGGGGAAAACGTAACTAACTTCGCATAGCGCTCATCTTGCAGAGAAAGGGATGAGGCAGGCTTTGCTCTGCCAAGTGGCACAACATGACGGCCATATGACCGTCATGTTTCCAGCTCAACTATGCTTCTAGCGAGGTAAACAAAGACCCCCGGCAGGCTAAACAAACGTTCTGATTTTAATAAATCACTTTTAAGCACTTTTAATAAAGTGCTTAACCAAGGCTAATCTGTGTCTGAATAGATGCCGTTCAACCAGAATTACATGCCGCTCCCGTATTGTTTAATAAAAAGCATATTTCTGTTTTCCATCGTATTTCCTGGTTTTCCACACGCGCACCAACCCCATCTATGGACACTGAGATGTGGGCGTGCCCTCAAAAAACCGGTCCGAAAATACATGGGGAAAACAGACAACGATCTGATAAAAATGCTTTTTATTAAACAATACGGGAGCGACATGTAATTCTGGTTGAACGGCATCTATTCTGACACAAATTAGCCTTGGTTTTTAGCTTTATTTTTGAAATATGAACGTTTGTTTAGCCTGCCGGGGCTCTTTGTCTACATCGCTAGAAGCAAGGTTGAGGTGGAAACATGACGGTCATGTTAATGGCCGTCATGTTTCAGGGCTACGCTTTCATTCTGCTGCTCTCAAAGTTGAGATTCGATCTGTTCTGACGTCTTAACGTTTCTATAGTCTATGGTTTGAAGCGTGTGTAAATGAACGGACCAGTCCAGTAGAAAGTATTGTTTATGTCCATAGTTAGTTAGTAGCTGCTCCTGCTGTCTACAGCCAAGAGCCAGCGTACAACATTCTGCCAACCGGGCTGAGGGGGAGAATCGCATAGCGCGGCTCATCTTAGAAGAGCAAAGTGCGAGGCTGAAAAGAGATGCGTCTGCTGCTCTGCCAAGTGGCTCACCGGGCTGTGCGTTGGTCTGGTGAGGGGAGCCTCGGGTTCAAGTCCATATTATAGTCAGTAGCTGCTGTCTACAGCCAAGAGCCAGCACACAACAGTCTGCCAATCTCTCAGGCTAACCTGGCATAGCGCTCATCTTGCAGAGAAAGGGATGAGAATGGATTTCTGCTGCCTCTGCCAAGTGGCAACAGGCTGAGCAGTGTAGCTCTGCTCCTGAACATGCAGTGGTGGAAGAAGTACTCACGTTTTACCCAGTAAAGTATTGTGGCAGTATTGTTTATGTCCATAGTTAGCCTAGGCTACTACAGCCAAGATGCAGCGCACAACAGTCTCACGGGCTCAGGGGGAAAACCTCGCATAGCGCTCATCTTCTATGACAAAGGGATGACTCGGATGAGTCAGTCTGGCTGCGGCTCTGCCAAGTCAGTGGCACAACGTGCGTTGGTCTGTCGAGGGGAGCCTCTGGTTAAAGTCCCGCTTCCACGCATCATTACATTCAGATGAACTGGATCAATTCAATTCTATTCAAAGGAGCTTTATTGGCATGAGAAAACATAACGTTTACATTGCCAAAGCACGTTTCAAATCATAGTAAAAACTGTTGAAAATGGGTAAAGTTGGGGAAGGGGATAGCCTACAGTATTGTGTAAACAGAGCTAAGTCACATTGTGTCGTTATGTAGCCTACAGTAGGCTATTTACAGGGTATGAAGCTTTTTGGAACTAATAGCAGCATTTATTTTTTTCTCAATACGATTTCAATAGTAGAAAACATGTTTAAAGGTAGCGGCTCTGTTACTGTATTCTGGATGCCAGCCAATGGTTTGTAATAATTTATTTGTGACACTTGCTTTGGCAATGTGAACTATGTTTTCTCATGCCAACAAAGCTCCTTTGAATTGAATTGAATTGTAATCCTTAGGGTGGTTGTATTCCATTCTGTAGCCTTCTTTTATCACATCAGTTCACACTGCTGTGTTTGCACATTGTTGTATTTCTCCCAGTAGGTAAGGGAAAGTTAGCCTATTGCTAGACCAATCTGGGAACTAAATCTAAATCAATATCTTTCTTCACAAATGTGTTCATAAAGGTGTCTACTATCACCTCTGAACTTTGTCAAACCCAACTCCCTTGACATACTTTGTGGGAGCCAATAGAAGTTATTGGGTATCCCGAGGGCCTGGAATTAAAGGGGGGGAAATAAAATAATGGCCAATATGAACGAATGAAGTGTGTAATTAGGGTATTTTTGGGCTGCTGAATCCATTCCAACCATTCGTTTAAAGTTAAAATGACTCCTTGGCCATACAATAGGCCACACCTACTTTTGTGTGTCCATGAGACATATAATATTGGCAATAAAAAAAAAGGTTGGAGTAGGGTTTGAATTCATGAAAACTATTCAAGATCAGGTGGGTAAGCACACATCATGACACACACAGGATAACATGAATACACGATACAATCTGACAAGGAACACTCAAACACAGGTTTAAAACATAGAGACTAAAGCCTCTATCAGAGTCCAGGGTGAATAGCTATTCACTTCACCAAATTGTAGTTTCCTAGCTATCACCTCCTAGACTTTGTTATGTATTTTTAGGTGATAGCTAGAACACCGCGGTGAAGTGAATAGCTCTCCACCCTGGACTCTGATAGAGGCTTAACAGGACACAGGTGAACTCGAATTACATGATTGGCTAAGCCTTAGCCAATTAGGCCTTTTTTATGGCCAAGGAGTAATTTTTACTGATAACTAATGGTTGAAATGGATTCAGCAGCCCAACAATACCCTAATTACACACCTCATTCGTTCATATTGGCCATTTTTTATTTTTCCTCCTTTAACCCCAGGCCCTGGGTATCCCGATACCCCCAACTTTGATTGGCTCCCACAAAGTATGTCAAGGGAGTTGGGTTTGGCAAAGTTCAGAGGTGATAGTAGACACCTTTATGAACACATTTGTGAAGAAAGCTAGTTATTTAGATTTAGTTCCCAGATTGGTCTAGCAATAGGCTAACTTTCCCTTACTAATGGGAGTTTATTGTCTTTGGTCATGTTTTCAAACTCACTTCGGGTGTGTGTAATCTGTGGGAAGTATGTGTCTGATGTCTTGGTAGGTGGTTAGAAAGTGTAGCTCTGTTTCTACCACATTTTGTGTGCAGTGGGCATAGCCTGTCTTCCCTTTGGGAGCGGGGTCTGTCTGTGGCGGCCTTTCTCTATGGCAAGGCTGTGTTTGCTGAGTCTGTACCTAGTCAAGGCTTTCCTGAGTTTTGGGTCGTTTACCGTGCTCAGATAATGTATATTTTCTTTTTAGTGCTAGATAGCATTCCATTTGATTTGGTTTTGGGTTCTCTTTCCGGTATGTCAGGTAGCTTTCTTTTTGTTTTCTTATAATCTGGTTTGGTCCAATGGGTTTTCTGTCTGGTAGTTGTGTTTGTGTTTGTGCCCAGAGTCCCTGGGCCAGCTGACTCAGTGGGCATCCCTGTAGGTTTTCACTATGGTTGAGGGCTATGTTATGAATCGTGTCTGGGTTGCCTTCTTTTAGATGTTTATAACATTGAAGTGCTCTCTTTTTTACTTTGATAATGAGTGGGTATCATCCTAATTCTGCAAGTATTGTTTGTTGTGTTAGGCCGGCGTTTTTGTAATTCCCCATGAAAAGTACTGTGCTCTATCCATCTGTCTTTCAGTGCTCTATGAGTTACATAATGACCATCTTTAATCTGTGTTTTAACGTTGTCTTGTTGTAGATCTAAGCTGTTCCAGGAGTTCTGGCCTTGTTGGCCTCACAGAGGAAAAACCTAAACTGGTAAGTAGACAATAATACTGTATGTGTGTGTTTGTGTATTAGGCTACTAACACTAAACCCTCACTGTTAACCCTTTCAGTGCCCATAATCACCACTAGAGGGCGCCCAATGGCCATAGAATCCACCATAGACATACGCTGTATATGCACAAGCCGTGCGCAGCCATGACGCGCCTGAACACTTTCCTTTGTGCATGAACAGGAACAGGAGCGATCGCGGAACAGGATGAAGTTAGCTTGAAGTTAGCTATTGGCTACCAAGCATTTTAGAAGCCCTATTTTCGGCGATTTAGCCGTGATTAAACCTTGCACACCTCATGGATATGCATGGAACAGAGAAAATGAGCTCTAAAGATCCTGGATTGCATTGGAGTGGATGGCAAATATCGGTGGCGCGACGCTCTCGCGGGCCGTGTAAACAGATGACGTCCGGCGGCCCGGCTCGAAAATTAAAAATAAATAAATAAATTCCCGAACTAGTTCAGGATTGGCACCCTGAACGTTAATAAGGTCCAAACTATCCCGAACTACTAGTTCGGGATAGGCACTGGATGAGTTAAGTAGACACTATATACTGTACACTAACTAAATTATAAACCTACACTGGTAAGTATAACTAGTCCTGTGCACACTCACAGTATATGAGTGAATGAATGTAGGAGTCTCAGAAGTAATGTTGGAGAACCCAGACCGGTGCCCATTGGGCAGAAATGTCAATTCAATTTTCAATTCAATGGAGCTTTATTGGCATGAGAAAACATAAGTTTACATTGCCAACGCAAGTATCACAAATACAATAAAAACAGTTGAAAATGGGGAACATATATACAGTTGGAGGGGGTACAGCATTGTGTAAACAGAGCTAAATCGCATTGTGACATTTTATATATATATATATATATATATATATATATATATATATATATATATATATATATATATATATATACAGGGTACAAATAGCAGCATTATTTTCCTCAAAATGCATTTAAAGGTATCAGCTCTGTTTCATACTGTATGTGCTGTAGCTCTAGATGTCAATCCATGGTTTGTAGTCCTTAGGGTGGTTGTGTTCACACATCTTGCTGCTGTGTTCACACATTGTTGTATTTCCCCCAGTAGGTATGGGAGTTTTTGGAGCTGTGTGGAACACAAGCTCCCTATACGTGGCCGTGTGTGTAGGTATGTGGGTGGGTATGTGGGTATGTGGGTCTGTGGGTCTGTATGTAGCCTGTATGTAGTAACCCTGGGTGACCAGAGAGGTGCTGTTGAGTCTAGCCTGCCCTGAGCATCAACTGCAATACACACACACACACACACACACACACACACACACACACACACACACACACACACACACACACACACACACACAGCTCCACTTCGAACAGAGGTTCGATTTTCATCATTGGTCAAGCTTTCAAATTCACTTTGGGTGTTTGCAATCTGTGGGAAGTATGTGTCTCTGATGTCTTGCTATAGTGGACAGGTGGTTAGAAAGTGTAGCTCTGTTTCTACCACATTCAGTCACCATTGACGTCCAGTTGTTAAATAACTGTTGTATCAGTCTGTGATGTCACTATGATGTCAGAGTATGACGTCAGCATGCAGACAGGCGGCCATGGTGGCAACACTTTTTATTATCAGTGATGTCAGCATACAGACAGACAGTGGACATCATATCCAAATGTGGGCATTGTTTCAGCATGCAGCTGTTAGCATGTTGGATGTCAGCATACTGATCTCCAAATGTGGGCATTGTTTCAGCATTGTTTTCAGCATTGTGCTGCGTATCACTCCCCATCTCTCTCCCCATTTCCGGTCAGTCTACTGTCCTATCAATAAAGACCTGTCAGTCTACTGTCCTATCATTAAAGGCATAAAAAGCCCCAAAACAAGTCTTAAAAAACTAAAAGTAGATACAAATATTGTATCTATGCTGAAACCAACTGTGTTCAAAATATGTTCAGGAAAAGAGAAACACACTAGTTGCTATGGTGACATTATACTTTGTCAAATAGTTGGCCCCCAAACTGTGGAATAAACTCCCTGTCACACTAACTACAGACTCTCTCTTCAGACACCTAAACCCATAGCACTACTGTAACACTCCCCTTCCCTCCATGACCACACATGAAGCTAGATAGCATTTTTTAGGTTTTAGGTGCGTGGTCTACCTATGTTTTTGTTTTTCTAGATTGATATTCCTATGCATTTGTTGTATTGCTGTTGATGTACTGACATATCATCTTGCTTATTATATTGATGTATTACCTGCTTATTGTAAATTGCTTCGGATTAAAAGTGTCTGCTAAATGCCTAAATTGTAAATTGTCTAACGTGTCCTTATAGACGGTCGCTTATATCCCGATTAGGGAGTCTTACTGGTATTATCATCACTTTTAGTCAATGATGAACAACTATCTTCGCAAGTTGGAGTTTAGGAGGTTTGACTGACAGATTGAGGAGCCAATGGAGTTAGGAGGTTTAGTTGGAAGAGCTTTTTTAATACGTTTCATTGGTCTGTGACAATATACAGCTCTGAGACACTGACTGTTGTACACATGGTCCAATGTAATCTGTCTGTCTGTCTGTCTGTCTGTCTGTCTGTCTGTCTGTCTGTCTGTCTGTCTGTCTGTCTGTCTGTCTGTCTGTCTGTCTGTCTGTCAGGTCAGTTGCATGGTGGTGTCGGCCATCTTGTTGTGCGTTGCCATGGTGATGGTGTTTGTTTACTCCTGTGAATACATGTATGCTGAGCTACGTAGAGGAAGAGGAGGAGGTCTTCATCATCACCACAGTCCTGATGTGGTAATGCACGCACACACACACACACGCACACGCACACACACACACACACACACACACACACACACACACACACACACACACACACACACACACACACACACATTACATCCCCACAGTCCTGATGTGGTAATGCACACACACACACACACACACACACACACACACACACACACACACACACACACACACACACACACACACACACACACACACACACACACACATTACATCACGATAGCCGATCTACATGCACACAACATGCACACAATTATGATTTAATTTGACCAAAGAACATAACATTTTGAAACTTGGAGATACAAGGTTTCTGCCCAACAGTGATGATATGATTATTGTATCATAAAAGCAACCTCATGTGCCATGAGGTTGTGAATGCAACCTTGTTTAACTCTACCTTTAAAGGGCCAGTTCACCTCTGGGACAAGAAGATCTTATTTTATTGTTGTTTGGGAATAGTTTGGTGACCACCGGAGACTCGGTTGACGGCCGGAATTTAGATTTTTTTAGTTCAATCTGTGTTTTGAGATATTTTAGTATTTCAGCATGAATGATATGAATGGTATGAGTCATCATGCTGCATCATATGATGCAAAATGCATCATCATCATTCATGCTGAAATACAAAAATATCTCTGTAAGAGCCATTTGATCCTCATTTCTTATTCTGATGACATCACTGAAGGGGAGGGCATTGTCAAGGCCAAAATAAATAGCTGATGTAAAAGCACTGCGAGCTTGTAGGCTACATCTGCATTTTTGAAAGAATTGACAAATTATTTTATTTCCTTGGCACAAAACAAATACATTTGATTTTGGGGATCCGTGGTACAAAAAAAAACGTTTGAGAAAGTTGTGTACAGTTGTGCATGAATTGAATACCAAGGACTTCCGACAGAAACAAGACCGTAAAAGGTCTTATTTGGGATGTTCCTTTTAGGCAGGGTGTTTAACTGTACTTGTACTGTACTACATTTATATTGTATTGACTATACTTGTTCTGTTCTCCATTTCTGTCTAATAAGATATTCAATCAATCAATCAATCAAAGAACTACTGTGTGTGTGTGTGTGTGTGTGTGTGTGTGTGTGTGTGTGTGTGTGTGTGTGTGTGTGTGTGTGTGTGTGTGTGTGTGTGTGTGTGTGTGTGTGTGTCTCAGACCTTTGTTCTCCATGGCATGGTGAAAGGAGCCAACGCCACCATCCTATTGGCCGGCTCCCTCAGCCTACTGCTTTGCAGTGTGATGTTATGATGACTACTGTACTTACTGTACTATATACACCACTGGACTGGTAGGTCTACTGTACTTACTGTACTACATACACCCCTAATGTACTATACTATATACTGACTGGTAGGCTTACTGTACTATACTGTATACACCATGCAGCTCGCTGGCATCCTTCAAAACTGCCCTGAAAACTCACCTTTCAGGAGGCCAGAGAAGGAGGTAGTTATCACTTCTCCCATAGACAGGCCAGAAGTGAGCTCCAGCCCCTTGTTTCCCCTATCCTGTAGATATAGTGTTTCCATAACTGCAATTTTATTGAATGTTTTCTTTGCTTGCTATTTATTATGTCCATGAATTAAATACAGAGGGCTTCCAAAAAAAAGACTGCAAAAGGTCTTATTTGGGATTTGTATAATAAAATATTCAAACCACTGACTGGTAGGCCTATTGTACTATGTGAATAGTGGAACTCACAGCAAAGGACATATTAAAATATCATGCATCTACAGTGAGAATGTCAGTGACAAACATCCATGTTCCATCTCTGTGATAACCTAGACATATTTATTTACATCTCTGACAGCTGATACACCAGATGATGTTGTGGTTGATGAAGAGTGCAGGGAAGTGTCTGTATTAGAGATAGCAGCACCACCATAGCCTAGCCCTAGATGAAGCCTTTATGACCAAGGTCATTAAATACCAACCACTGCTAAATACCATCTCAGAGCCGGGTTATACTGTAGTAAGGTGCAGACTATTTGTTTTTATATTTGGCAGCCTAGGACATTATACCCACAGACTGATTGTTGGAGGGTTTCAACAACTTGGAATGCCCAAATGGCAGAGAGGCTGTTACTTCTACCCATAGAGTACTGAGTGACCATGTCCATTGTATCATTAAAACGTATGCCATGATGTTGTGAATGTATTCTTGCTGCACCAATAATAATGTTTCTCCCTCATGTGGACATAAATAAATGGTTAAAATGTGTGTCCTGGTTCCTCAGACAGAGCCCTACACAGAGCTGTGTTCCTGGCAGGATAAGAGACACTGGTGTTGTACAGATATGACGACCATGCAGACATTCCATGGCCATTATTTGATCAGTCTGTTTTTGTTACTTTGATTGTTTTTATTGAGCACAACTAAATGCACACAATGCACCTGTTTAATCTGGAGTGTTGGCATTCTGCTTTTCAGTTTCAACTTGACTACAATGTTACTGTTATTTATGTAGTATATTTAGACGTATAATGGGTCCTTGTTTACCTGATATCCTATAGTTTTAAATGTAGGTTCTTGGTTTATCTATGATCCTAGTTAATTGAGATGCTACACTGTCTCTCTGCATTCTATGATCCTATAGTTTACTGAGACGCTACACTATCGCTCTGCATTCTATGATCCTATAGTTAACTGAGACGCTACGCTGTCTCTCTGTATTCTATGATCCTATAGTTAACTGAGACGCTACACTGTCTCTCTGCGTTCTATGATCCTATAGTTTACTGAGACGCTACACTGTCTCTGCATTCTATGATCCTATAGTTTACTGAGACGCTACGCTGTCTCTCTGCATTCTATGATCCTATAGTTTACTGAGACGCTACGCTGTCTCTCTGCGTTATATGATCCTATAGTTAACTGAGACGCTACGCTGTCTCTCTGCGTTCTATGATCCTATAGTTAACAGAGACACTACGCTGTCTCTCTGCGTTCTATGATCCCATAGTTAACTGAGACACTACGCTGTCTCTCTGCGTTCTATGATCCTATAGTTAACTGAGACACTACGCTGTCTCTCTGCGTTCTATGATCCTATAGTTAACTGAGACGCTACGCTGTCTCTGCGTTCTATGATCCTATAGTTTGCTGAGACGCTACGCTGTCTCTCTGCGTTCTATGATCCTATAGTTTACTGAGACGCTACGCTGTCTCTCTGCATTCTATGATCCTATAGTTTACTGAGACACTACGCTGTCTCTCTGCATTCTATGATCCTATAGTTTACTGAGACACTACATGTCTCCTTCTCCGTTGTTTTCCTTGATCCTTCCAGCGTGGCTCAGTGAGGTTTCTGTACTGAGATTAGGAACAGAAGTTCCTCCTCAAGAGGTGGAAATGATTTCCAGGTTACTGCTTGTCATTCATCATTATTGGACCATTGCTACTTTAAACACTCTTTGCTTGGTTTAAAACACATAAGGTATCAGTACAGGGTAATTACACAGTTTTTGTTAGTTTTTTACTCACCAGTATCTAGAGATGCCAAGGAAAGACAGATTCTTAATGTCCAATAATCGTAGATTTATTTAAAATATCAGAAAAGAAGATGATAAGAATTCAAAAAGGGATAAAATGATACTAATAGTAATCCCAGAAAATAACAAAAAGTAGATAGTAGCTAAAAGTTAATACTTCGTACTAAGTAGTTCTAGGAGAGGAGCTCACAAAATCCCTTTGCCAACGATAGACGCTATATGAGAGCTGTTTGATAAGTTGAGTTGGCAACTCTAGAAATAAATCCTAAATCGTTAAAGGCTCTCGCAACAGTGGTCCTTAAACAAACGAATAGTTTTCGGCCCCTTTCCCTGTTTTGTACCAGTTTAAATATCGTACTATTTCTTCAGTTGGAGTGGTGACTGTAGTCAGTGTGTTTGTTGTGAGATTTGCCAATCTACAAGCTCACAATGTGATGTGTTCTGAGCTTCATACGTGTACATTTATGTACATGTATTAATGTTGTATCAACATGAACAACAACTACTCTGAAACATTGTGAACTGAAGATGATATGAAGAGAAAACTGCTCCAGTCTGGAGACTGTAACTCCTTGAAGGCTGCAGTTGCTCAATATAACCTGCAGGTGTCATCAGAAAAGCATTTCATAGACTGACTGATTGATTGATTGAAGACTTTTGCATAGGAAAAGGTACAGTTTCATGACAGTACAGTTCACTGGTAGAAGGTCAACTAAAAGGATAAACACCACAAGAAATCGTTTTGGCTTGTTTCAATTGGGGTCCTTTTTTAACTCATATAATACTGAATGATAGACAAATAAAACACTGTACTTTTACTTTCTATTTACAATAGAAAGGTCAGGGGTAGGAAAATATGGACTTTGTTTTCTTTTACCAAATTGGAGTAACAGCCTCCTCTAAGTGACCTTTCAGAGCGGTTTTAAAGGAGGGAAGGGATTTACACTCCTTTAAGGCCTTCGGTAAGGCGTTCCAAATCTAGGTTGGACGTGATCTGTGGAGCTGCCTCTGGTGTTTTTTTCTGCATGAACAACCTTGACCTTTTGGAAGTATTTTGTCAGGTACAAACATGGGTATCTTGGAGGTGTGGTGTATCTTAGTGTAGTGTACACCAGGCCCATTGCAAGATGCTGTACTCTGTCAGCTATTTATTTATTTGTTTATTCAAGACACTGCTTCTCATGTGTACAATAGTACACACAGACTCATTCCTTTGTTAAATCACCCTGGTGTGAAGCTACAGCTGATGTAACCGTTGGGGAGGTGTGAACTCAAGGGTTGTTCTGCGTCGACGCATGTCTGTGTGTGTGAGAGGCATGACGACACTGCCAGACATAAGATAGAGGACGGCGTGTGCCTGTGTGACCGTCAGGGCCGGACACAACCAGTAGTACTAGAGTGGCATGAAGACATGTCACAACCAGTAGTACTAGAGTGGGCATGAAGACATGTCACAACCAGTAGTACTAGAGTGGGCATGAAGACATGTCACAACCAGTAGTACTAGAGTGGGCATGAAGACATGTCACAACCAGGAGTACTAGAGTGGCATGAAGACATGTCACAGCCAGTAGTACTAGAGTGGCATGAAGACATGTCAGGACTCAGCCAGTAGTACTAGTAAGACTCCCTAATCAGGAGATAAGCGACGGTCAGATCGCATTCACAAACTTCAATCAGGAGGGAATATGGGAAATGGGACAGATCCATGTTGATGACATGACTTTGGAGATACTGTGTGATTTTAGGGCAAAATCTGTAGGAGCAGTGTCCAAAAATGTGTTTTGCAAGAATCGGCCTCATGGTGGCGCTAGAAGTGGGCCATGTGAGAAATTAGGGGTTGTGGTTTGGCAGCCAAGGAGTGTGTGTGCAAAGTTTGGCATGGATAGGGGCAACGGTGCCACGGTGCCAGAGATATGAGTAGGGCAAAAGTGTGACATGACACTTTTGACTGACTGACAGCCGGTGGACGTTTTGATAGTAACTGCGACCTGATGGTTGCAACTAGGGTGGGCATGAAGAGATGTCAGGTGGGCGACCCTCAGGCGAGTCAGGCCGTACATGTTTTGAGGGTCTCACTCTCGTTCTAATGTAGTTCCTACTGGCGGAGGCTACGGAGCATTCACCAGACTAGCAGCAACACACTACTCTGTGTGAGTGACAGCGTAGGTGTAGCCTAGGGAAACTTTATTTGTCCACCGTTTAAAAGTTATTTTCTTTGTAAGCAATCGCTGATTCATACTGGATGTGTTGGGGAGCGTGACGCTGTTACTACATCTCATCTTTTCGACACCCGACTCTAACCCTCCTCCGTGGAGTGAGTCGCTAACCCTCCGGTCGAAATGATGGGCGTTTGCAAAAGTGAGATTTCCCCATGTGTTGCTGGTGGTAAATAATGAATAGGGGGTTTCCACAGCTCATTCTCCCCACTCTATCCTGTGTTGTGGTCTGAACACTTCTCTGCTCTCTCTTCATCCTCTGAGTTCATGCATTCACTGCTGGTTTAAACCAGGCACGTAGGCAGTGTTAGGCAGACTAGGCGACCGCCTACCAACTGAGATCTGAACTAACCTAAATTAGAAAATAGAAATTGAATGAAAACATCTCTATCTCCATTGTGTAAAGACCTGACTGGCTTCCCAAAAGAATGTCGCTCAACCAGTTCCTTCTCCTCCTCAATGGTAGGCGGCCGATAGGGTAGGCCTACTCAACTCGCTGAGATGTAACTTTTTCCTATTGTTTTCATTTGGTGACAGGGGGTTTACTTTGGGCCATCACTTGGCTTTACAAAGAATCAAATGTGCACAGAAGTATGATGACAACCTCTCGCCTAAATGGTCTGTGTCTCGTGTGTAGCCTACTCCACTATTGGACAACTTTAGTCACTGGTTATGTATTTAGAATATTATTATACAACACATTAATCTCTACAGCCCTAAAAAAAAATCCATTTGAAAATACCCGATCTACAAGCTCACAATGTGTTGCGATGCTGCACATTGTGAGCTTGTAGATCTGCTATTTTATATAGCCTACATTTGAAAACTTGAAATGGGACATTCTGCCTAATGAGTACTTTTACTTTTGGTACTTAAGTACATTTTGAATTGCTGGCATTTCGGGGCTGGCACTTCGCTGGCATTTCGGCTGGCATTTCAAGACTGGCACTTCGCTGGCATTTGGGCTGGCATTTCGCCTACCTTGACTCTCATTCCTGCCTACGCCAGTGGTTTAAACAAAGTGAAATACGGTAAACACAATCATAGCCTACTTTAGAACGCTATTCTGTTCTGATCCATACACTTAAAGGTTGGTTTGCATTTCAGTGAGTGATTTATTACTAGCAGTGAGCAGTGCTTCATTGTTCTGTGAGTGCATTTTGTGAGCAGTCTGCCTGTCACAGTCCCTCCCTCTCCTCACTACAGAGAGGGAGGGTCTGCTTTAGTGGTGCGTGTTGGTGGGTCTAAAATGCTGCCCACGGTGCTCAACCAATCAACATGAATACATGTTAGAGATATATTTTGTGGTATTTTTTCCATTGGCAAAAATATTTATCTAAAACATATTTTCTCCCCAATTTTGATTGGGTGCGCAGGATGCACGTTTGGGAGGGCTCTGCCCTTTCTATTACTAAAGCAGATTTGAGGAGATCCATTTATTCATTTAATTCACCTATATTCATGTCCAGTATTATGCAGGCTATAATTGATTTGATAGGCAATTAAATGTCACTGTCAAATGTTGTCCCTGTCTGCATTTTTACACACTGGAAACACATGTAAGCCTATTTAACATTTAGCAGTCACTGCAGCTTCCCACTGGACCTGTAACTCTCTGACTGCAGAGGGAGGAAGGAGCACAACCCCAGAAGGGGGCTTCAGTGAGGTCCGTGAACTGAACAAATATAGAACTTCCGGTGTCAGAGCTAGCAAATATAAGACTTCCGGTTTGAAGCATTCGCCTTCAAAGTAAAATGCTCTTAATTAATTCCATTGAAAAACGTTGAATTTGCAAATGATATGCTCATTAAAAATATAAATTAGGCATTTGAACAAAGCCATATAACAAAAAATATGTGTATGTGTAAAAAAAAAAGTTTTAATAACAAAAAATATATCTAAATAGATAAATGCTGTTCATTGGAGTGCATAGCCTTTACAAATTGGACACTGGAGAACAGACAGCTCTTCGTGTCAGAACTTTTGACACATGCCCACGTTCGGGGAGACCTCCTCTACCACACCACACTCTCCGCTAAGCGGGAGAGGTGGCATTGCAAAATTTGATGGCCGTCCAGTGCGGCCAGGTGCTAAAAAAAGAACTCAAATGGCGCCGTTTTCCGACTCTAGTGGGCGCTGGAGAGGAGACAGCTTTTCGTGTCGGCACTTTTGACACACGCACGCGTTCACAGAGACCTCCTCTATCACACCACACTCTCCGCTAAGCGGGAGAGGCGGCATTGCAAAATTTGCTGGCCGTCCAGTGGGGCCATGCAGGTGCCAAAAAAAGTCCTCAAATGGCGCCGTTTTCCGACTCTAGTGGGCACTGGAGAGGAGACGGCTCTTCGTGTCGGCACTTTTGACACACGCACGCGTTCACAGAGACCTCCTCTACCACACCACACTCTCCGCTAAGCGGAAGAGGCGGCATTGCAAAATTTGCTGGCCGTCCAGTGGGGCCAGGTGCCAAAAAAAGTCCTCAAATAGCGCCGTTTTCCGACTCTAGTGGGCACTGGAGAGGAGACGGCTCTTCGTGTCGGCACTTTTGACACACGCACACGTTCACAGAGACCTCCTCTACCACACCACACTCTCTGCTAAGCGGGAGAGGCGGCATTGCAAAATTAGCCGGCCGTCCAGTGGGGCCAGGTGCCAAAAAAAGTCCTCAAATGGCACCGTTTTCCGACTCTAGTGGGCGCTGGAGAGGAGACGGCTTTTCGTGTCGGCACTTTTGACACGCGCACGCGTTCACAGAGACCTCCTCTATCACACCACACTCTCCGCTAAGCGGGAGAGGCGGCATTGCAAAATTAGCTGGCCGTCCAGTGGGGCCATGCAGGTGCCAAAAAAAGTCCTCAAATGGCGCCGTTTTCCGACTCTAGTGGGCACTGGAGAGGAGACGGCTCTTCGTGTCGGCACTTTTGACACACGCACACGTTCACAGAGACCTCCTCTACCACACCACACTCTCTGCTAAGCGGGAGAGGCGGCATTGCAAAATTAGCCGGCCGTCCAGTGGGGCCAGGTGCCAAAAAAAGTCCTCAAATGGCACCGTTTTCCGACTCTAGTGGGCGCTGGAGAGGAGACGGCTTTTCGTGTCGGCACTTTTGACACACGCACGCGTTCACAGAGACCTCCTCTATCACACCACACCAGTGGCGTAGACAGAATCGAACCGGCGACTGGGCCTGAGCCCAACTGGGTGGGCCTGGGTGCGATCGCGCGGCGCGCGAAAAAAAATCCATGTTTTTCGGGTCGGATCGGGTCTTCTGGTGCGATTTGGGTCGGGTTTGCATGATTAAATAATCAATTCATGCGTGGTGTCCACTAGTGATGCGCGGGTCATTCCAGCCGTGCAAAAACAGAATGGCATATTAGAGAAGAAGCCGGTAACATGACGGCATGAGATGCTTATTTTAATTGACAACACTCCTGTTAGTATAAGACTATACACACGGAGCACAACGCTAATGTATCACAGAGAGATATTGCAGACTGACCCAGTAGCCTAGTCACTGGTGCAAGACAAAATAAACAACTATGAAGAGAAAAGACCGAAATGTTTAATTGCACCGTCAACTTTTTATCAGAGCTCTGACGCTTCTCCCTCTCCCACAACAAAAACAGCCAAGCCAGCAGAACGTAATTAACCAGTCTCACTCACCTATTGCTGCTTTCAAACGCTGTGTATTGTTTTAAGTCCCAGGAGCATGGTTTCATATCATGAATATGAACTTTAGATTAGTCAAAAACTTGAGTCAGTATAATCCACGTGAATCCTGTATACATTGTGCAGGCTGCAACAACTCTTGACAAGTAGCCCAACACGCTTAAGCATTTCCTGTAACGGTGGATTTCAAAATAAGACCCTGCCGTAATATGATGATATATAAGCAATTGGTTTTATTTTTAAGTCGACTACTTACAGGAAGTAAATGGACTAAATTAGAATTACATGACACACTAGTCTAGACATGCTTGGCTGCGAGCAGGGAAGGACGCTTGTTGCACATTATAGCGTCCACATGATGATGTTATGTTATTTTAGTTGTTGTAAGGATGCGACTATCATCAAAATGACTTAATATGCTATAAAAAATATAATATATGTAATAAAATAAAATAAATAAAAAAAATATATAATTTTTTATTTTTTATTTTATTTTTTTGGGTGGGCACAAAAACGAAATGGGTGGGCCTAGGCCTAGTCAGGCCCACCCATGGCTACGCCTCTGCACCACACTCTCCGCTAAGCGGGAGAGGCGGCATTGCAAAATTTGCTGGCCGTCCAGTGGGGCCATGCAGGTGCCAAAAAAAGTCCTCAAATGGCGCCGTTTTCCGACTCTAGTGGGCACTGGAGAGGAGACGGCTCTTCGTGTCGGCACTTTTGACACACGCACGCGTTCACAGAGACCTCCTCTACCACACCACACTCTCCGCTAAGCGGAAGAGGCGGCATTGCAAAATTTGCTGGCCGTCCAGTGGGGCCAGGTGCCAAAAAAAGTCCTCAAATAGCGCCGTTTTCCGACTCTAGTGGGCACTGGAGAGGAGACGGCTCTTCGTGTCGGCACTTTTGACACACGCACACGTTCACAGAGACCTCCTCTACCACACCACACTCTCCGCTAAGCGGGAGAGGCGGCATTGCAAAATTTGCTGGCCATCCATTTGAGGACTTTTTTTAGCACCTGGCCGCACTGGATGGAAGTCAAATTTTCAGACTGGGGCGCTGGACAGGAGAAGGCTCTTTGTGTGCAGTGTAAAAAATAATTGCTGACTGACAGTGTAAACGTGTTTGCCCATTCCCATGTACAGTATTTTCCGGACTATAAGGCGCACCGGACTATAAGGCGCACTGTCAATAAATGGTCTATTTTCGAACTGTTTTCATATATAAGGCGCACCGGACTATAAGGCGCACATAATAGACGCTACCATTGTGTTATGCATCCAACAGATGGAACTGTGCTAAAGGGAATGTCAATGAATGATCCATATATAAGGCGCACTGGACTATAAGGCGCACTGTAGTTTTTTGAGAAAATTAAAGGCTTTTAAGTGCGCCTTATAGTCCGGAAAATACGGTATATAGGTGTATATGTATAGGTATAACATGTGTGGATTAAAAAGTGAGTATTTATTGATGTCAGAAAATGAAAACAACCTGCAAAAAATGTTAACCTGTGATGATGGCAGGACAGAGGTTACAAAATTTTGAAAACCTGGTAGTATACAAGTGAACATAATTTCCACTTTGACTGTAACTTCAATTCAAAACAACCTTGGAAAATTGAAAATGTGTATGAATGTGGGAAATGTGTTGTGTGTGATCTATCTAAGAGCCAGAGTGTGCACGGCATTGCCTGGGAATATTGACACTTCATATTCAATCAGGGTGTTACACTTGAACAGAGTTAAATCAAATGTGGCTATGTGACCTTGGGTGAAGTGGAGGATGATCCCACAAGCTATTATTGTACAGCCCATTTTATCATGATTTATGAAAACACTCTTTGACTCTTTGATGTCTGGCCGCAGTAGACGGCCCTCCACGCTTATTTTTTACACCTCTCCGGCTACACAGTGTTACACTGTATGTGTTACTGCATTTATCCTTTACCATATACAGTAAGTCATAGAATGGTTTATAATGTGTTATGATTATTCTTTTGAATGATTATATATAAACAACACACACACACACACACACACACACACACACACACACACACACACAAAGTTCCGACACAAAGAGCCGCGGCCAGACGAAAAATGGTGCCTTTTGAGGCCTTTTTGAGCGCCTGGCTGCACTGGACGGCCTGCAGTAGTTGCAATGCCGCCTCTCCTGCTTAGCGGAGAGTGTGGTGTGATAGAGGAGGTCTCTGTGAACGCGTGCGTGTGTCAAAAGTGCCGACACGAAAAGCCGTCTCCTCTCCAGCGCCCGCTAGAGTCGGAAAAATGCGCCATTTGAGGACTTTTTTTGGCACCTGGCCCCATTGGACGGCCAGCAAATTTTGCAATGCCGCCTCTTCCGCTTAGTGGAGAGTGCGGTGTGATAGAGGAGGTCTCTGTGAACGCGTGCGTGTGTCAAAAGTGCCGACACGAAAAGCCGTCTCCTCTCCAGCGCCCACTAGAGTCGGAAAACGGTGCCATTTGAGGACTTTTTTTGGCACCTGGCCCCACTGGACGGCCAGCAAATTTTGCAATGCCGCCTCTCCCGCTTAGCGGAGAGTGTGGTGTGGTAGAGGAGGTCTCTGTGAACGCGTGCGTGTGTCAAAAGTGCCGACACGAAGAGCCGTCTCCTCTCCAGTGCCCACTAGAGTCGGAAAACGGCGCTATTTGAGGACTTTTTTTGGCACCTGGCCCCACTGGACGGCCAGCAAATTTTGCAATGCCGCCTCTCCCGCTTAGCGGAGAGTGTGGTGTGGTAGAGGAGGTCTCTGTGAACGCGTGCGTGTGTCAAAAGTGCCGACACGAAGAGCCGTCTCCTCTCCAGTGCCCACTAGAGTCGGAAAACGGCGCCATTTGAGGACTTTTTTTGGCACCTGCATGGCCCCACTGGACGGCCAGCACATTTTGCAATGCCGCCTCTCCCGCTTAGCGGAGAGTGTGGTGTGATAGAGGAGGTCTCTGTGAACGCGTGCGTGTGTCAAAAGTGCCGACACGAAAAGCCGTCTCCTCTCCAGTGCCCACTAGAGTCGGAAAACGGCGCCATTAGAGGACTTTTTTTGGCACCTGGCCCCACTGGACGGCCAGCAAATTGTGCAATGCCGCCTCTCCCGCTTAGCGGAGAGTGTGGTGTGATAGAGGAGGTCTCTGTGAACGCGTGCGTGTGTCAAAAGTGCCGACACGAAGAGCCGTCTCCTCTCCAGCACCCACTAGAGTCGGCAAACGGCGCCATTTGAGTTATTTTTTTAGCACCTGGCCGCACTGGACGGCCATCAAATTTTGCAATGCCGCCTCTCCCGCTTAGCGGAGAGTGTGGTGTGGTAGAGGAGGTCTCTGTGAACGCGTGCGTGTGTCAAAAGTGCCGACACGAAGAGCCGTCTCCTCTCCAGCGCCCACTAGAGTCGGAAAACGGTGCCATTTGAGGACTTTTTTTGGCACCTGGCCCCACTGGACGGCCAGCAAATTTTGCAATGCCGCCTCTCCCGCTTAGCGGAGAGTGTGGTGTGGTAGAGGAGGTCTCTGTGAACGCGTGCGTGTGTCAAAAGTGCCGACACGAAGAGCCGTCTCCTCTCCAGTGCCCACTAGAGTTGGAAAGCGGCGCCATTTGAGGACTTTTTTGGCACCTGGCCCCACTGGACGGCCAGCAAATTTTGCAATGCCGCCTCTCCCGCTTAGCGGAGAGTGTGGTGTGATAGAGGAGGTCTCTGTGAACGCGTGCGTGTGTCAAAAGTGCCGACACGAAAAGCCGTCTCCTCTCCAGCGCCCACTAGAGTCGGAAAACGGCGCCATTTGAGTTCTTTTTTTAGCACCTGGCCGCACTGGACGGCCATCAAATTTTGGCCGCACTGGACGGCCATCAAATTTTGCAATGCCGCCTCTCCCGCTTAGCGGAGAGTGTGGTGTGGTAGAGGAGGTCTCTGTGAACGCGTGCGTGCGTCAAAAGTGCCGACACGAAGAGCCGTCTGCTCTCCAGTGTCCAATTTGTAAAGGCTATGCACTCCATTGAAGAGCAATTATCTAGTTGTATATATTTTTTTTTGTCATTAAAACGTTATTTTTACACAGAAACATAATTTTCGTTGTATAGCTTCAATTAAATGCTTAATCTATATTTTTAATGTGTATATCATAATACAAATTAATCGTTTTTCAATGGCTTTAGGGGTACTCTTATTCTGAAGAGATTGACACCGGATGTCTTATATTTGCTGACACTAAATTTGTTCACGGAACATAGCCGCTTCAGTGCTAGTGATGGCATGGCATGAGTCCAGCATGCATGTTGTTGGGGCCGGGGGGCCCTGTGCTGGGGGAACCCCCCCGTTAAGGAGTCCATACGGCAGGGATTCCCCTGCTGCTGATGATGACGACGTCGCATCGGAGTTGGTGACGTCAGGATTGTCCACAGCTGTGTCCAGCAGCGCTAGGAGGATGGACAGAGAGGAGAGAGATGGAGGCTGGTGGAGGAACTCTGAGGAGGAGGATTACAACCCGGGACCATGGAGGACAGGAACCGAGGAACAGAGCGGCTGTGGAACAACAACAACAAGGCTCTGCTAACAACAGAACGGTAGCAGCAGATGTTAGCCTCCTCCCATATTAGCCACAGTTAGCCTGAAGCTGAGGATCACGTAAACAACGTTGTGGTAACTTTTTAAGGGATTACACCTTAGTAGCACGTAATGCGAGGTTTTCACCCTGAGCCTGGTTGGCAGACTGTTGTGCTCTGCATCTTGGCTGTAGTAGCCTAGGCTAACTATGGACATAAACAATACTTCCACAATACTTTACCAGGTAAAACATGTGAGTACTTTTTCCACACTGCATGTTAAGGAGCAGAGCTCCACTGCTCAGCCTGTTGCTACTTGGCAGAGAGACAGCCATCCTCAGTCATCCACTTTGCTTTGCAAGATGAGCCGCGCTATGCGAAGTTAAGTTTTCCCCCTGAGCCCGTTTGGCAGAACTGTTGTCTCTTGGCTGTAGACAGCAGCTACTAACTATGGACATAAACAATACTTTCTACTGGACTGGACGCTTCAAACCATAGACTATAGAAACGTTAAAAGAACCCAGAACAGATCGCATCTCAACTTTGAGAGCAGAATGAAAGCGTAGCCCTGAAACATGACGGCCATTTACATGACCGTCATGTTTCCACCTCAACCTTGCTTCTAGCGAGGTAAACAAAGAGCCCCGGCAGGCTAAACAAACGTTCAGATTTCAAAAATAAAGTGCTTAACCAAGGCTAATATGTGTCAGAATAGATGCCGTTCAACCAGAATTGCATGTCGCTGCCGTATTGTTTAACAAAAAGCATTTTTATCAGATCGTTGTCCGTTTCCCCCATGTATTTTCGGACCGGTTTTGCGAGGCTACGCCCACATTTCAGTGTCCATAGATGGGGGCTGTTCGCGTGTGGAAAACCAGGAAATACAAGGGGAAACATAAAATGCCTTTTTATTAGACAATACGGGAGTTGCATGTAATTCTGGTTGAACGGCATCTATTCTGACACAAATAAGTCTTTGTTAAGCACTTTATTTCTGAAATTTGAACGTTTGTTTAGCCTGCCGGCCGGGGCTCTTTGTTTACCTCGCTAGAAGCATGGTTGAGGTGGAAACATGACGGTCATATGGCCGTCATGTTTTGCCACTTGGCAGAGCAAAGTCATCCTCATCCCTTTCTCTGCAAGATGAGCACTATAGAGCGTCGCAGCGGAAGTGTATTCCTGGGGTCACTTAATATTCCCATTCATTTTCGCCATAGACTTTTACAAATATATTTATAACAATTATGTTAAGCCTCGAACCAAGCCATCCAGGATGGAGGTGAATCATGATCATACAACCTTTGATCCTATGTAAAAACATATTTTAATATTACATTATTTGATATACTAGTCTACATTTAATAACTACCCTTTGTTTAGCGATTTTCAAAATGTTCTTTTCATAGAAAAAAAGTTTATATGGTCATGATTCACCTCCATCCTGGATGGCTTGGTTCGAGGCTTAACATAATTGTTATAAATATTTTTGTAAAAGTCTATGGCGAAAATGAATGGGGAATATTAAGTGACCCCAGGAATCCACTTCCGCTGCGATGCTCTATGTGAAGTTAAGTTTTCCCTCTGAGCCCGGTTGGCAGAACTGTGTTGTGTCTTGGCTCGGCTGTAGCAGCTACTAACTATCATAAACTATGCAGTATGGACATAAACAATACTTTAGCAGGTAAAACATTTGAGTACTTTTTCCACACTGCATGTTCAGGAGCAGAGCTACACTGCTCGCCTGTTGCCACTTGGCAGAGAGACAGCCATCCTCAGTCTTCCACTGTGTGTGTGTGTGTGTGTGTGTGTGTGTGTGTGTGTGTGTGTGTGTGTGTGTGTGTGTGTGTGTGTGTGTGTGTGTGTGTGTGTGTGTGTGTGCACGTTTTAGAATGAATAATAATAAATTATGTTTCTTACGTAGGCTTGATGTTTTTATGTTGCACTGCAAGTGACTGAGGAAAAATATATTTCATTTTATGTACATGGAGAATGTGATTATTGATTATTGACCAGCCAAGTAACCCTGAAACATGACGGTCGACTAGGGCTATGGGGTTAAAGGGATAGTTCACCCCCAAACTGACTTTATTTATATTGATTAGGCATGGAGACTTGAATTTATGGATCTTGTTTTTAGGAAAAATATCCATGAATTCAAGTCTCCATGGGGTGAGTAAAAAAAAAAGAATAAAAAAAACATTTTGGGGGTGAACTATTTTTATTTATCAATATTATATTGAAATTGAAGAAAAACCCGCACACTTTGCTCCAATGACTGAATTTTATTGACAACGTTTCGAGCGTTTCTAGCTCTTCATCTGGTCAAACTCGAGATGTGAGTTTGTCAATATTATATTGACAAATAAAATATACAAAATATATTCAATGTTATATGAGTTAAAAAAAAAGATGTACCCCAATTGAAACAAGCCCAAAAGCTTTCTTGTGATGTTTATAATCCTTTTAGTTGACCTTGTACCAGTGAACTGTATTTTTATGAAACTGTACCTTTTCCTTTAAAAACTTCTAATAAAGTCTTCAATCAATCTATCAGGCGAGAACCAGGTGAGAGACCACAACCTACTCCTATAGGACCGACCAGGACAGGGAGTGGAAGTGGAACAGCGGGGGTCCATCTGATCTGGTTCCAGTTGATCCTCTGGTGGTCCTCCATGAGGTCATCCTGGGGGTCCTCCATGAGGTCATCCTGGGGGTCCTCCATGTCTCCTCCTCAGTGTGAAGCTGCTCAGAGCTCAGTTCAGAATGGATTCCTCTGGGGTAAGTGGAGCCCTAGAAATACAACCTCTGTCATCTTACATAGGCCCTTTTACATAGGCTATTAACACTCTGTAATATTACATATACACAGCCATAGATCCATATAGGCTATGACACTCTGTGTAATATTCCTTAATACACAGCCATAAGTGGTGTTTCCATAAAGCCTCTTGATTGATTGATTGAATACTTTATTAGAAGAAGTTTACATAGGAAAAGGTACAGTTTCATGACGGTACAGTTCACTGGTACAAGGTCTACTAAAAGGAGATCCTAGAAAAGACTAAGCTTATTTCCCTAGGAAACCATTTGTGCATTAAAGGCCCGTACACATTGGGCCGGGATCGGCCAAGATCAGAACTCGGGCTGTATTTTATGACCCTCCCGGGAAAATCTTGAGTTCGGCCACAAACTCGGTCTTGGTTTTGAACGGGCCCCAGACACGATCGGATTATGTTAATGGCATTTTTATGACCCCGGAAGGCCCTCCGAGAATATCTGGCAAGCTTGATATTCTCGCACCGTCGGGTAGAACTCTTGTTTGTCTGAATGAGGTCCCGGTAATAATGATCCAGATAATATTATATCCAAGCCAGTCCATGCTCATTGCTCAACCATTGAAAACACAGCAAAAAAGGAGTGGGGGCAAATTATTATTATTATTAGCCTACTTACTTTTTACTTTAGGCTACTTTCTCCCTAATATGTTGTAATCACTTGTTCATAAACGTTATAGCGTTCCTTTTTTTTTTCTTTTTTCTGCGCAGTCATTTGGCGACCAGGCAGTGTACTCTATCACCTCACGAAAGCCTTTCCCCACGACAACACATGGGGATATATAATATTGTTTTATATATATATAAGATAATAATATATTGGGCTATCATCTTGGAGTTCCCAGGCTGTCAAATCATCTTTTCTCCGACTGCACGCCCAACGGAGTCACATCGGAGTTGAAGTTCTCTTCTGCTCTTCATATATTGCTATAGTATGCTGATTAAGCTCATGTCTGTTTAATGTCTGGCTGGTTGCTGGTTAAAATGCTGGTTGATGCTACTATGCCACATTATTCATATAATGTCATACTCAAAGTCAGAGACATTCCATTCCATTCCTTTTTTTTCTTTTACTTCTACGCGCGGGCCGCGGGCAAATTTTTGCGTCTCTCCTGCTGTCAGATTATTTAGTTCATTGGTTCTCAAAGAGGACCGCCAGTCCTTGGGGAGTTCCAGGGGGTCCCCAGCTAAATTGAGGAACCTAGGCCTATTAGTCCCTATTCTGTCCCTATTCTTGGCACAGGTTGCCGATTAAAATAATTAAGTCCTGTGTGTAGTGTCTGCAAAAAAACTGTATCCCAAAAAAAAACAAAAAAAAAACAAAACGTTTTCAGAGTTGCAAAATAAGCAGTGTTTATTCTCACATTTTCTGGGTCAGAGAAAGAGACTCAGCCTAATATATGAATTAATTAAAAGGGTTTTAAATCGACCTATACAAGTGCAACTCTGACAGTGTAATGGAACCAAATTAACCCTACATGTCCATTTTCCTTTTTGGACAGTTGGTTGAAGGCTTGGATGAGGCGGTGGGACAGTCAAAAAAAAGAGCGAGAGGTTAAACTCGCTCTTTTTTTTACTTGGCCAATTGAGCGCGGACAAAGGCTCACAACACGTCTCTGATGTTGGGCATCAAAGGGCAATGGGCAATTTCCTATATTGAACAGCACACCTGAAAGCATTCGCACTGATGATAGCTTATTAATGGCTACTGTGGGAGCGGAGAGATGCCGACGCGCGTGTGTGTGTGTGTGTGTGTGTGTGTGTGTGTGTGTGTGTGTGTGTGTGTGTGTCGCTCGCTCACGCTCTCTCTCTCTCTCTCAAAAAGCAAAAAAAGAGAGAGGGAGAGCGCACGCGACAAGAGAGGTTGCATCTATCCAAAGCCTGGAATACCCTCAAGGACCACTGGTGGTCCCCGGACGTTGGGTCGGGAGGCTGGAGCCTAGTTTTGGGAGCAGCACATTTTGCATCATTCAATCAACTGCGCAGAAGGGAAAAACAAAAAAGGAATTTTTTTCCCCACTCAACCCCGAGATCGCTAGGGGCGGTCAATCCAGGATATCTGGCTAGATTTAAAGGGTATCAGATATTTCTCTGGCACAGCGGGATATATCTTACCCAAATTTAAAGAAGGAGGATTGCTGCCATTTGAAATGATCACCGATCAACCCCCGGCCACGAGTTCTGATCTTATACAATATCTGTTTTCGTCTGCGAGGCCTCTAAGCCGTATTCAAATACATCTTTTTATGGAAACACTTCAAAATTCGAATAAACTTTCATTATCCGCAAAAACCTTTATCCGCTTAGAGGAGGTGGATTTTGAGGCTTTATCGAATAAACTAAATGCACATTTGTGAATGGAAACGGGTCAGACAATAAATGCGAATAAATTATGATGTTCTGGTCCATATCGCCACTTAATTAACCTCCATTGTATAGCGTTAGCCCACAAAACAAACCGGTTGTTACACACGGAGTGACCCCTCGTCATCACACCGTGTTGCGTGCCAAAAGAAAAGTGGCCGATCTACAAGCTGACAGCAGCTCGCATCCGCGACGCTGCAGGATGAGTGTCGAGCGAGACGGTCACAGTCACAGTAGTCAGGGACGTTGCATTTTCAATATTGAGCTGGGTGCTCGTGTTTGACCCCGCCCCTTTTTAAGTAGGTATTTGTACTTTACTTGAGTATTTCCAATTTCCAATACTTTTACTTCTACTCCACTACATCTCGGATCCAAATATTGTACTTTTACTCCACTACATTTATTTGAAAACTTTAGTTACTAGTTACTTTTTGGATATAAGTTATAATATTTTAAAACACACATTAACCACTTTAGCCATTATACCTATAGGTTGTTTGAAAATAGCCGATCTACAAGCTCCAAACGCATCATATCACGACGCCTTGTGAGCTTGTAGATCTGCTATTTTCCAAAAAATTATACTTTTACTTTTGGTACTTTAAGTACATTTTGATGCCAATACTTTCGTACTTTTACTCAAGTTCATTTTGAATTGAAGTACATCTACATTGCAGTATTGAGACTTTTACTTAACTCATTCTGAGCCCAGGACATTAACGGATTAGGGGGTCCAGAGTGCCCCCTCCCGGCCCCATTAACGGCCGCTGTCTTATTTTGAAGGCCAGAAGTCTAGACCGGAAGTACTTCCGGTCTGACGTCATCGGATCGTGCGCCGGAACCGATGCGTGTCCACGTGGAGTTGTGTAATGGCCGACCGGGAGCTTTTATAACTGTGTAAAATAAGCGAGCATCTGCCTCCATCCTAGCTTCTAAAGTGTAGTTTTGAGATAATGGACATTAAAGATGAGATCGGCCGTCCACCTCAATGTTATGGGATGACTATTGTGTGCTCGTGGAGCCGTGATGATGACAAATCAGCGCGGATTTCGTCTCCGGAGCGTCGGCCATTGTACTAGGTATTTTTACTCGCCGGTACAGTAATATATTACTTTTCCCGCGACATCGCGTGGATGGCACTATAGATACTCTATTACTTTTCCCGCGACATCGCGGGGTTGGCTTTTAATGAGTTAATAAGTAAAGAATGTGAGTCCACTGGTCTTTGCCATCTCCAGGCAAACGTCACAATGCAGTGTCAGCCTGGCTTCATCAAAGTCGTCTCCATAGAATTGCACCATGCGTTTGCGGGCGCTGTTTCCGACAACACAATCCTCCACATGTGTGATGACCATTTCCACACGTGAGAAAAACTTTAGCATGATTCTCAAAGCAAAAAAACGTGCTAAAAGTGTCTAGCTGCATACGCAGGCCACGGGCTGAGTGCAATGTAGTTGGAAGCAATGGACTGCAGCGATGCCGTTTTAGTGGTCCAGCGTGTGGGGCACAGGGGTCGCAGAGACGGTGCGTCTTCGTCTTGGTAGGCTACAGTATAACAGAGCTACATCATACAGCCAGGATGTGGGGCGGTCTTTGACGCTGTGTTAGCCCTATACTCTAATTCACCGTTTGTCAGCCTTCTGATTGGTCCCTGAGACTCCCTGACTGGCCAACCAGAAAAATACATTCACTTTTTGCAAGCGGGGGTGGAGTTCTGCAGTCGGAGAAAGTGGGAGCCGCCTTTCACCGGCTGTCCGCACTGCGGAGCACGGCCAGGCCGCTCGCGACCATAGCGTTTGCGATCATTGTAATGAATAAGCTTCAACAGACTAGTTCACATGGACCTTATCAATGGTCTAACTTGTTACGTTTGGGTACATATATTTTAAATGGGCAGAATTACGAAAAGCCAGCCTATTATGTGAGGAGAACAGGGGAATTTGGCCATTATAGTTCTCCTCTTCCTACCCAAGATGCAATGCGCGATTTCTATTCTCTCTACGATCCAGAGGATTAAACTAATTAAAACATAAATTTTCGGGGGAAAATTACTGTTTTGCTATGTAATTACTGTACCTGTTTCTTCCCTTTTTATTAATATCACGTAGATGTGTTTTTTTTGGTACTTTATATAGCTGTAATGAGGCTATGAAGGAAAAAGAAATCCCATCCACTTCCACTATAAAAGAATCTGCAATAGTGATTCTGTCCCACTGGGATTAAACAAATTAAAACATATATTTTCGGGGAAACCCCCTGTTTTGCAATGTAACTACTGTACCTTTGTCTTCCCTTTTTATTAATATCACCTAGATGTTTTTCCTTTGGTACTTTATATAGCTGTAATGAGGCTATGAAGGGAAAAAAAAATCCCATTCACTGCCACTATAAAAACAATCTGCCCAGGGTTAATGTCCCATCATAGTAACAGGGCAGAATGGGGCGGGATTTGCAAAAGCCTGAATTGAAAGGGACAAAGCCAACGTGTGATATCGGCCGAGTGCCAGGAATGCAGTTTGGCCAGTTTGGGAAAACTTGTGAAAACGTCTGAGTGCTAGGAATTGTCAGCGAAAAATCAATGGGCTCTCATAACTGTACGCTCAAGCTCCCAGGCGCCCCCTATGATTCCGCCTCTGACAGTAGTGGTCATGTCTCGGATTCGGTCTGTAAAAATCAGCCCCATCCCAGCTCTGTGCACTGTGTGCAAGCCCCGCGGGAAGTTTTCACAGCAGGTCGGTCAGACGGACCCAGGCAGGATCTCCCAAGAAACGTGCATTTATTGTGCCATGTTTTGTGCCAGAAACGTGACCAGTTATACACTAAATATGGCTATAGAGTGTCTAAAAGTGTCTAAAAAGCCACAATATACACCGATGTGATTATATTGACCTTTCCATTTTAAATGTGTCCCAACTGTAGTCAAAAAGGGGATCTCTGATAATAAAATCAAAGAAAAAGACCTGCACACTGTCAGGAACTTGCAAAAAGAAATGTAATTCCACGTTTCTGTCATTTAGGCCTTCATCAGAACAGAGAATGTGTCTCCAACTGTAGTAAAGAATAAAGACAGACAACTATGTTGCTGCTGTTGTGTGTTGTTGAAAAACTATTCTCCATGGTGGGAAATGATATTAATGACTCACTTGCGCCCTCTGCAGTCTACAGATGGTCAATATAAATTACCACCATAGACCATTGATCACCTTATAAACAAAATGTTTATTTATGTATCTGACCCTATCATCCATCATTACTATGTCTAAGTAGAAGCCTTTAACACAATGAATAGATAGATAGATAGATAGATAGATAGATACCTTTATTATCCCAAGGGGGACATTCAGTTGTCCAGTAGAAGCACAGCAGTATACAGTTATTTACAAAGTTACAGAGACGTAAGAAAAGATAGATAAGAGGGAGAAAAACAAACAAAACAAAGACAAGAGCAGTACAGTACCAATAAAGAGAAGGTGCATCAATAGAGGGGGCGAATAATATATAAGTATTAAGGCTGGGACTTTAACTGATTAATTGCGATTAATTAATTACAGAAAATTAACGCGATTAAAAAAATTAACGCATTTTAATCACACCTAGTTTTTGCACCACAGAACCTTCAGTTTCGGGCATACCGATCATAGCGATGCACCAACCAAGAAGAGACAACAAACGCAAATGGATAAGTAGCCGATCAGAGCGCTTTGCTTGGCCCAGTGGATGCGAAATTTAGATTTAAAAAACTCACTTGTTGATTCACTCGTACAACAAAATGGGTTTTACTTGAAAAAAAATGCTTCTCAGGTCAAATATCGATGTGCGATTAAGATGCGATTAATTGCGATTAATTAATCACAGAGCCTGTAATTAATTAGATTAAAAATTGTAATCGCATCCCAGCCCTAATAAGTATATATACTGTACATAAAGTGTCTTGCAAAAGAGACCTATTAAACAGCAGTGTGATTGAGGTCTAAGTTAATCTTGTGATCATGATGTCTGTTCTGTGTTTTAATAGCTGGGTGTATACTCTATGACAGGGGTCTTCAATGTGTTCAGGCCAACTTGGCCAAGGACCCCTTTGCTGAGAGAAAGATGAAGCAGGGACCCCCCAATATATATTGTATACTATTGTGTTGCAGATTAAAAATGTTTGTAGATTTCTTAAACAGCTCAGACTTGTTTGACAGCACTATCAGTGTATGTTGGATTAATGTGTATTTGCAGACATTAAACCACTTGAACTGTCAATACTTGGTCTACACTTTTCCCTCTGCACCAAACGTCTTTGCCAGAAATAGATGATCTACAAGCTCACAAGCGTGCGTTGTGGCAGCGTTGACAGTGTTGACATTTGCAATGGTTGTTCTGTCCTCAGATGGAGGTGTGTGAAGAGAAAGCTGCTGCTGTCCTTCCAGAGTCCTGCGTGCAGCAGTTGGACAACTGGAAGGAGAGGCTGGCTGCCATGGAGGAGCTCCTTCAGGCCAGTAGTCAGAAAAACCCTGCTATACAGTATTTAAACATCACAAAGTGGGTGCCGTGACGCAAGGCCAGGGTGGCCTCGGAATACCTTCATAATATTTTACTTTGTAAAACCTGAGCTGCACTTCACTTGGTGCGTCCTGTTTTCAGTCTACACCAAATCTCAAAAATGGTAGAGCTGCAAGCTCTCAACACGACACGTTGTGATGCATTGTGAGCTTGTAGATCGGCTATTTAAGCGTCAAGTAGAAAGTTATTTTTAATCTGTCCTAATGGTAATGTATATTCTAAGTTTTCCTTGTGACATACTGCATCTTGGGTGGGGGGGGGGGTATTTACATATTTGCATAGCATATTATAGTATAACACCAGTAAGACTCCCTAATCGGGAGATAAGCGACCGTAGGTCACTTATCTCCACAAATAGAGCAAAAATGTGTTTTTCCAAAATCTTCCTGATCCATGTTGATGACATGAGTGTAGACATACTGTGTAGTGATTTTCGTGATTTTAGGGCAAAATCTGAATCGGCCTCATGGTGGCGCTAGAGGGCCATGTGAGAAATGAGGGGTGGGGTCTCCGTGCCGCCAAGGCGGACGAATAGGTACCGGCCCCGGCTCTCCCGGTCGCTCCTAGCCCGAGTTACGGCATTTTATGTGAGCTGCAGTGGCAGGGGGTCCTCCACTGGGGGCGCCACCACTTTTGCATCCGTTCTGGAGCACCAGGAGTGGGTGGTCCCCGGGAATGCCCCGTGAGCAGCCCCGTTGGGGTGGTCATTTGGTAATTTTTGCACATGTGCTCATTTTTTACACTTGGGGGTCCCCGAGGGAGCTGGGGGTCCCTGGAGCTCCGGGGGTCCTTGGAGGTTGTAGTTTGGCAGGTAAGGAGTGTGTGTGCAAAATCTGGCATGGATCGGGGCAACGGTTGCGGAGATATGAGCAGGGCAAAAGTGTGACGTGTGACGTGTGTGACGGACGGACGGACGGACGGACGGACGGACAGACGGACACTTCGAGCAGCTTTCTGTAGTAAGTGCGACCTACGGTCGCAATAAATCTGAAGTTTCCATAAAGTATCCATGTAATTCTTATTCAGGGTTGCCTCTGAAGTTATTTGCAGGGGTGACCTGAGACAAGTTTGAAAACCACTGCTGTATACATATTTTGTTGTTGTTCAGTCTGCGAAATACTTTGTTTTTGTGTAGACGGTGGAGCAGATTGATGGCAGTGAGACTCTGTAAGGCTCTGGTCAGCATGCTGTCCAGGAAACCAGGGTGGAAGAGACCAACTTCCAGGTAGCTTTACTGCCTTTATACTAGTCTATACTATATAATACTGTATAGATATACTTTATACTAGTCTATACTATATAATACTGTATAGATATACTTTATACTAAATACTATATGATACTATATAGATATACTTTATACTAAATACTATATGATACTATATAGATATACTTTATACTTGTCTATACTATATAATACTAGATAGATATACTTTATACTAGTCTATACTATATAATACTGTATAGATATACTTTATACTAGTCTATACTATATGATACAGTACTATATAGATATACTTTATACTAGTCTATACTATATAATACTAGATAGATATACTTTATACTAGTCTATACTATATAATACTAGATAGATACTGTAGAATAGATGGAGACATTTTGTGCAAATCTTGAATATACTTTTGAGTGAACATTTTTAACTCAAAGCTTTGCTTCTGGTGGGTCCCTGGAGAAAAATATTTTGCGATAGGGTCTGCGGAGAAAAAAAATGTATCTGTGGTGCGCAAAGTTTTTAGTGTCAAGGACCCCAAGAGTTTTACCTTTTTCAGAAAACCTTTAGGATTTAGAAGACATTTTGAGGTATTTTTCATGTCTTAATGCGTTAATAGCCTTGCTATGAGTGAATCAGGTTTGACGTCAAGGCAGCCCAGTTGAAATAAGCTTCTGACTGCTACGGAGGATCACAATTATTTGTAGCTGAGCACTCATTGAAGGAAGGACATATGCATGCATGCATATGCAAAACCCCTAGTTTGGCCCCTCACATGCTACTTAAAGCATATTTATTTTGGTGTGTTTTATCCTGTATAGTTAAGTTCATGGGACCCCAACTTTCAGCAGCTGTAACGGATTCTCCTAGGGAAACTGAATTTCCGTCTTTTAGTCCGGTTCACTATGTTAAGAAATGTTTATTCGTTCAAAATTTGTGGGGATTTGTAAAACTATACATTTTTGGAATCTTCAGAGCATGGGGAATCCAAAAATCTCTGTTTACATTTGCACAGAAACCTGCAAAGCCTCCATTTTGGACGTTCAAAATGGCTGACATAAAATACATAATTTGTGCCATCTTGGCTTCTAGACAACCTAGAAACTTAATTAAACATGCCAATCCTATGTTTTCTGGGTCAAGGAATCAAATGAGTAAATGATGGGTGTAAAATGTCCTGGACCCCCACCCCCTTTCTGGGTGTTATCTATTTTGGGACCTCCCAGAACAGTACGCCAGCCAGTTAATGTCCGATTTTCATAATATCAGAGTTGTTTTGTAGGTTTTAAAACATCCCGAGTTAATTTATTACACTTTTAAAGCAGCCAGAATGACCTGTCTGACTTTTGGTTGGGTTCTTTCCTCACCTTGGACCCCCCAGACAGACCCCTGAGCCTATCTCAGTAATCGCTCTGCTCCTGCTCCAGAACAATGTTAAGTTATATCATAATTGAAGCATAAAAGTTGTTGTAGCTGGGCTCTGGAAACAGAAATGAGTAGTAGCAAATAACAGGGGTCTTCCACAGGGGGTCTGGGACCCCTGGGGGGTCCTCATAGTTACTACAGGGGGTACGCCAAATCTTTATGGGATCTTCTTTTTTTTTTTTTTTTACTTTGAATGTTTTTAGGTATCCTGGGTTATGTATTGTACTTTGATGGTTTATTAGTATTCTCAGTATTATTTATATATTTTGTGTGTTAGACAGTTATGGTTGACAGGTGTTACTGCAGGGATTGCAATAATTAAGGTATTGCAACTTCTTACTTTGGGCGTGCAGAACAACGTGTCTATTTATTGCACTGCACTCACACTGACAACACAACATGCACACCTCTTTGTATTGTCACCCCAAAACCCTCACCCTATCCAAGAGCCCATGGTCAATTATGCCCAAAGAGATTCACTACAATACAGTAATTTCAGACATGCAGGATCTATTCGTCTTTATCATCGTCATCTTCGATGTCTAACCTAATAGTGTTGACAGTGTCTCCACCATAGCATAGAGTAAAAGGCAGGTTATTTGACTACCTGCACCATCCCTTGCAAACTGCTTTTCAGTCACATTATGAGCTCAAGTACTGCCTTTGGAGCAGGGAGGGCAAGACACCTGACTGGAACATAACCTCCACTCTCTGAATTCCATCTATTTTCTTCAATTGGTGGGCAATTTGACAGGTATGATTTATCGCTCATTGTGACGTAGTTGGCACAGAGGATATGTGGTAACAGTGCAGTACAAGTTGGAGGTAGTATCTCAAGCTCTAAGTTCTTTGACAGAAATAGTTCCCATCTGAGTAATTGCAGGGTTGTTGGACCTTTTGAACTGTAAACACGGCATGCAAAATGCTCCAATGATGTTGATGGATGCTCACCATTAATAAGCTCAGGAGGAAACCTTGCCAAGGTCCTTGAAGCGGTTTATGGCTTGGTCATCATCATCAGGCTTCGAGTAGGCATTGACCCATGTACTTTGGAGATTCCAACAAATGTTCTTCCCCAGTCAGCAACAGGTAGATTGTGTAGGCCAAGGAACCCTTGACATTTGTGACATCCAATAACTTGACCTCACTCGAATATATCTATATTCTTTTTTTTTTATCTGTTGCAAATTTCAGAGAAGTAACAGCAGGAGGACATCAGTGTCGGCTGACCAAACACATACCGGTATATCTCGCAAAGCACCATAAGCAGTAGAGGCAAGGACTTGAGTAATCAGGGTAAATGGTAAATGGTGCATTTATATAGCGCTTTTATCCAAAGCGCTTTACAATGTGCATTACATTCACCCATTCACACACACATTCATACACCGGTGGCGGTGGAAACCATGCAAGGCACCAACCAGCTCACCGGGAGCAACTTGGGGTTCAGTGTCTTGCCCAAGGACACTTCGACATGTAGACAGGAGAAGCTGGGATTTGAACCGCCGACCCATGGATCATTGGCCAACCCACTCTACCTCCTGAGCTACAGCCGCCCCAGGGCCTATTCATGTGTGTGCACTTCCTCAAAATCATGCCCCTTGATGAATGTATTGTATTATGATGCCTACTTTGTCATAACTGACAAATTGCCCTGAGCTTCCATCAATCGAAGAAAATAGATGGAATTCAGGTTGCAAGGGACGGTGCAGCTGCTCAAACAATAACCTGCCTTGCACTCCTCCCTGCAAATGCTATGTTGGAGACTGTCAACACTATTAGGGAGGACATATATTGTAGTGAATCTCCTTGGGCATAATTGACCATGAGCTCTTTAAGAGGATAGGGTGTGGGTTTTGGGCTGACGATAACAAAGAGGGGTGTGTGTGTGTGTGTGTGTGTGTGTGTGTGTGTGTGTGTGTGTGTGTGTGTGTGTGTGTGTGTGTGTGTGTGTGTGTGTGTGTGTGTGTGTGTGTGTGTGTGTGTGTGTGTGTGTGTGTGTGTGTCAATGTGAGTGCAGTGCAATAAATGGACACGTTAGTCTGTGCGCCCAAAGTAAGAAGTTGCAATACCTTAATTCTTGCAATCCCTGCAGTAACAACTGTCAACCATAACTGTCTAACACAAAAAAATGTTATAAATAATACTGAGAATACTAATAAACCATCATTATACATAAAAATGTTAAAAGTTTAAAAAAAGTTTCAAAATATAGATTTGGCGGGCCCCCTGTAGTAACTCTGAGGACCTCCCAGGGGTCCCGGACCTCCTGTGGAAGACCCCTGGTATTTGCTACTACTCCTTTTTGTTTTCAAAGCCCAGCTACAACAACTTCTATGCTTCAATTATGATCTGATTTAACAATGTTCTGGAGCAGGAGCAGAGCGATTACTGAGATAGGTTCAGGGGTCTGTCTGGGGGGTCCCAGGTGAGGAAAGACCCCAACCAAAAGTCAGACAGGTCATTCTGGCTGCTTTAAAAGTGTAATAAATGAACTCAGGATGTTTTAAAACCTACAAAACAACTCTAATATTATGAAAATCGGACATTAACTGGCTGGTGTACTGTTCTGGGAGGTCCCAAAATAGATAACACCCAAAAAGGGGGTGGGGGTCCGCAATATTTTACACCCATCATTTACTCATTTGATTCCTTGACCCAGAAAACATAGGATTGACATGTTTAATTAAGTTTCTAGGTTGTCTAGAAGCCAAGATAGCACAACTTATGTATTTTATGTCGGCCATTTTGAACGTCCAAAATGGCAGCTTTACAGGTTTCTGTGCAAATGTAAACAAAGATTTCTGGATTCCCCATGCTCTGAAGATTCCAAAAATGTATAGTTTTACTAATCCCCACAAATTTTGAACGAAAATACATAGTGAACCTGACTATTTGTGAGATGTGTTACTAGACACCTTTACAAACACATTGGTGAAGACATTTTTTGGTAAGGAATTTATTCCAGGATTTGACCCTATTCCTGAAGATATCCCCCGACTATGCCTGTCACACAGATGCAAGGCCAGTCCGCTCCTGCACCCATCAGGGGCTCTGCTGAGGGGCTGAGGGCCCAGCGGAAGGAGAGGAGGCTGAGAACCAAGACGAGGAAGAGGGAGACGTCATGGATCTGCTGCCACACACTGACATCAGGTTAGCCTCTCAACACGTTTGTCCAATGCTGGTAATGGCAGTAGTTTTCATTACCAGCGGGACATTGTCTACTCAGAGGTGAGAGTGATGAGTTGCACTATTGGATGGGGCGTTGGGTTGCAAGTGGCACCCATACTCCATGCCGACACCATCTTGGGGACACACCAATGTGCACAGGGGCCATCTGACTCACCCAGAACTATTTTCAAACCATCTTAATCTGTATAACGCATTTCATAGTACTCGTTATTTGAATATACTTTAAGGAATCTCCATATGGAACTGCATCGTTTTATGCAGTGTAAAATACGCTTATAGAGAAGATCAGAATGCTCTTTAGTGAAGTGAGTTTTCCTTTGTGTCTGTCTTATTGCCTGCTCCAGCGCCTCGAAGCTGACAATGATGCCATAGTGTCCTGCCTAGACCTGATCCTCAAGTGGTTCACACGCGTGTATCAAAACAGCATCCTGGTATCGCCAGTGGAAGCTTGTGATTGGCTGAACCGAAAGTAGGGAGCGCTCCGTTGTGTTCCCCTGGACCGCGCGGAGGTAACAAAATTCGGGGGGCTAAAGATTTACTATTCTGTCCATAACGGCACATAAGTCGGTAACGGCTCTGAGTCGGCTCAAGCGACCGTCGCAACGCTCGACTATGCGATGTTTCATAACATATAATCATAAACATTCTATATTTATAAGGTCAAGTATTACACTTAATAATTGGGACTAATTAAGCATTATCATAGTTATAATAGGCCTACATTTACAGTAGTTTAGGCATTTTGGTTTGATAAGGTTGTGGGCAGAACAATTTGTCCTTATTATGTTATTTGACAATTTTTACTTAAATTATAATTAAAGACACTTCATAGTGAATTAGTGATTATAATAAATAGCCTATGTCATGATTGCTAGATCAGATTGTGTTTATAATATAATGCTGGCGTGCCTCCGTCATTTCCACCGAAAACAAGCACTCCCCCCTTGTTCCATTGTCGAAACCGGGGTGCTGTTTTGATTCACGTGGTTCACGCTACGCTGCTTTGACACCAACATCACTGATGAAGGCCCTGGAGTTCCTCCAGCTCCTCTTCCTCTCACTCAGCGAGCAGAAATACCACCTCAGTGATCTGGAGGCCTTCATTCCATACCTCATCCTCAAGGTTTGTGTTTGCATCAGGCTTAACTGACTCTGTTTTCTTTGTTTTTGTAAGTAATGGGTGTGCCCTAGAACATGTGTCCCATGTGTAGGTGCAGGTTGTTACTGGAATAATACAACTTTGTTGGTTCACAAGATAAGTTTATTGTCTGCTCCCACAAACGCCACCTGCACGTACAGTAGTTTCGACCGAAAACTCCCACACATCCGGCCCACCGGTTCATCCCTCCACAGCCCACATCTCCCCCTAGCGGTTTACAGGAGACTCAAGAGTGTACCAATATTAACAAACTCACTGTCTTTTTTTTTTTTCAAAACAAACGTGCGACCTTAGTGCAGAGGATTAAACTCGGTTACATTCAAATTAAGCATCTTACAACTTGTGACCAAAAAATTAAACTCGGTTACAATTTCCTTTACTCTGTTGTACCAGTAGAGAGAAGCATCTGCCAGTCCATAGACACACTTTTTTAGTTTCCATAATGTGCCTTCACTCTCAGCCTCAGGAGGAGGCCTGATGTATAGTTCACGTGACAGTGTTGTTCCCTGCAAAAACGCAGATTTTATATCCATCGAATGCGGTGTCCACTGTCTTTGACAAATCACTGCGACAAGTAATCGAAGTGACTCCGTTGCACATGTGGGGGAGTCCTTTTGCAACTCTGACACTCGTAATTCCTCAAAACCTCTAGCCACAAGCCGTGCTTTTGGTACTAGTCCTGTTAGTGTCTCTTTGAGAGTACACACCCACCTGGTAGAAACACATTTCTGTCCCTCATCTTTAACTTCCTCAAACACATTGTTTTCTTTCCAGCTCTTTATCTCAACATGTTTTGCAAGGTCAAATGAAACATCCTTTGTTACAAATACATCCTCACATACATGTGTGTTACATTAGTGTCATCAACATTTGTTACATTAGTGTCATCAACATTTGTTACATTAGTGTCATCAACATTATCTGTTAACACTTCAAGGATCTCCACTCTTGACATATCAGCTGACTCTGTAGTGCCAGCAACATTAGTTGGTTCAATATACAGCAAATTGTACCAGTTCTTATACTTGCCCACAGCTTTGCCTGCACGCCCCAACACTTTAGCAGTATGTACAGCGCCTTGGTCTCTGTCTGTGTATTTCACAATTTGTCCTCTTTTTAGACTAACATTTGTTCTCTGTTCAGTACCATCCTGTGTAACTGTATTGTCAGTTGTGTTACCTGTTTCATTTTGTGTTGTCTCCATGTCTCTCAGACCCTGTTGCACCACAGGTGTGTTGTCTTCTATGACCTCTAGGTCACTGTCAGAATGTCCAACAATGTCCTGTGCTCGCTCAAAGTTTGTGTCATTTTCTGAATCAGCCGTCGCATATTGATCCATAATTTCTCTGTTCACTTTTCTCAGTCTGAGCCGATGCACTCTAACGCATGTTCCTCCATGTCTCACAAAAATCACTGCACCGTCCTGTCCGATGACAACTCCTGGTCCTTTCCACTCAGGACAATCCACTCTCTTGTAATATACTCGGTCTCCACTTTCATATTTTTCATCAGTGTTACGTGTTTGTTTCCGCAGGGCTCTCCGTATTCTTTCTGAACATTCTGCTTCGGTAAAAGCCCTTCTTGCTGCATGCAAAGCAGTGATGTGTCTTGCCACCCATTCACTTTTCGTTGTTCCCTCCAAGGCTGGGGGTTTATCAGTTAGTACAGAGGGCAGATTGGGATTCTGTCCAAACACAAGCTGGTGAGGACTGTATCCATGTACACTTTGCATGGTGTTTTTTGCCATTAAAGCCCAGTCCATTGCAGTGCTCCAGTCACAACCGTTGCTTGCTTTTACTTTCTTTATGACCTCAGTAAGTGTGGCGTTATGGCGTTCAAGAACGCCATTACTCCATGGGCTATAAGCAGCTGATGTCTTTATTTCTATATTAAAATTTTCTGCCATATCTCTTACTTCATCATTATTAAATTCGCCCCCATTGTCCGAAAAAAAATTCTGTGGGGGGCCATGAACACTTATCCAGTCGTGAACAAAGTGTTTCACTATTTCTGAAGACTTCTTCGTGGTCAGGATGCTGCCTGCACTGAATCGTGTGAACTGATCAATAATGTGGAGATACCACAGACCTGGTTCAAGTTCATGCAAGTCTACAGCTACAGTCTCGTTGTACTGAGATGCCAGTGGTAGGCCAACAGCAGGCTTTGGCGTAGGTTTGCTGTATCTTTGGCATATTTCACATTCACTTACAATCTGTTGCAGAATATTAACACATTCAGCATCATTGTTACCTGAACTTTTTAGGAGCTTCTGTAATTTGTCAGCGGAGGCATGGCCAAATTGTTTATGGAGCTTCAATAACATTTTCTTCTTAGTAGCTGAGCTCATTTCCTCAGTAATTATCAGTATTTCATTTTCCAACTGATTTTCATCCTCGAGTTGACTTTCAGGAATGCTGTCCTCTGTAGCCGTCAGGACCTGGTCTTCCCTTTTTATGTTCTCACTTTTGTTGTCAATTATGTTCACACAATAATGACCAGAGCTTGTGAAGTCAAGTTTCACAGGTTTATTGAACATTACTGCCCTGTCATGTTCCATATCCAGTACTGTCCCTGCTCTCTTCATTGAGGCCTTGCTCAAAAGCAGAGGAACATCAGCTGGAACTACTTCAGTTTCAATGTGACATTTGGTCTGTCCAATTTTCGCAGGAATTTTCAGACTTTTAGTGGAATACACCACTTTTCCATCTCCAAACTTAAATGGCCTATGACTGTGTTTTTCATTTTTTCTCAGATCATTCAACTCCTTTTGGCTCAGTTTAGTTATGTAGCCATCTAGCCACCCCTGCCCACACACAGTGCGTGTACATGCAGTGTCTATTATTGCTGAACCAAAACATTCCGTCATAAATATCTCTGCTGCTGTGGGAGATATTTTCGCTCCACTGGCGGGCTCTTTAGCGTACAACGTAATGTTGCATTCCTCTACTGCATTAGCATTATTTTCAGTTTCCTCAGTTAGCTTCACATGCTCACTTTTATGTGGACAGTCTTTGGCCCAATGAAAAGTAGATTGGCAGACGGCACATTTTGATCTACGACCGTACCTGTCCAAGGGATTCGTGCCAGGCACTGGTGTCTTCTGTTGATCCTTTTGAGGCAAAAACTTGCCCCTCTGTCGTCTTTGATCCGCCGTCACAAACGCAGTGTCTTCTTGGTTGATTCCCATGCTGGGAGTGAGAGCCGACGTCTTTCCTCCGAAGATCCTCTTCAACGCCGACTTCATGGACGCAAACGTTAGATCTGTACATGCTGTGAGAGCCAACTGGCGATCTTTCATGTCCAGGCATGCAGTATCCAACAGTTTGAAAGCCAGAACTGCGTCGGGAAGCTCCATCTTGTACTTTCGCATACGAGAGTAACGTTGCTCAAAATCAATAATATAGTCCGCCATGGACACGCTACTGTCTCTCGTTATCCGGTCAAAGCTCGAGTAGGTTTCATAGACTTGATCCTTCTCTTCTTTCATAAACAAATTGTCAAGCTTTGCAAGTAAAGTGTCCATACCCTAGGGCATTCACCGAATATTCGAATATTCGAATATTCGAATACTAACGTCACTATTCGACTTGGTAAACTGAATTCGAAAATCGCTTATTCTTTTAAAATATTTTTTTTACTCTTTTTTTTTTTTTTTTATTTCTTTTTTAAAAATTATTATCATTATTATTGTTTATTCATGGTTCATACAGCTTGGCTAGATAGGAAGTCATAAAAGATGATTTGTCAATGCCCCTGGTGGATGAATTGGTGCAGTCTATATACTGATGTCATGATGCTGATGTTGTGACCTCCCGACTTAATTTCGGTACTCAGCGGTGTCTTCTCATTCATTCATCCCGGCTTCACGTTCATATTCTCGGCTGTGAATCCAAGGAAACAGACGTCGTTTGAGTGGGAGACACGCCGACTTCCAAATGCTTGTGTGGCCGTGTATTGGGCATCAGAGAGCGGATACATATTCAGCTGGTGGACTGGGAGGCGCGCGCGCGACACACACACACACACACACACACACACACACACACACACACACACACCTTTGCTGCGTGTATCGCTGCGGGAGAAAGCCTGGTAGGCGAGGTTAATCGCTGCTAACGCGTCGCCGACCGTTTTAAAGAGAAAAGAGGAGCTTAAACACAACTTTGCTAATTGCTAGTGTTCCGTGTTGATATGTTTTCATTTTCCACGACGAGTTGTGACTGCGTGATGACATGCAGCAAGGGAGGCGGCACGTCTATAATGTGAGCTTGTAGATTAAATGTTTTTGACAGAGCTCGAGCCAAGCGTTTGTGAGTGTGAGTGAGAGAGAAGCCCCGGCCCGCTGGTGCTGCTGCCTGCTGGAGCTGCTACTCACTGGACCTCCAGTCATTCAGTGTAGTCAGAATTATGTATCCGCCCTGCAATGCTCATTCATCGGCCACAAACGTCGTCATGCCACGGACCTCCAATATTTACAAGCGACTTGGGCACTAGCCGTTAAGAAAGTATGAATGAACTTCCCCCGAACCTAAATAATTTCGGGTCGGGGCGTCCTCCCGAACCGAAATTATAACGGTATGGATCGACCCTAACTGCCTGTTGCTGATTATAGATTTGTTTGAACAGTCATTTTTTATTATTATTTCCACCAGCTCACGGTGCGAGCCGCGGCGTTGTGAGCTTGTAGATCTGCTGTTTTCACTAGTTTGGGTCCTGGGCGATTGTCTAATTTCTATTTTGGGTCACGGGCTAAACTGTTTGGTAATGTGAACCGCTGGGTTAAAGTCTTTTTATTTTAGAGCATGAAAGAGAAACTGATTAGAAACTGTTGCGCTGTGATGCAGGCAAACTATACAGCTGTCAAATGTACTGTTCCAGGGGAAGCACTGAGCGCACCCATACTTGCTGGTCGCTTAGTCCAATCAGGTCGCGGCTCATTTGTAAATGCCACGGTCAATAGCCAATCGTATTTCACTAACCTTCAGGTCTGTCCCGCCTCCAGTGGTTAACCCTCACTCGCATGTTGTGTTCAAGACTTGAAACAGCGCATCAATGATTGAGAGGTCGAGAATGGCTCGTTTTTATTGGATGAAAAAATATATATATAATTCCCGTCGAATTCCGACTATTCGAATACTTTGAGGTCGAATAATTCGAATTCAAAAAATCACTATTCGTGAATGCCCTACCATACCCTCGTCTTTATTTAAGTCATCTACGGGTATTTCCATCGCCGTCTCTCTTGCACTGCCCGATAGCGCCAAAACCACGGTGAGTGCTTGTTTTTTCTTCTCAAGTTCTGTAACTCTGCTCCAAATAGCGACTTCATTCTTCCAACTTTCATACGGCTTCCTCTCGTCGAAGCCAGGTGGGATTCTGTAATTTCCAGCCATCCTCGGCTACCAATGTTACTGGAATAATACAACTTTGTTGGTTCACAAGATAAGTTTATTGTCTGCTCCCACAAACGCCACCTGCACGTACACACAGTAGTTTCGACCGAAAACTCCCACATCCGGCCCACCGGTTCATCCCTCCACAGCCCACATCTCCCCCTAGCGGTTTACAGGAGACACAAGAGTGTACCAATATTAACACAGGTTGTGATCGTAAGAGTTGCACTATTTAGCCAGGTGGTTGCATTGCTAACGGTGGCCTGTTCGCACACAACAGAAAGACACTACTTAAAGGACAACTTTAGTTTTTTACAACAAGGGTTCATATTTTAGATTGTAATTAAATAATATAAAAGATGAGTGTTAAAATTATTTAATTTACTTCTTTCTATTGTTTTAGAGATTCTTATTTCAGTGGTTGGGGGCATGCGTACAAGTGGCTAAATATGTGATTTTACACAGAATAAGCCCATTTCCAAGATACAACGCAACCTTTCATAGTTGGATGTGACTTATGGGGGCTAGAAGTGTGACTGTAAATAGCAGTAAAGAAACTGCTGGCGTATTGTGTCTAAAAATACATATGTACTCATGCCCCCATTTTTCTGGGACCCATTTGAATGACCACCTGTGGGTCCCGGGACCCATTACATTGAAAACCTATTAACATCACTGCCCATGAGTACGCATGCCCCACATTTTAGCACGGTAAACACGATAAAACAATAGAACAAAGCAAATGAAAACATTTTAACACTCACCTTTTCTTTTCCCTAATTACAATCTAAAATATGAACCCTTGTTGTAAAAAAACAAAGTTGTCCTTTAAATGTTCTGCATCAGTACCTCATCTACTCTAGATTTCTCTATACATGCTGTATTTGTTGTTTTTCTTCTTTGGAAGATGGGTGAATCCAAGGGATGTGGTGAGGAAAGATGCACGTGCCATCATGGGTATGCTTTGCAAGGTTTACCCTTCCAGCAAAACCTTTCCCTATGTCATGGATGGAACCAAGTCAAAGAACTCCAAGCAGAGAGCTGGTGAGGTTAAATATAATTGATTTCATCTGTTATCAACCAGACAAATTGGCAAACACTTTATTATTCATGCCCTTGACCACCATGCATTGTAGGGTTAAAGCACCCCACTGCATAATGATATTGTCTATTCTTCACACAGCCATACATCTTACATAACATGGATCATTTCACATTTGTCGCTCCTTTTGGCTTTCTTGTATGCTTAACTTGCCCCAGTAATTGAGACAGTGTTGGCCAAAAATCATAGCGTAAAAAATCATGTACATAATACATCTATTAAAGCATATTTAAAATAAAATGACAAAACGACAGCCATTGAATAACATGTAATATTGTTTTCCCCTCTCTCCATTCAGAGTGTCTGGAGGAACTAGGCTGTCTCATGGAGCTGTGTGGTGTGTGTGTCTGCCAGCCCACGGCAGCAAAGCACTCAAGGCCATTGCTGTTCACATGGGAGACAGAGACGCCTCAGTGCGCAGCGCAGCTCTGTAAACCATAGTTGTGGTGTAAACATATCTGGAGAGCAGCTTTACAAACTCGTTGGCAACGTACGTACCTTGCTGTCCCTCTCCTGAGAACCACTGTCAGTCTGTCACAACCTACTTAATTTCACAATGCTTTTGTCTTCAGTAATTGTATGTTTCATGAATATTTGTTTTTATTGTATAGCCCAGAGTTGCCCTTGCCCCTGAAATGAAACTAACCTTCCCGATTTTAAATTGGGAAAATACTATTACTGCATGTTTTGCCCTTCGCCTCCTGTTTATTCCTGTATATTTATAATGCCATCAGAAGAAACAGGGATACAATATGCCTGCAGGCTCAATAAGATGAGTGTCATCCCTTTACTCGTCACTAGTTGTCAGACAAGGACATGAGCATGCTGGAGGAGAGCATAAAGCGCTCGGCCAAGGAGGGTGCTCCCCCGTCCAACGACAAGGCACCCGGCACCAGCCTGCTGTGCAAACCAGCCGACAAACCCACTAAACTCGGGTAAAACAAGTTATGCTATGATGAGGAAGATGTGGCTTTCAGTAATGTTGGTTTAATTTCTTTATTTGTAGTCCTGTGATCATGATGCTCTCAAAAGGCTAACCACTGTTCAATGCATGTTGTCAAATGTTTTGTCCCATGTCAGCTTGGGCTTCAAAGCCAGAGTTCCCACCAGGAATTCAGCCTGGACCTTCCAGAGGAGCTCGACAGTAACCTCTCAGTTGCAAAGGAGCAACCAGAGTTGGAGGATTACAGTTTTGATAACTTGGACTTGGAGCCTCTAAACATCCTTGTGTCAACTTTGATGATGGTGAGGGCCACTATATTTCCTCCTTCACTCCAGAGGGCCACGTTGCATATTGTTACATCCTACTTTGTTTCTTTCTAGTTTCTCATACAAAAGAAGCAAAAAATAGCCGATCTACAAGCTCAAAACGCATCGCAGCTGCTTCTTTTGAATTGGAATCCTGAATTATTTGTTGTTATATTTGTATTGGGATCCTGAAATGTAACATTTTGATTTAATTACAAACACATTTAGTTATATACTCATGTTAACTTTATGAACCTAAATAAAAATACTGTACCTACATTGGACATAAAATAAATACATTTTAATACTACTATACTAGTCATTAAGCTACTAATATAGACAGAATTAAAGCAGGTCATGTTTGGAATTGTAACAGCTGAAATCAATAATATATCAGTATTCCTGTATTAACCAGCGGGGTGCATTAAGTGAAGGTGGGGGCCGCATGTGGCCCCCGGGCCGCCAGTTGCCCATGTATGAAGTAAGGAGTCTGCAATGCTGTCACTTTTGTATGTGGTGTTCACAGAATGTGCATATTGGCAGCCATAACACAAGCATCATGCTGCCCTTGACTCTTTTATTATTAACCCACTCTTTAAGTTATACAAGGGAACAAATGTCCACACATTTATCTTGTCTTATAAATGTCATTTCTTTTTGTAGGACGGAACAATTTTTCGCTCCAGTGCGCGAGGTCAATGCAGGTCTCAGTGGCCGCATCAACATGCTCTTGTCCAAAATTGCATTTGAAGACATTCACACCAGCATGGAACCCAAGTATGAACACAAACCATTTCCATCACAACTCCCCTTCAAACACAGTCACAAATGTATAGGGAGAAATATGGCCCTAACAATTAATTTAACTTTTTGTTACACAGATGGATGAGGAGTTCCGCAAGAACAGCAGTTCAGAGGTTTCCCTTTCTAAACGCCGCCCTGTTCCAGCTGCGTCTCATCTACAGCACTCACCTGGCCAATCAGTATCTTGTCTGTGAGTACTGGGTGCTACAGTAAATGACCCCATAATATGCACACTGTCACCTCAATCACTCTTCAATGTCAAAACCTTTCCATGATAACTTTTTATTACATTTCATTAGAAGTATAACATTTACAGTCACCAACAATATTCTACAAAAGTTTATTAAAACATGCTAAGCATGTGCTAATCATGATTATCAAACAAGACATGCAATAGAAGGAAGGTTTAATGTTCCTAAAGTTAAAAGCTCTGTCAGAAAACTGTCATTTATAGATCTATTGTAAGGTGGAATGCATTGCCAGGTTTTATTATCAAAGCGAATACTAAAGAGGTTTTTAAGAGGATGGTAAAACGGTACATTACAATATTCAGTCTGAGAGATCTGTTTTTGCATTGGCTGCTTTGTTTCTGGGCAACTTGTATTTTCCTCATCTATAATTGGATATTATTAAACTAGAAATTAGTAACCCTTTATAATGAAATGTACAATATTGTGAAATTAATTTACAAAAATGTACATCTTAACTTCTGTTATTGAGCTATTGTCTATATGATGAGCTATGTCTGTATGATGTGTACTGTATGTGGTGTGATGGTGCTAATGGGATTCATAATAAAGTAACTACACTGCTCAAAGAAATGAATTGTGTTCCCTTAATTATTTGAGCTTTCTTTGAGCAGCACTACATTATGCTATACTCAAATAAATGAAGGGAACATTGTGTTCCCTTCATTTCTTTGAGCAGTATATTCAATTATCTTTGCTAGGCAGCTGTCGCTTTATACTGTATGTATAAAACCTACATGTATATTGAGCAGGATTTTACCATGTGTCAAGCACAGCTCTCTAGAACGGTATTGAGTGTGATCTCCTCTCCTCTCCCCAGGTATTCAACTCAGAGGTGCTGGCCCAGCAAGTGAAAGACCTGAGAGAGGGCATGGTGACTGTGCTGTCAGACAACAGAGTGAACCAGCTCTCAGATGGAGTGCAGGTCACCTGCTCTGTTAAACTCATGGGACTGCTTCTCTTGAAGGCCGACCAGACAAATATACTCGCGTAAGTGTGTGCATTCAATTGGTCCTCTATTTGTTATTTTGGTTTGAATTCCGATCCAACATTGGGGTCAAATGTAGCATTCACTTAATCTACTGTACGTTTATCAGTGGTGGAAAAAGTACTCAATTATCTCGAGTATCAATACTGCAATGTAGAAATACTAAGTATCAATACTGCAAACTAGACACTGTTACAAGTCCTGAATTCTACATTTAATTTAGTAAAAGTGCAAAATATGTATTGGCTCAAAATGTTTCAAATATTTAAAAAAACTAAATCCTTTGAAAATGTCCAAAAATGTATATACTGTAGGGCTGAAGTGGTTAATGTATATTTTGGAATAATAATCAAAACCTACAAAGTAACTGTTTGTCAAATTAAGTGGAGTAAAAGTACAGTATTTGTCTCTCAGATGTAGTGGAGTAGAAGTAAAAAAAAAAAAAAAAACTATTGGAAATTGGAAATGCTCAAGTAAAGTACAAATGCCTCAATTGTACTCAAGTAACTGTATTTCCTTCAGTCTATAGCAGTCATTTCATATGTTCAGTCTATAGCGGTCGTTTCATATGTTCAGTCTATAGCAGTCATTTCATATGTTCAGTCTATAGCAGTCATTTCATATGTTCAGTCTATAGCGGTCATTTCATATGTTCAGTCTATAGCAGTCATTTCATAAGTTCAGTCTATAGCAGTCATTTCATAAGTTCAGTCTATAGCAGTCATTTCATATGTTCAGTCTATAGCGGTCATTTCATAAGTTCAGTCTATAGCAGTCATTTCATAAGTTCAGTCTATAGCAGTCATTTCATAAGTTCAGTCTATAGCAGTCATTTCATAAGTTCAATCTATAGCAGTCATTCTGCTTGAAGTTCAGTAAATGCTGTGTATTTGTAATATTACACAGAGTGTTATATGTCAGATCACAGACTGTTTATATTAATATGAAGCTCCTGCTGTTTGTCTTTGTTACATTGATGTTGTTGTTGTGTCAGTGTACATACACTTCGGTTGGAGTGGTGACTGTAGTCAGTGTGTTTGTTGTGTTTAGTGTTCATTGAACTGCTGAAATATCCTGCTTCTTGGCCAGTGCATAAAATATGTATTTTTACTGATGAAATAAAGGTTATATATTTGAAGTTTGCTTCATACGTGTACATTTATTAATGTTGTATCAACATGAACAACAACTACTCTGAAACATTGTGAACTGAAGATGATATGAAGAGAAACTGCTCTAGTCTGGAGACAGTAACTCCTTGAAGGCTGCAGTTGCTCAATATGACCAGCAGGTGTCATCAGAAAACCATTTCATAGACTGAAGAAAAGGAAAAGGTACAGTTTCATGTCAGTACAGTTCACTGGTACAAGGTCAACTAAAAGGATAAACACCACAATAAAGCGTTTAAGGCTTGTTTCAATTGGGGTCCTTTTTTAACTCATAACATTGAATTAATTGAAAACACAGTACTATGCAGAAAATATAAAAGCAAAAAAAGAAGGAAAAAAAAGGGGGGGGGGGGTGTATTTACACTAGAAAAGTCAGGGGTAGGAAAATATGGACTTTGTTTTCTTTTACCAGATTGGATTAGCACTCTCCTCTAAGTGACCTTTCAGAGCGGTTTTAAATGAGGGAAGGGATTTACACTCCTTTAAGGCCTTTGGTAGGGCCTTCCAAATCTAGGTTGGATGTGATCTGTGGAGCTGCCTCTGGTGTTTTTTCTGCATGAACAACCTTGACCTTTAGGAAGTATTTTGTCAGGTACAAACATGGGTATCTTGGAGGTGTAGTGTATCTTAGTGTAGTGTACACCAGGCCCATAGCAAGATGCTGTACTCTGTCAGCTATTTATTCATTTGAAATTTCAGGAGGAAAAACACATTTAGTTTCAGCAACTCGTTTTCAAGGGTGACCTCAAAGTACAACAACAACAACAACAACAACAACAACAACAACAAACAACACAGAACAAACAATCAATGACATGCACATAAGGCTCTTCCAACATCTCAACCCACTACACCCCCACTCCAATATTCAAATGAAAAGAGAAAGGAACCAGACCATGCAGACACATTACATCATACCAGTATAGGATCAAAACAAATGTAAATGTCATAATTACAGTACAATCAATGCAATCAAAAACAGGAACAGCTGGATGTAAAGTGAACCAGCGAAGAAGTCTTGAATGCATTAAAATAAGAAACTGATCTAAGCAACAAGGGCAGGATGTTAAAATCTGATGGTGTTTTGATCTTAAAAGCACGTCTTCCAATTTCACTAGTGTAATACTTATGCTGGGCACTATGAAAAAGAGATGTTGAGTATGTCATATAAGGAATAAGTTGAAGTAAATGGCTGTATACTGTTTTAAGCATGGTGGATAATTAGAATAAAAACATTTGAAAACAAAAAGTCAAAAAGCTACCGTGAGCCACTAAAGTTCTGGTTCTTTGTTGTCATTCTACAGTTAGACTGATGATAGGTTATTGGTTTACCTACAGTATGATCCCAGATTACTATTTCTACACATTTGATGGTAGCCTGATTTCAGACTCGTGCTGGATCCAGTCTGCTCAGATAGTGGTCTATGGGCTGGAGCAAGGGAAATTTGATGGCTGTCCTTTGTAAATCGCTCTGGATTAAGAGCTTCTGCTGAATGCCTAAATAAATTGTAAATATATTTTTAAAGGATGGGTCCAGGGCATTCCACAGTGCTGTAGAAGGATAATTTACAGCTATTTCTAATGTTAAAATTTAAAATAGCACGGATGCTTTCCCGCTTTTATTGGTTTAAGCTACGACCAATGGTTTATGTCATGAGTAGCTCCTCCATTCTTACAACATATAATAATAATACATATTATATGTAACAAAAATGCTACAAAAGATTATTAAGATCTGAAAATAATAAGGGTAATAATAATAAGGGTAACAATAATACTGACGAACACTTCAGGCAGTTTCTATTCAAAATCCTGTGGCCGGTGTACCATAACAACACAATAAAATCTTTTACTTGTTAAAGGCCTTTAGGTATAACTTCCTATGAAGCCCATGTAAAGGTCTTTTCACACAGGGTCTGATTTTCCACACTGGGAAAACGGCCAATAAATGAACACATGGGTTCTCCATGACCTCATGGACACCGGGTCCCAGTTTGTCCAGATTCAGTTTTTTCCACGCGGAATATCGGACCCTGTGAGCAAAGGCCTCAGAGCATTATGAACATACTTTACATTTACATGTATATTATAATCAGCTTAAAGAGGTGGTGCTATGATTTTTCCCCCCTCTAAAACATGATTATCAGGTATTATGATTATACTAGGAGGAAGATTTTTTCCAAATAAAGTATACAGAAAGAGTTAAAATTGGGTTTTTATGTGGCCACACCCCCAGTTCATTAAGTATGCATGGATGTCATGGTGGGTGGTGACCCAGCTGAAGTTAGCCACACCCCACTGTTGGGTGAATGGTAATTAGGGGAGGAGTTGATTCTGTGATGTAATAAGTATTTGTTTTTTAACTGACACTTTTGACCACAAGGTGGCAGCCTCCAAGAGAAAACAAACAAATACCAAGAGAATACATAATTGCTCATAAAAACCACACCAGGGGGTCTAATGAAGTACTTTCAACCTCCTAGACACATGAAAAACAGAAAAAGTACAAAACTATGGCACCACCTCTTTAAAACCACACATTCATAATGATTGTATTTACAGTTTACATGTACAGTATATTACCAGTAAGACTCCCTAATCGGGAGATAAGCGACCGTTGGTCGCTTATCTCCACAAATAGGCCAAAAGTTTGTTTTACCAATTATCAAGACATACGGGCAGTTGACAGTTTGCCATGGTTACTCATTGAAGTTGAATCTCCATATATGGAGATAACCTACGCATCACACTAAGTCTGACCTCACCAGCCCATATTTGGGCATGAGCAACTTATGTCTCCATATATGGAGATATGATGACATCACACAGTCCTCAGCCGATGATGTGGCGTGATGTCATACAATACACAAACGAGCCCTACAGTATAAAGGGGCAATTCTTGCCAGGAAAGAAGCATTTCTTCGACTCAGACCTTATCGCCAGGGTTGGCTTATAGCAACTGTCGGTAGGACCATATATGGATTCTGTTAGTGTGGATCTCCTAACAGGGCATCATCTGGGATACAATCCCTTTTATGCCCATATATGGAGATCCCTAACAGAATCCCTTTCATGCCCATATATGGAGATCCCTAACAGAATCCCTTTTATGCCCATATATGGAGATCCCTAACAGCATCCCTTTTATGCCCATATATGGAGATCACTAACAGCTAACAGAATCCCTTTATGCCCATATATGGAGATCCCTAACAGAATCCCTTTTATGTCCATATATGGAGATCCCTAACAGAATCCCTTTTATGCCCATATATGGAGATCCCTAACAGAATCCCTTTTATGCCCATATATTATGGAGAAATCCCTGCTCTGAGTATCTGACATCAGTGTGATGTCACCTGTTTATGCCCATATATGGAGATCCCTGCTCTGCGTATCTGGTTGCTATGGTAAACAGTTGGTTGCTAGGGTAAAAAAACATGGTTGCTATGGTAAACAGTTGGTTGCTAGGGTAAACAGTTGGTTGCTAGGGTAAAACCATGGTTGCTAAGGTGGTTGCTAACGTACACTAACAGACCAGCAACAACAGACTGTTGCCACAGCAACGTACACAAAGGTTTGTGTACACATGTGGTGTGATGTCATACTGATGCGGAGATATGAGCAGGGCAAAGGTGTGACGTGTGACGTGTGACGTGTGACGGACGGACGGACGGCCGGTGGAGGTTTTCATAGTAAACTGCTCCCTGACGGTCGCAATAATCTGCTTAAAACCACACATTCATAATGATTTCAAATTATAATCACCAGTAAGACTCCCTAATCGGGAGATAAGCGACCGTTGGTCGCTTATCTCCACAAATATCACAACCTCCACCTCTCACGTCATACGGGTAGCCATAGTTACACCTGGAATGTTGAATCTCCATATATGGAGATAACCTACGCATCACACAAAGTCTGACCTCACCAGCCCATACTTGGGCATGGACGACTTATATCTCCATATACGGAGATGGCCATATATGGAGATACGATGACATCACAGAGTCCACAGCTGATGATGTGGCGTGATGTCATACAATACACAAACAAGCCCTATATACTGATGCGATACGATGACATCACAGAGTCCACAGCTGATGATGTGGCGTGATGTCATTGCGACCGTAAGGTCGCAGTTTAGTATGAAAACCTCCACCGGCCGTCCGTCGGTCACACGTGCGGTCGACCGCACGTCACACGTGCGGTCGACGTGTGATGAGGTCACGATGAGTCATCTATGCCCAAATATAGATTTCTAGGTCAGATGGCCCATAGAGTTTGTGATGTCAAACCTAGCAACCCAATATAAACAAACCTGATGTCAGACCTGAAGTATCCTTTTATACCCATATATGGAGATACAGAGATCTCCATATATGGGCATATTAGAAAGCCCATATATGGGCATATACGGATGACATCAGGGATATCCATATATGGGCATAAAAGGGACAAGGGCTTACAGTTAAGAGATCTCCATATATGGGCATATCAGAAAGCCCATATATGTTCATATACTGATGACATCAGGAATATCCATATATGGGCATAAAAGGGACAAGGACTTACAGTTAAGAGATCTCCATATATGGGCATAAAGGGACAAGGACTGTTACAGTAGATATAGAGATGTCCATATATGGGCATAAATGAACAAGGACTGACAAACACTGAGATCTCCATATAACCTATGGGAATATAAGGGACGAGGACTGTCAGCTTGTAGACCTATTTTCTAAATATTGTTGTACATTAAAAACTTGAAATGGGTCGTTCTGCATAGTACTTGGGATTTGTTGATGTAAATGTTCACATAGAGTGTAATAATTGGTAAAACAAACTTTTGGCCTATTTGTGGAGATAAGCGACCAACGGTCGCTTATCTCCCGATTAGGGAGTCTTACTGGTACAATAAACAAACAAGCCCTATATACTGATGCGGAGATATGAGCAGGGCAAAGGTGTGACGTGTGACCGACCGACGGACGGCCGGTGGAGGTTTTCATAGTAAACTGCTCCCTGACGGTCGCAATCATACATTACCAGTAAGACTCCCTAATCGGGAGATAAGCGACCGTTGGTCGCTTATCTCCACAATCTGTCGGTAGATAATGCCGGTCTTATATCCCTTTTATGCCCATATATGGAGATCCCTAACAGAATCCCTTTTATGCCCATATATGGAGATCCCTAACAGAATCCCTTTTATGCCCATATATGGAGATCCCTAACAGAATCCCTTTTATGCCCATATATGGAGATCCCTAACAGAATCCCTTTTATGCCCATATAATGGTTGCTATGGTAAACAGTTGGTTGCTAGGGTAAACAGTTGGTTGCTAGGGTAAAACCATGGTTGCTAAGGTGGTTGCTAACGTACACTAACAGACCAGCAACAACAGACTGTTGCCACAGCAACGTACACAAAGGTTTGTGTACACATGTGGTGTGATGTCATACTGATGCGGAGATGGCATGGACGACTCCACAGCTGATGATGTGGCGTGATGTCATACAATAAACAAACAAGCCCTATATACTGATGCGATACGATGACATCACAGAGTCCACAGCTGATGATGTGGCGTGATGTCATACAATAAACAAACAAGCCCTATATACTGATGCGATACGATGACATCACAGAGTCCACAGCTGATGATGTGGCGTGATGTCATACAATAAACAAACAAGCCCTATATACTGATGCGGAGATATGAGCAGGGCAAAGGTGTGACGTGTGACGTGTGACCGACCGACCGACCGACCGACCGACCGACGGACGGCCGGTGGAGGTTTTCATAGTAAACTGCTCCCTGACGGTCGCAATAAAACATTCTATAAGGATTTATAAGGTTACGTGTCATAGTTTTATAATTCTCATAATATATTGTAATTGTATTATGCATTCATAATCACTGTTATGAAACATTCTAATGTGATTAAAAGTTACTATACTGTAAATGGTCATTGGTGCTTTAAGTTACTGTCTGTAACCAGCAGGTCAGTACTGGTAGCAGGTCAGTTTAAACCTGGCATCCCATTTACTAACACTATCTCTAACCCAAACCCCAACCCTATCCCTACTAATGAGACGTGGGACTGAAAGTATGGCTTAATAGTGGTTAAACTGCCAGCAACACAAGCAAAATAAAACTGACCTACTGGTTACAGACAGTATCAGTACTGACCTGTTAGTTACAGACAGTATCAGTACTGACCTGCTTGTTACAGACAGTATCAGTAAACTGACCTGGTGGTTACAGACAGTATCAGTACTGACCTGCACAGTATCAGTAAACTGACCTGCTGGTTACAGACAGTATCAGTACTGACCTGCTGGTTACAGACAGTAACAGCAAACAGGAACTACCGGGTTCCTTTGCCTATATGACCTTAAATGGGGTCTTTGCGCACATTCGCACCCACCCACACACACACACACACACGCACGCACGCACGCACGCACGCACACAAGCACACATGCACACGCACGCACACACAAAGGGCTGAGGCAGGTTAACAGACAAGCAGTTACTGAAACCAGATTTGTTCTTACTGTATCACCACCCCTGCACACCCCTCCTTTTTCTCTCTTTCCAATGTTCTCTCCTTTAACCACTGGAACACCATCATCCCTGTTCTGGCCGAGGGAGCATTCTCCCTAAATAGCAGATCAACAATCTTTGAGCTTGCAGATCAGGTGTGTTTTCAGCAAAGAAATTTGGCGTGGAGAAAAAAAAAGAGTGAATAAAGTACAGAGAAACTCAGGTTTTGTTTCACTAAGTATATAGGCAAGTGGTTCTCAAAGTGGGGCCTGGGGATCCCCAGGGGTCCTTGGGGTTGTCCCATGGGGTCCCAGCACAATCAGTTAATGGCACCACAACAATCACTTTAGTTCAACCGCAGAGCGGATCAACTTTTGCTAGGCCAAGGTCCAAATGTACACATAAATCGTGCCAAAAGCACACAGCTTTCCAATCAGATTTAAGGCCTTGAATAATATATTATTATAGCTGTCATCAGCCAGTACAGCTGCTCACTCCTTCCCTCCTACGAGGTCCAGTCTTTGAGCTCTGTCACTGTCTGGTCATAAGACAACAGCAGGCACGTGCACACATAGACATGAGGGGGGTTGCCCTTTTATCCATCTGTATAAAGTGTCCTCTCCAGACCATGAATGCAGTTTTCACTATTAGTGTGGGGCCTTAAGGGGAGCAAAAGCTAATTTCGTGCAATTTTGTCTTAAAGCGCCAAATTTTGCACAGATGTAGCCCAGGGCTTGCTCTAATGATTTAGCTAGGGCGCCCGAGTCTGCGACCTTCTGGGTCGCCACAGCGGCCAAATCAAGTTGGCCTCCCATTGACTTTCTATACAGGAGGAAAATACCCAGAAAAAGATTTTTTTTCTGGGTATTTAAGGAGGATCTGAGGGGTCTAACTAGGGGTTTGTCATGATGCTGAATCCATTGCAGGCATTTGTTTTGCACGAAAAACATTCCGTGGGCTAGAAATGGCCTCATAAAACAATACACGTATGTGTGAGTATTCATGTTAGTCGGAGGCCTTAGGGTTTTTTTTCTCTTGCTAATCAGTCTAAAAGTGCAAAATTTTGCACAGATGTAGCTCAGGGCATGCTCTAATGATTTAGCTAGGGCGCCAGAGTCTGCGACATTCGGGGTCGCCACAGCGGCCAAATCAAGTTGGGCTCCCATCGACTTTAGTGATGAAAAGTGATGAGTCATCACTTTTTCAGAGTTTTGTGGGTGCTGTGGTGACCCCGAAGGTCGCCGACTCGGGCACCCTAGCTAAATCATTAGAGCAAGCCCTGGGCTACATCTGTGCAAAATTTGGCGCTTTAAGACAACATTGCACGAAATTTGCATTTGCTCCCCTTAAGGCCCCACACTATATGGTGAAAGAAATGCAAATGCCCTCTTTCCATGTGTAGTGATACGCGGAAGCGGGGATTGAACCCGGGACTCCTACTCGCCAGTCCAACGCACAACCAGTCGTGCTAATAGGGCTGAGCCCGATTAGCAGGGCTGTTGTCGCTGGTTCATGGCTGGTACTAACTGTGGGGGCTACTCATGCTATACCTGAAGGCAGCATTCATATGTCCAAACTCTCCTGAATGCACCATCTTACTGTATGTTGAAGGAAAGGAATTGACTTGATTATGTTTAGTTCAGTGTGGTATCAAGCACCGGAAATAGTCGACTGAACTTATACATTCAGATGTCTCAGTCATCTTTATCTTGATGCAAAGGAAACAGGTTCCCTCTTTCACTTCTCTTTTCACCCAGGCTACGTATGAGGAATGTTGGGAACCACACACTTCCTGTCAGCCTTAAAAACAACTGCTTGTCTGAATTCTACCTTTCAGCAGCTTTGAATGCAACAGAAATTCATTTAATCTAGTTTACAATTTAAGATTTAGGAAAATCCAATGTGTTGCATAAATCATATGCAACACATTCTTCTGTCACACAGACACACAGCTAAACACACACACACACACACACACACACACACACACACACACACACACACACACACACACACACACACACACACACACACACACACACACACACACACACACTTGCTACATAGGCTGAGGAGAGAACACCCATCGAAACCACAGACAAGTGTTTTTCCCCACCACGCAGTGATGTCTACATAGAGAGCAGCAGGGTTTCAGAACACCAGACAGCAAGTCAACACATGCTGGTGAGCCACTATCACTGCTGGTGTGGGTTGGCAGTCAATGTTTTCTAGACAATAAGCTCCACTATCATTGTACAGTCAATGTGTTCTAGGATATAAGCTACACTATCATTGTACAGTCAATGTGTTCTAGGATATAAGCTACACTATCATTGTACAGTCAATGTGTTCTAGGCAATAAGCTACACTATCATTGTGTACAGTCAATGTGTTCTAGGCTATAAGCTACACTATCATTGTCTACAGTCAATGTGTTCTAGGCTATAAGCTCCACTATCATTGTACAGTCAATGAATGTGTTCTAGGATATAAGCTACACTATCATTGTACAGTCAATGTGTTCTAGGCTATAAGCTACACTATCATTGTGTACAGTCAATGTGTTCTAGGCTATAAGCTACACTATCATTGTGTACAGTCAATGTGTTCTAGGCTATAAGCTACACTATCATTGTGTACAGTCAATGTACCGGTAGTATAGGATATAAGCTACCTGTAATCATGCCATGGACCGTCGGTGGGCTGAGATGAATCACTGGGAAGTCTGAGGTCAAGAAAGGTCACAGAAAAGGCAGTTAGAAATGTCAAAAAGGGAGAAGGTATCATCATTATTAGGAAATGTGGCAGTTTAACTCACTCATACATGTAACACATCACTATAGTATCAGTTAACATGAGTTTAATGTGTTTATTCATTACATGTAACACATCGCTATAGTATCAGTTAACATGAGTTTAATGTGTTTATTCATTACATGTAACACATCACTATAGTATCAGTTAACATGAGTTTAATGTGTTTATTCATTACATGTAACACATCACTATAGTATCAGTTAACATGAGTTTAATGTGTTTATTCATTACATGTAACACATCACTATAGTATCAGTTAACATGAGTTTAATGTGTTTATTCATGACATGTAACACATCACTATAGTATCAGTTAACATGAGTTTAATGTGGAAGGATGGATAAAGTAAGAGGGACAGATCAGTGGTTGGTTCTCTGGACCACTGGCATATTTAGAGCAATCTTCAAGGGCCTCCTCAACCTACCTTTAACTAATCTTAGCCTGCATATCCCCACCCTACCTTTAACTAACCTTAGGGTCGATTCACACTCTAATAGTGAGCCTAACTCACTGGGTCGTCGTTCCCGGTCCGGGGGGGGGGGGGGGGGGGGGGGGGGTGTCAACCGACTAAACTCGGCTCCACGGTGCTGGCGAAATGTTGTGACCTCCCGACTTAATTTCGGTAATCAGCGGTGTCTTCTCATTCATTCAGCCCGGCTTCACGTTCATATTCTCGGCTGTGAATCCAAGGAAACAGCGGTCGTTTGGGAGGGAGACACGCCGACTTCCAAATGATTGTGGACGCCGTGTATTTAGTGTTTCATAGCGAATACAGACAGTGCAGCTGGGTCTCGCTGGCACGCGTAGCCGCGCGCGACACACACACACACACACACGCGAGGGCCAGTCAGATATGTACCCGCCCTGCAACGCTCATTTCTCGGCCACAAACGTTTTCATGCCACAGACCTCCAATATTTACATGCGACTTCGGCACTAGCCGTTAAGAAAGTATGGATGAACTCCCCCCGAACCTAAATAATTTCGGGTCGGGGAGCCCTCCCGAACCGAAATTAGTTTGGCTCTTTATTAGAGTGTGAAACGACCCTTAGTCTGCATATCCCCACCCTACCTTTAACTAACCTTAGCCTGCATATCCCCACCCTACCTTTAACTAACCTTAGTCTGCATATCCCCACACTACCTTTAACTAACCTTAGCCCACATATCCCCACCCAACACAGCAGTGGTCCCCAGGTTGATTCTTAGTCAGTATGGTGGTCCCTGCTTCACAATCAGTTGAAAACCCCTGATAACAGGTTGATAATACTGTACATACATGATGAGCTCGGCTACAATATGCTATCACTATGAGGGTGTGACGCCATGCGCTGTGACCTATATTAAACTGTCTATGTTGAGCTACACTGTATTCACAAGACAATGTGGAAAACAGGCTTAAAAAGGACTGTTACACCACAGGAAGCAGCTGTACTGCAGAGCTCAGACTTATTCTAACTGTAGAAAAGGTTCTGCGTAAACTACTCACTGCTTAAGCTTGAACTTATTCTAAACTACTCAGTGCTTAGTTGAAACGTTCATGTCTGCATCATGACTATTATTCTAAACTACTCACTGCTTAGCTTGAAAGTTACAATGGATGTTTATTCTATTCTTATTTTGACTGCTGGATCATTAATGGTAAGCAAATCATTCCTTTTGTTACTGACAAGATTACTCTGAATAACACTGATTTTCTCTAAATGATATTTATGCATACTAAGGGGCTGAAGATGACTACAACCATCCTGCGAATGTCCTTACTAAATAATTATAACCAGGGTCTAACTAAGCAATCTGCATAAAATACACTCTGGTGGACTAGAAGTTTATTTAATATGCTGCTTCCCATGTGTACACTAGAACACACAGACTCATCTCTTTGTTAAATCACTCTGGTGTGACAGCCGATGTAAACATTGTGGAGGTGTGAACTTGGGGGTTGTTTTTAATCGATGCATGTCTGTGTGTGTGAGAGGCATGACGACACTGCCAAACATAAGATAGAGGACGGCGTGTGCCTGTGTGACCGTCAGGGCCGGACACAACCAGTAATACTAGAGTGGCATGAAGACATGTCACAACCAGTAGTACTAGAGTGGCATAAAGACATGTCACAACCAGTAGTACTAGAGTGGGCATGAAGACATGTCACAACCAGTAGTACTAGAGTGGCATGAAGACATGTCACAACCAGTAGTACTAGAGTGGCATGAAGACATGTCACAACCAGTAGTACTAGAGTGGCATGAAGACATGTCACAACCAGTAGTACTAGAGTGGCATGAAGACATGTCACAACCAGTAGTACTAGAGTGGCATGAAGACATGTCACAACCAGTAGTAATAGAGTGGGCATGAAGACATGTCACAACCAGTAGTACTAGAGTGGGCATGAAGACATGTCACAACCAGTAGTACTAGAGTGGCATGAAGACATGTCACAACCAGCAGTACTAGAGTGGGCATGAAGACATGTCACAACCAGTAGTACTAGAGTGGGCATGAAGACATGTCACAACCAGTAGTACTAGAGTGGGCATGAAGACATGTCACAACCAGTAGTACTAGAGTGGGCATGAAGAAATGTCACAACCAGTAGTACTAGAGTGGCATGAAGACATGTCAGGACTCAGCCAGTAGTACTAGTAAGACTCCCTAATCAGGAGATAAGCGACGGTCAGGTCGTATTCACAAACTTCAATCAGGAGGGAATATGGGAAATGGGACAGATCCATGTTGATGACATGACTTTAGACATACTGTGTGATTTGAGGGAAAAATCTGTAGGAGCAGTGTCCAAAATGTGTTTTGCAAGAATCAGCCTCATGGTGGCGCTAGAAGAGGGCCATGTGAGAAATTAGGGGTTGTGGTTTGGCAGCCAAGGAGTGTGTGTGCAAAGTTTGGCATGGATAGGGTCAACGGTGCCAGAGATATGAGTAGGGCAAAAGTGTGACGTGACACTTTTGACTGACTGACAGCCGGTGGAGGTTTTGATAGTAACTGCGACCTGATGGTTGCAACTAGGGTGGGCATGAAGAGATGTCAGGTGGGCGACCCTCAGGCGAGTCAGGCCGTACATGTTTTGAGGGTCTCACTCTCGTTCTAATGTAGTTCCTACTGGCGGAGGCTACGGAGCATTCACCAGACTAGCAGCAACACACTACTCTGTGTGAGTGACAGCGTAGGTGTAGCCTAGGGAAACTTTATTTGTCCACCGTTTAAAAGTTATTTTCTGTGTAAGCAATCGCTGATTCATACTGGATGTGTTGGGGAGCGTGACGCTGTTACTACATCTCATCTATTCGACACCCGACTCTAACCCTCCTCCGTGGAGTGAGTCGCTAACCCTCCGGTCGAAATGATGGGCGTTTGCAAAAGTGAGATTTCCCCATGTGTTGCTGGTGGTAAATAATGAATAGGGGGTTTCCACAGCTCATTCTCCCCACTCTATCCTGTGTTGTGGTCTGAACACTTCTCTGCTCTCTCTTCATCCTCTGAGTTCATGCATTCACTGCTGGTTTAAACCAGGCACGTAGGCAGTGTTAGGCAGACTAGGCGACCGCCTACCAACTGAGATCTGAACTAACCTAAATTAGAAAATAGAAATTGAATGAAAACATCTCTATCTCCATTGTGTAAAGACCTGACTGGCTTCCCAAAAGAATGTTGCTCAACCAGTTCCTTCTCCTCCTCAATGGTAGGCGGCCGATAGGGTAGGCCTACTCAACTCGCTAAGATGTAACTTTTTCCTATTGTTTTCATTTGGTGACAGGGGGTTTACTTTGGGCCATCACTTGGCTTTACAAAGAATCAAATGTGCACAGAAGTACGATGACAACCTCTCGCCTAAATGGTCTGTGTCTCGTGTGTAGCCTACTCCACTATTGGACAACTTTAGTCACTAGTTATGTATTTAGAATATTATTATACAACACATTAATCTCTCCAGCCCTAAACATTTTTTCCATTTGAAAATACCCGATCTACAAGCTCACAATGGGTTGCGATGCTGCACATTGTGAGCTTGTAGATCTGCTATGTTATATAGTCTACATTTGAAAACTTGAAATGGGACATTCTGCCTAATGAGTACTTTTACTTTTGGTACTTAAGTACATTTTGAATTGCTGGCATTTCGGGGCTGGCACTTCGCTGGCATTTGGGCTGGCATTTCGCCTACCTTGACTCTCATTCCTGCCTACGCCAGTGGTTTAAACAAAGTGAAATACGGTAAACACAATCATAGCCTACTTTAGAACGCTATTCTGTTCTGATCCATACACTTAAAGGTTGGTTTGCATTTCAGTGAGTGATTTATTACTAGCAGTGAGCAGTGCTTCATTGTTCTGTGAGTGCATTTTGTGAGCAGTCTGCCTGTCACAGTCCCTTCCTCTCCTCGCTACAGAGAGGGAGAGACTGCTTTAGTGGTGGTGCATGTTGGAGGGATCTAAAACGCTGCCCACGGTGCTCACCCAACCAACATGGTGCATGAATACATGTTACAGATATATTTTGTGGTATTTTTTCCATTGGCAAAAATATATATCTAAAACATATTTTCCCCCAATTTTGATCGTGTGAGCAGGATGCACGTTTGGGAGGGCTCTTGAGGAGATCCATTCATTCATTCATTCATTCACCTATATTCATGTCCAGTATTATGCAGGCTATAATTGATTTGATAGGCAATTAAATGTCACTGTCAAATGTTGTCCCAGTCTGCATTTTTACACACTGGAAACACATGTAGCCTATTTAACATTTAGCAGTCACTGTTTAGCTTCCCATTGGACCTGTAACTGTGTGGACTGCAGAGTGAGCAGAGGGAGGAGCACAACCCCAGAAGGGGGCTTCAGTGCATAGACTGTAGAAAAAATAGTGCTAGTGATGGCATGTCATGAGTCCAGCATGTTGTTGGGCCGGGGGGACCCTGTGCTGGGGGGAAACCCCCACCCATTATGGATTCCATAGGGCAGGGATTCCCCTGCTGATGATGACGACGTCGCATCGGAGTTGGTGACGTCAGGATTGTCCACAGCTGTGTCCAGCAGCGCTAGGAGGATGGACAGAGAGGAGAGAGATGGAGGCTGGTGGAGGAACTCTGAGGAGGAGGATTACAACCCGGGACCATGGAGGACAGGAACCGAGGAACAGAGCGGCTGTGGAACAACAACAAGGCTCTGCTAACAACAGAACGGTAGTATCAGATGTTAGCCTCCTCCCATATTAGCCACAGTTAGCCTGAAGCTGAGGATCACGTAAACAGCTTTGTGGTAACTTTTTAAGGGATTGCACCATAGTAGCACTTAGTATGCGAGGTTTTCCCCCTGAGCCCGGTTGCCAGACTGTTGTGCTCTGCATCTTGGCTGTTGTAGCCTAGGCTAACTATGGACATAAACAATACTGCCACAATACTTTTACCGGGTAAAACGTGAGTACTTTTTCCACCACTGCATGTTCAGGAGCAGAGCTACACTGCTCAGCCTGTTGCCACTTGGCAGAGGCAGCAGAAATCCATCTTCATCCCTTTCTCTGCAAGATGAGGCTATGCCAGGTTAGCCTGAGGTTGGCAGACTGTTGTGTGCTGGCTCTTGCCTCTTGGCTGTAGATAGCAGCTACTGACTATAATATGGACTTGAACCCGAGGCTCCCCTCGCCAGACCAACGCACAGCCCGTTGAGCCACTTGGCAGAGCAGCAGACTCATCTCTTTTTAGCCTCGCACTTTGCTCTTCGAAGATGAGCCGCGCTATGCGAAGTTACGTTTTCCCCGAGCCCGGTTGGCAGAACTGTTGTCTCTTGGCTGTAGACAGCAGCTACTAACTATGGACATAAACAATACTTTCTACTGGACTGGACGCTTCAAACCATAGACTATAGAAACGTTAAAAGAAGTCAGAACTCAGAACAGATCGCATCTCAACTTTGAGAGCAGAATGAAAGCGCAGCCCTGAAACAAGACGGCCATTTACATGACCGTCATGTTTCCACCTCAACCACGTTTCTAGTGAGGTAAACAAAGAGCCCAGCAGGCTAAACAAACGTTCAGATTTCAAAAATAAAGTGCTTAACCAAGGCTAATATGTGTCAGAATAGATGCCGTTCAACCAGAATTGCATGTCGCTCCCGTATTGTTTAATAAAAAGCATTTTTATCAGATCGTTGTCTGTTTCCCCCATGTATTTTCGGACCGGTTTTTGCGAGGCTACGCCCACATTTCAGTGTCCATAGATGGGGTTGGTGCGCATGGGAAACACCAGGAAATACAAGGGGAAACATAAAATGCTTTTTATTAAACAATACGGGAGTTGCATGTAATTCTGGTTGAACGGCATCTATTCTGACACAAATAAGTCTTGGGTAAGCACTTTATTTCTGAAATCTGAACGTTTGTTTAGCCTGCCGGAGCTCTTTGTTTACCTCGCTAGAAGCAAGGTTGAGGTGGAAACATGACGGTCATATGGCCGTCATGTTGTGCCACTTGGCAGAGCCAACCATCCTCATCCTTTTTTCTGCAAGATGAGCGCTATGTGAAGTTAAGTTTTACCCCTGAGCCCGGTTGGCAGAACTGTTGGCTCTTGGCTTAGCTGAGCTCGGCTGTAGCAGCTAACTATCATAAACTATGGACATAAACAATACTTTAGCAGGTAAAACATTTGAGTAGGCTACTTTTTCCACACTGCATGTTCAGGAGCAGAGCTACACTGCTCAGCCTGTTGCCACTTGGCAGAGAGACAGCCATCCTCAGTCTTCCACTTTGCTGTGTGTGTCTGTGTGTGTGTGTGTGTGTGTGTGTGTGTGTGTGTGTGTGTGTGTGTGTGTGTGTGTGTGTGTGTGTGTGTGTGTGCACGTTTTAGAATGAATAATAAATTATGTTTCTTACATAGGCTTGATGTTTTATGTTGCACTCCAATATTTCATTTTATGTACATGGAGAATGTGATTATTGATTATTGACAAGCCAAGTAACCCTGAAACATGACGGTCGACTAGGGCTAAAAGGGTTAAAGGGATAGTTCACCCCCAAACTGACTTTATTTATATTGGTTAGGCATGGAGACTTGAATTTATGGATATTGTTTTTAGGTTTTGTTTTGAGGAAAAATATCCATGAATTCAAGTCTCCATGGGGTGAGTAAGGGTAATAATAATAATAATAATAATTTAAAAAAAATCATTTTGGGGGTGAACTATTTTTTTTTGTCAATATTATATTGACAAATACAATATACAAAATATATTCAATGTTATACGAGTTTAAAAAGAGTTGTACCCCAATTGAAACAAGCCCAAAAGCTTTCTTGTAGTGTTTATAAATCCTTTTAGTTGACCTTGTATCAGTGAACTGTACTGTCATGAAACTGTACCTTTTCCTTTACAAACTTAATAAAGTCTTCAATCAATCTATCAGGCGAGAACCAGGGGAGAGACCACAACCTATGCCCAGCCCAGGACGGGGAGTGGAACAGCAGGGGTCCATCTGATCTGGTTCCAGTTTATCCTCTGGGGGTCCTCCATGAGGTCATCCTGGGGGTCCTCCATGAGGTCATCCTGGGGGTCCTCCATGACTCCTCCACAGTGTGAAGCTGCTCAGAGCTCAGTTCAGAATGGATTCCTCTGGGGTAAGTGGCTCACTGGCTCCACTTACCCTGTTGAACTGTTTGTAGAAATACAACCTCTGTCATCTTACATATAGGCCCTTTTATATAGGCTATTAACACTCTGTAATATTACATATACACAGCCATAGATCCATATTGGCTATAACACTCTGTGTAATATTCCTTAATACTCAGACATAGATCTGTCCTATCCACAGTCAGTTAGCAGACTTATCTCTGTGGCAGACAGTAAAATGCTCAGCATTGCATGTGTTCTCACCCAATAATTAATGCCTCAGACTTAGAGTCAAATAATAGTCCTCTATAGTTTCATATCCCTTTGAAAGTAAATAAATGATGGTTTTCTGCCAGAAACGTGACCAGTTGTAGACTAAATATATCAAAGTGTCAGAAAAGCCACATTACACTGATGTGATTATATTGACCAAAATAATTGCGATTATGTCAAATAATGGCGATTAGACGATTACGTAGTAATTGTGACAGCCCTACGCACCACAGTGAGCTGCAGGCTGGTGTACTTATGCTGACATTGGGATGAGTTTGAATCCCGTGAGAGGCTTATGTTCATTTACAGTACTATTTATTGATTCATTGATGCATTGATTTTTATGCTTTAAATGCTCTGAATAGTTACCCTACGTGACACATGTTTACTCAGACTACAATGGTGAATATAAGAGTTGCATTCATAAAACATAAAATGTATTGTTGAGACTGAGAGCTCCAAGACGCTCCAGATGATTGTTGCGACCGTCAGGGAGCAGTTTACTATGAAAACCTCCACCGGCCGTCCGTCCGTCCGTCCGTCCGTCCGTCCGTCCGTCCGTCCGTCACACGTCACACGTCACACCTTTGCCCTGCTCATATCTCCGCATCAGTATGACATCACACCACATGTGTACACAAACCTTTGTGTACGTTGCTGTGGCAACAGTCTGTTGTTGCTGGTCTGTTAGTGTACGTTAGCAACCACCTTAGCAACCATGGTTTTACCCTAGCAACCAACTGTTTACCCTAGCAACCAACTGTTTACCATAGCAACCATGTTTTTTTACCCTAGCAACCAACTGTTTACCATAGCAACCAGATACGCAGAGCAGGGATCTCCATATATGGGCATAAACAGGTGACATCACACTGATGTCAGATACTCAGAGCAGGGATTTCTCCATAATATATGGGCATAAAAGGGATTCTGTTAGGGATCTCCATATATGGGCATAAAAGGGATTCTGTTAGGGATCTCCATATATGGGCATAAAAGGGATTCTGTTAGGGATCTCCATATATGGGCATAAAAGGGATTCTGTTAGGGATCTCCATATATGGGCATAAAAGGGATTCTGTTAGGGATATCCATATATGGGCATAAAAGGGATTCTGTTAGGGATCTCCATAGCATAAAAGGGATTCTGTTAGCTGTTAGTGATCTCCATATATGGGCATAAAAGGGATGCTGTTAGGGATCTCCATATATGGGCATAAAAGGGATTCTGTTAGGGATCTCCATATATGGGCATGAAAGGGATTCTGTTAGGGATCTCCATATATGGGCATAAAAGGGATTGTATCCCAGATGATGCCCTGTTAGGAGATCCACACTAACAGAATCCATATATGGTCCTACCGACAGCTGCTATAAGCCAACCCTGGCGATAAGGTCTGAGTCGAATAAATGCTTCTTTCCTGGTATAAGGGTCATTTGTGTACGGTGTGATGTCATACTGATGTCAGCAGTGTGACAGGAGATAAGCGACCAACGGTTGGTCGCTTATCTCCCGATTAGGGAGTCTTACTGGTTAATTGCGACCGTAGGTCGCATTTACTACCAAAACCTCCACGGGCTGTCCGTCAGTGAGTCAGTGAGTCAGTCCGTCACACTTTTGTCCTGCTCATATCTACACAACCGTTGCCCCCATCCATGCCAAATTTTGCACACACACTCCTTACCTGCCAAACTACAACCTCCAAGGACCCCCGCAGCTCCAGGGACCCCCAGGTCCCTGGGGGACCCCCAGGTGTAAAAAAATGTCCCTCTGTGAGTCATACGTCACATGTCACACTTTTGCCCTGCTCATATCTCCACAACCGTTGCCCCCATCCATGTCAACTTTTGCACGCACACTCCTTACCTGCCAAACTACAACCTCCAAGGACCCCCGGAGCTCCAGGGACCCCCAGGTCCCTGGGGGACCCCCAGGTGTAAAAAATGACCACATGTGCAAAAATGACCACCCCAACGGGGCTGCTCACGGGGAATTCCTGGGGACCACCCACTCCTGGTGCTCCAGAACGGATGCCAAAGTGGTGGCGCCCCCAGTGGAGGACCCCCTCCACTGCAGCTCACATAAAATGCCGTAACTCGGGCTAGGAGCGTCCGGGAGAGCCGGGGCCGGTACCTATTCGTCCGCCAAGGCAACGCGGAGACCCCACCCCTCATTTCTCACATGCCCCTCTTCTAGCGCCACCTTCAGGCCGATTTTTAAAACACATTTTTGGCCACTGCTCCTACAGTTTGCCCCCTAAAATCACACAAATTGCTACACAGTATGTCTAGACTCATCCCATCAACATGAATCTGTCCCATATAGCGCCACCTTCACGCCAATTTTTAAAAACACATTTTTGGACACTGCTCCTACAGATTTTGCCCTAAAATCACAAAAATCACTACACAGTATGTCTACACTCATGTCATCAACATGGATCAGGAAGATTTTGGAGATAAGTGACCTACGGTCGCTTATCTCCCGAATAGGGAGTCTTACTGGTGTATAGATTGTGTGTAGCATCTGAGTGTTAATGACATCATTGCTGTCATAACTAACCCTATACGTCAGGGGTCTTCAGACTAAACGTATTGACTTAAATGTCTGAAAATACACATTAATCCAACATACACTCACTGACTGTGCTGTCAAACAAGTCTAAGCTGTCTAAAATCTAAAAACATTTTTAATCTGCAACACAATTGTATACAATATATATTGGGGGGTCCCTGCTTCATCTCTCTCTCAGCAAAGGGGTCCTTGGCCTGAACACGTTGAAGACCCCTGCTATACGTAGTTCTGTGAGATTGTCCTCTTGTCTTGATATGGATGTCCCTTCACAGGAAGAAGAGGTTGTCTTCCTGTTTGTCAACAACGTAGAAGGAAGTTCCACAACTCAACGTTACGTCCTTCTGCACGACGTCTCTCTTCATCCAATCAACAATCACTACGGTATGTTGGCATTGAGATCTGAAACAGTGGTTCTCAACCTGTGGGTCGGGACCCTCAGGGGGTCCCCAAATTATCTTGGGGTGTCACCGGATGATTAACTTAATGTGCAACATTGATTTCTCACTCAACAGTAAACAAACCAACATAAAGTTTAAGTGTATAGAGGGTATCTGCACATTTCTAAACATTGGCCAAATTATCAAATATTAGAGGCAGAAATTGTGAGGCGTTGTGAGCATTTAGATCTGCTGTTTTCACAATAGAACCATGTTATACAAAATATAAAGCCTCAACTCTTAGTGCTCTTCAGGGTGGGGGGTCCCCAGTTAAAATATGATTATTTTGAGGGTCACAGCCTGAAAAGGTTGAGAACCACTGACCTAAAAAGGCATTGATGCGGACAGCTATGTGTAAAACATCTGTAGTTACTATGACGACGGCTGACGTGGTCTCCACTTGATGGGGTCTCATCATAAACCTGAACACCAGAATGAGTGGAGGACTGAATGCATCTAAACCTCCTCCTTTAGGAAGCACAAACGTACAGGGCACACAGTTAGCAAGTGGTGTGATTAATTACCCCACGCCAAACTCAAAGCACCGGTCAATGTTGTGCCCCGTACGTTTGTGCTTCACACGTGCGTAGGATGTTTTCATATGTTCAGTCCAGCAGTCATTTCAGCCCCTTTCTCCGTCGTTGACTGAGAATGTTGTTTGTGTTCAGATTGTGGAAAAGTGGAGATATTTTACTTACTTAACTTAAATGACTCCAAGTCTTAGGAATTAATTATTGAGTGCACAGCACACGCAATGCAGAGAACTTTGTTACCGCGGGAACAAGTCTGCTAACTGTGCGCGGATAGTACCGATCAATGGCTGTGTGTTTGTAATATTAACACAGTGTTTTATGTGAGATCACAGACATTCTAGGCTCTGGTAGAACATAGCAATAGTCTCTATTGCTGTTTTCAGCACACGTTGACTGTTGTTTTAAATCAATGTTTGATGGTACATGAATATAATATCATCCATTCTAGGATGATCAGTCTGTCACTGCTATAGAGTCATGTTGTGTATTATTATTATTATTATTATTAGTGTCCATATCTTGAATTGATGATTTGTTTTAGTTTGAGGTCCTTTTGTGTTTTTAGATAAGCAGCTTTATGTTGCACTGCAAGTGACTGAGGGGAAACGATGTTTTATTTTGTGTTTATATAAGAACAAAAAAAAAATAGGTTATTTATGTTGATTCCTCACGCCATGGAGACTTGAATTCATGGATATTTGTTTAGTTTTTGTCACATTAGACAATAATTTGAGGAGCCTCTTTGTGTCTCCATAGAGAAGCACTGCTGGACTGGTCATCTGACAAATAAATATCCATTCAAGTCTCCATGTGGTGAGTAATCAATAAGAAAAAAAAAGACCCCAGTTGAATCAAGCCCAAAAGCTCTCTTGAGGTGTTTATCCTTTTAGTTGACCTTTTACCAGAGACCTGTACTGTCATGAACGATGAAACTGTACCTTTTCCTATGCAAACTGACAATAAAGTCTCTCTTGGGAGAGACCTACTCCTAGGACAGACCAGAGTGGAAGTGGAACAGCGGGGGTCCATCTGATCTGGTTCCAGTTGATCCTCTGGGGGTCCTCCATGAGGTCATCCTGGGGGTCCTCCATGACTCCTCCTCAGTGATTATTATGGTACCATCGTCTTCCTCCGGGGGTCCTCCATGAGGGCTCAGTTCAGAATGGATTCCTCTGAGGTAAGTGGAGCCCTAGAAATACAACCTCTGTCATCTTACATATAGGCCCTTTTACATAGGCTATTAACACTCTGTACTATTACAAATACATAGCCATAGATCTTACATTTAGGCTATAACACTCTGTGTAATATTCCTTAATACTCAGCCATAGATCTTACATATAACACTGTGTGTAATATTCCTTTAATACACAGCCATAGATCTGTCCTATCCACAGTCAGTTAGCAGACTGATCTCTGTGGCAGTAAAATGCTCCGTATTGCATGTGTTCTCACCCAATAATTAATGCTTCAGACTTGGAGTCAGATAATAGTCCTCTATAGTTGCACATCCCTTTGAAAGTTCTGGCAGAAAACGTGCATTTATTTATAAATGCACATTTTCTACCAGAAACGTGACCATGTTATAGACTAAATATGTCAAAGTGTCTGAAAAGCCACATTACACTGATGTGATTATATTGACCATTCCATTTTAAATGTGTCTCCAACTGTTGTCAGAAAGGGGATCTCTGATAATAAAATCTAAGAAAAACACCTGCACACTGTCAAGAACTTGCAAAAAAAAAGAATCTTGGGTCATTTAGACCTAGGCTGTTGTGTGTTGTAAATTCACCATGGAGAAAAATATTCTCCATTCTCCATGGTGGGAAATGATTGTAATGACTCACCTGCGCCCTCTGCAGTCTACTATAACTAAATATTACTACCATAGACCATTGATCACCTTATAAACAAACTGTCTATTAATTTATCTGACCCTATCATGCATCATTACTATGTCTAAATAGAAGCCTACAGAGTAACATAATGAATAATAGATGATGATGGCGAGAGAGTTTAGAAACAACTGTATTAAACTGTGAGGTCTAAGTTAATCTTGTGACCAAATAGCTCGGTTTATACTCTATGACAGGGGTCTCCAACGTGTTCAGGCCAAGGACAACTTTGCTGAGAGAGAGATGAAGCAGGGACCCCCCCCCCCCCCCATATATATATATATATATATATATATATATATATATATATATATATATATATATATATATATATATATATATATATATATATTGTATACAGTTTACAGATTAGTTAGTTACTAGGATGATATCTGTAGTTACTAGGATGATATCTGTAGTTACTAGGATGATCTGTAGTTACTACGACGATAACTAGGATGATATCTGTAGTTGTGAATGCCACCCTTTATTCAAAATCTACAAAACTGGTGCCAGCCATTTTGCTTAATTTTGCCTTTTTATGGGGGCCAAAATCATATTTTGTACTTAAATTACATATATAAATCTATGCTTCTATCGAAAGCCACACTACCCCTCTTACAAAGGAAAACATGTATATTTATATATATATATCCTATCATTAGATTTGGGCTTCAATAGAACATGTGTAAGATGTCTTGATCATCATCATATGTGTGTGCTGTGATGGGCCCTGTGTGCAATCTGGAGTGCAATACCATTTGAAAACCACCAGAGGGTGGTCTCCTACTATCTGATCAACTAACAGAAGAAGGAAGAAGACGTCCATCTTTTTTTTGGTTTGGGCCTGTTGTTTACATTTTGGCCAGGCCTTTTAGCTAGCATGCTACACACTTCGGAACCCTGGCGATCGCGATCAAGGATAGGTAGAGAAGAATGGATGGCACCGCTGGAATCCTGAGAATTTTCTGCGTTTTTTGAGTACTTATAGTTCGTCAGGGATGCACGGGAAAGTGTATAAACGAACGTTTTAGATAACATTTAAACGGCCGGAACCAATCTTCGGCTATACCGATTTTCCGCCGGACTGTGTTACACTGGTGCTACAGTCAAATCGGCCGTATCGCTCAGGTCACGGAGGCATATGGCCAACTTCTAGAGCGATTTTTTTGAAATTACAATTATGAAAAAATGATAAAACTTTTGATTAATTAAAAAGACGTAAAAGACGTTTATGGCACCGAGGTCCAAAGACGTATAAGACGTTTATGGCGTTCAGTGAGTTAGGGCGACAGCTGACATGGTCTCCACTTGATCAGGTCTCATCATAAACTTCATAACCGCAGGACTGAATGTATCAAAACTTCCTTCTTTGGGAAGCACAAACTTACAGGGCACACAATCAGCAGATGGTGTGATTAATTACCCCACACCAGTCTCAAAGCACCGGTCAGTTGTGTGACCTGTACGTTTATGCTTCCAAAACACACATGTGTTCCTAAAGGAAGTTTTCATATGTTCAGTCCAGCAACATTTCAGGTCCAGCCCCATCGCTGACAGACTAGTGACTTTAAGCAAATGACGGCTACGGCAGATGACAACGGTAACCGGAAATGATCAGTGATCGATGTATAAACCTGCTGCCGTCACAGCCTTCTCTACAACGGCAGAAGCTCCCTTTTCACGTTTCGCCTGCGTAGAAACGGGCTGCTTAAACTGCCTAATGCCGTCCGTGTGAATCTCGTGGAAAAGTGGAGATATTAATATCTGTCTAAACACCTGAACGTGTCCAGAGCGCTCTGTCTTCTGCTCTGTGGAATGTAAAATAAGAGCTTTGTTTACCTATAATGTGCCGTTTTCACTGTTGCAAAACTAAAAAATATACAAGTATATAAGTGTGAACCCATAGTCACATTCATAGCTATGTTGGGTATTTGGCATACAAATAGAGGTATGGCATTTTCTTTATCACACAAAAGATTGAACAGTAATTCAATGGACAATTTACTTTTTGGGCAAGTGGGCAGTTAGAATATGACCTGTATTTGCCCGACAGGCAAGTGCCTCTGAGACCTTAGTGTCAACCCCTGAAAGACACTTCAGTTGGTTGGCTTGTTCCCACTATTAATGTTATAGTGGTGGATATGAATGTCAACAGGACTATAGTTAGAGACTAGTTTACACTATTAAAGTGATTGTGGTGGATATGAATGTCACACAGGACTATAGTTAGAGACTTCAGTTGGAGTGGTGACTGTAGTCAGTGTGTTTGTTGTGTTTACTGTTCATGGAACTGCAGACATATCCTGCTTCTTGGCCTGTGCATAAAATATGTATTTTTACTGATTAAATAAAGGTTATATATTTGAAATTAGCTGATTCTGAGCTTCATACGTGTACATTTATGTACATTTATTAATGTTGTATCAACATGAACAACAACTACTCTGAAACATTGTGAACTGAAGATGATATGAAGAGAAAACTGCTCCAGTCTGGAGACAGTAAGTCCTTGAAGGCTGCAGTTGCTCATTATAACCAGCAGGTGTCATCAGAAAACCATTTCATAGACTGACTGATTGAAGACTTCATTAGAAGTTTGCAGTTTCATGACAGTACAGTTCACTGTCAACTAAAAGGATAAACACCACCACAAGAAAGCCTTTTGGGCGTGTTTCAATTGGGGTCCTATTTTAACATTGAATGACATTAAAACACAGTAGGCTACTCTGCATAAAATATATTGCAGAAAAAGGATCAGTTGTAAAAAACAACATGCAAAATAAATGGTATTTACAATAGAGAGGCCAGGACTTGTTTGCAGCACAGTAAGAGAACACAATTTAACCAACTGGTTGAGCCAAATTTAGGTTTGATGTGGTCTGTGGAGCTGCCTCTGGTGTTGTAATTGTGGACATCATTGACGTTTTGGAAGTAGTTAGTCAGGACAGTACATGGGTATCTTAGTGGTGTAGTGTATCTTGTACACCAGTATTTAGTCAGGTACATGGGTATCTTAGTGGTGTAGTGTATCTTGTACACCAGTATTTAGTCAGGTACATGGGTATCTTAGTGGTGTAGCGTATCTTGTACACCAGTATTTAGTCAGGTACATGGGTATCTTAGTGGTGTAGTGTATCTTGTACACCAGTATTTAGTCAGGTACATGGGTATCTTAGTGGTGTAGTGTATCTTGTACACCAGTATTTAGTCAGGTACATGGGTATCTTAGTGGTGTAGTGTATCTTGTACACCAGGCCCATTGCAGGATACTGTAGGCCTACTCTGTCAGCTACCGTGAGCCTCCCCACTCTTAGAAAGTGATTAGCGGTGAGGTGAGCCTGAGATGGAAGGTTTAAGCAGAAGCCTAATCAGTTCGTTTTAGGCTGTTTGGAGGCTTCTCTTCAAGGCCTTTGTTAAGTTAAGACCCGCCTCGCGGAAACGCCTGAACTTCCAGGAGTGGCTGAAATCCTTGCCGGACACATGGAGGGTGGACAAAGTCAGAACTAGTAAAGGCATGAAGACAATCTTAAAACTTGTACTGAGAAAAGCCTGCATTTGCACAATGCACAGATATTAATTTGTCACTACAGTGCTCAAAATAAACTGTGCTAAATAATACATTGAAACATACTTTGTACTATGCTTAAAAAAAGGGAAAACTTTGTAACTTTGCTAAAGAGAAAAACATACTGAGAAAGCTATTAATTTGACTACTACTAACTACTGTGCTCAAAATAAAGTAAAATTGTTATAGTTTGGATATGGCTTTGGCCTTATTCTGCGTGTATTATTGTAATGGATCGGTAGGTAGTAGGTACAGTAATGCTTTGCACTAAGTCTAACGTTCATATACACTTTCTTAAAGGTCGGGTGACATGGCCAAAACAGCTAATTATGGCTATCAAATTAGCCAATTTTTTTTAATGATGTCATGTACCCCCATGTTAAATTACCCAATCAAATTAATTTATTGTAGTTACTGTACTGAAAGTAGTACTTTCTGTACAGTAACGGCAATACCTTAATTTGATTGGGCTAATATGGGGGGAGGGGTGGAGTCGAGCATCCATATCATTATCTTTTGAAACTGCCTCAACAAAAGCTGTCCGAGGTGTGTTTCCGAAATTCTAAACCAACTTTAAAACTATCAGTTCTAGGGGTAAAAATTATACAGCATTCGCTATAAAACCAGTGGTTATACCGGTAAAAAAATCCCTGAGACGGTTTTGTCGGCCATACCCTGCTGTCTCTTCCCCTAAACCTGACTGGAACGAGGGTCCAGCGATCTCCTCCCCTGACCTCCGCAGAGGAGGTCCGTGGCTCATACACTCTGTGTGTGTGTAGCCTGTGTGTGTGTGCTTTCGCGCGCGGGTGTGTGTGTAGACACAAATTAGCCGTGCGGTGCTAGCCGCACCACAAGCTAACAACAGCGCATCACGTTGTGCGCGGCACCGCACGACGGACGAAGTATACACTCACTACTAACTGATACGGCCCGCCTCCTTTTCAGACTGTTTGGAGAAAGACCACGTGACCTACTGTATCATAATGTTAAACTGTTTGGAGAAAGACCACGTGACCTACTGTATCATAATGTTAAACTTCTTTGGCTGTCATCCGGCCTTTAAGATTATTGAGAGGGGCGTCTCCGTGAGGCGGGTCCTGCTAGAGTATTTTTACTGACCGATCGGGCGATCCTCTGTAAGAATTTCTTTGCTTGATTTTTTTGGTGACCTTAGAGGTCATTTTGTCACTTAAGATTTGCCTCTAGGATGCAACCCAAGTATGTAATTGTGACTGTAGTGGTGTTTCCATAAAGCCTCTTAATGTGCATTAAGGCTTATTCGCTTAAATCTTTTTATGGAAACACTTCAACATTCGAATAAACTTTCATTAGCCGCAAAAACTTTTATCCGCTTGGAGGAGGTGGATTTTGAGGCTTTATCGGATAAACTAAATGCACATTTGTGAATGGAAACTGGTCAGACAATAAATGCGAATAAATTATGACGTTCTGGGTCCATATCGTCCTCCAACTTAACACTTTCCCCTGATGCTTAACGTCCATTGTATAGCGTTTATAATAATGGGTAACAATTGTTTTTGGTGTCTACGGCAGGCAGTTTCAATGTTAATGACCATGGCCCGTGTACCCTTTGGAGCCGGTGTACAGTCATTGTACATGTCTCATAGTGACCATGGTGCGTGATCACTCGCTGGCTGCCTTTCGTGTACAATTCTGTGCCGACTATGTTTTATCAATGGGGGGCAGCAGAGAGCCATAGTCTAGCCTACTACTGCCTGGTTGGTTCCCAAAGTGTGGTTTGGGGACCCCGGGTTTCCAGGGGGTCCCTGGCTGGTTCCCAAAGTGTGGTTTGGGGACCCCCAGGGTTTCCATGGCTGGTTCACAACAGCCTAGTACATTCATGGCTGGTTCCCAAAGTGTGGTTTGGGGACCTCTGGGGGGACCTACAGGGTTTCAAAGGGGTCCTTGGCTGGTTCCCAAAGTGTGGTTCGGGGACCTCTCTGGGTCCCTGAGGGGTTTCTGGGGCCTTGGCCTCAGACTGCAGAGTCCGGGGACTACCGATCAGGGACCACCTCCAGGGACCCCTGGCGATATGACTGTGGACCTGGGATATGGCTTTGGAGAACCAGACGGGCCGCTGCTCCGCTCCTGTCTGACTTTGGGGCCTGGGCCTGGGACTGCAGAGTAGCCAGGGACCCCCTGGAGCTCCGGGGACCCCCGGGGACCACCGCCAAAAAGCTAAAAAATGACCAAATGATCCCCCCAAAGGGGCTGCTCACAGGGAATTCCCGGGGACCACGACTCCTGGTGCTCCGGAACGACGCACCAGGTCGCGCCCCTATTGGAGGACCCCCCGCCACTGCAGCGCAAATAAAATGCTGTAACTCGATCTAGGAGCGACCGGGAGAGCTGGGGCCGGTACCCACGCGTCCGCCTCGGCGGCCCGGAGACGGCCGTTCGTAGAGCGCCACCTAGTGGCAGACCCCTGCAACTGCAGTCCGCTAAAAAGGCTTTAAATCGGCCCCGGAGCGACCGGGAGAGACGGGGACGGCAACCAGGGGGTCCCCGGCGGCAGGGCCACCGCCTGGGCCCCGAGGGACCCCTGGAGCTCCAGGGACCCCCAGGGACCCCAGCGCCACCGGGAAAATAAATATGGAAAATACTCAATTAGCCGATCTACAAGCTATTGCTCCACTCCAAGGACCGAGGCCCGGGCGGGGAGGGGACCTCCGCTTCTCAGGAGGGTCTCCCGGGGGTAAAACGTATATATTACACTATAGGTGTAATAGTGTAATAGCACAATAATGTGTAAATAGTGTAATAATGTAACAGGTTTAATAGTGTAATAGGTGTAATAGTGTAATAGTGTAATAAGTGTAATAAGTCTAATAGTGTAATAGTGCATTACATGTAATAGTGTAATAGGCTTAATAGTGTAACAGCACAGGCCACCAGAGCCCAATGCAGCCCAATAGAGTCCAGCACACTTAAGTCCAGCCCAGTCCTGCACAGTGGGAGTATAGACAAGGGAAGGGGGTGCAGTTATGTATGCACCAGGCCATTACAGGCCGGATCCAGCTGGAATAGGCCAGACCAGGGTGCACATGACTGCATCAGACTCCAACAGTCTCCACCAGGCTGCTCCAGGCTCCCGCCAGGCTTGTAGCTCCTGGCACATGTGATTAACCGCTGTGTACACGGGCAACAGTTTTATATGACTTTGTGTACACGACCAATAGTTTTACGTGAACATGTGTAGGGTTTATTACAGTACTGCCTCGTATAGCCCAACAGAGCCCAGCCCAGCACAACACAGCCCACCAGAGCCCAATACAGCCCACCAGAGCCCAATGGACTCCAGCACACCTAATTCTAGGCCAGTCCTGCCCAGTGGGAGTATAGACCAGGGAAGGGGGATAGTTAGATGGATGCACCAGGCCATTAAAGGCCGTACCTGGCTGGAATAGGCCAGACCAGGGTGCACATAATTGTACCAAACTCCAACAGTCTCCACCACACTGCTCCAGGCTCCCACCCGCCCTGTAGCTCCTTGCACATGGGATTAAACACTGTGAACACAGGCAATAGTTGTACATGAGTTTGTGTACATGGCCAATAGTTTTACATGAACATGTCTAGGCTTTAGTAGAGTACTGCCTTGTATAGCCCAACAGAGCCCAGCACAGCATAGCCCACCAGAGCCCAATACAATGTAATGGCCTGGTGCAGGCCATTACAATGTCATGTTCATGTCAAACTATTGGCCGTGTACACAAACTCATGTAAAACTATTGCCTGTGTACACAGGGGTTAATCACATGTGCAAGGAGCTAAAGGCTGGCTGGAGCCTGGAACAGCCTGGTGGAGTCTGGTGGAGACTGGTGCACCCTAGTCTGGCCTATTCCAGCCGGATATGGCCTGTAATGGCCTGGTGCAGCCATCTAACCAGCCGGATATGGCCTGTAATGGCCTGGTGCAGCCATCTAACTACCCCCCTTCCCTGGTCTATACTCCCACTGGGCAGGACTGGGCTGGTCTTAGGTGTGCTGGACTCTATTGGGCTCTAGTGGGCTGTATTGGGCTCTGGCTCTAACTCCCACTGGGCAGGACTGGACTGGACTTAGGTGTGCTGGACTCTATAGGGCTCTAGTGGGCTGTATTGGGCTCTGGTGGGCTGTGCTGGGCTCTGTTGGGCTATACGAGGCAGAACAGTACTAAAGCCCAGACATGTTCATGTAAAACTATTGGCTTTTTCCTTGACCGTTCGAGTTAGGAGTGCCGTGTACACAGGATCTACAGAGCTGGCTGGAGTATGGAGCAGCCTGGTGGAGTCTGGTGCAGTCCTGTGCACCCTGGTCTGGCCTATTCAAGCCGGATCTGGCCTGTAATGGCCTGGTGTAGCCATCTAACTACCCCCCTTCCCTCGCCTATACTCCTACTGGATAGGACTGGGCTTGACTTAGGTTTGCTGGACTCTATTGGGCTCTGGTGGGCTGTATTGGGCTCTGGTGGGCTGTGCTGTGCTGTGCTGGGCTCTGTTGGGCTATACGAGGCAGAACAGTACTAAAGCCCAGATATGTTCATGTAAAACTATTGGCCGTGTACACAAAGTCATGTAAAACTATGGCCCGTGTACACAGTGGCTTTTTCCTTGACCTTTCGAGTTACGAGTGTCGTAGAGACACGAGAACGGGTTTGTTGGATTCAGCGTCAAAAAGTAAGTCAGAATAAGTGTCTTTTATCCGAAAGAATTTGTAATCGTGTTGGTGGCGTGCAAATTTTGTGTCTTTTTCGCAATCGTAAAGGGTTCAAATTGTCGGAGAGAGACGAAACCCATTCCATCGGATCAGGCATCCTTCAAATATGAAAAGTGTTTCCTGCGTCAAACAAACAGATTTTTTTTGATTTTTTTATTGATTTTAAGGACAAAAATCCGGGTTTCGGTGTCTTTTTCGCAATCGTAAAGGGTTCAAAGTGTCGGAAAGACACGAAACCCATTCCATCGGATCGGGCATGCTTCAATTAGGAAAAGTGTGTCCGGCCTAAAACAAAACATATTTTTTTGATTTTTTTATTCATTTTAAGGACAAAGGGCCCGTTTTGACGCCTAAAACGACACTTTCCATTGACCGTTCGAGTTAGGAGTGCCGTGTACACAGGATCTACAGAGCTGGCTGGAGTATGGAGCAGCCTGGAGGAGTCTGGTGCAGTCCTGTGCACCCTGGTCTGGCCTATTCAAGCCGGATCCAGCCTACTGTAGGCTAGTGAAGCCATCTAACCTCTCCACTTCCCTAATCTATTCTCCCACTGTGCTGGACTTGGATGTGCTGGGCTGTGCTGGACTCTATCAGGCTCTGGTGGGCTGTTTTGGGCTCTGGTGGGCTGTTTTGGGCTCTGGTGGGCTGGGCTGGGCTCTGGTAGGCTATACAGGGCAGTACTGTAGTATAGCCTAGGCATGTTCATGTAAAACTATTGGCCGTGTACACTAAGGCATGTAGAAACTATGGCACGTGTACACAGTGGATAATCCCATCAACGAGGAGCTACAGGACTGGCGGGAGCCTTGAGCAGCCCGGTGGACACTGCTGGAGTCTGGTGCAGTCCTGTGCACCCTGGTCTGGCCTATAACAGCCGGATCGAGCCTACTGTAGGCTAGTGAAGCCATCTAACCTCTCCACTTCCCTAATCTATTCTCCCACTGTGCTGGACTTGGATGTGCTGGGCTGTGCTGGACTCTATCAGGCTCTGGTGGGCTGTTTTGGGCTCTGGTGGGCTGGACTGGGCTCTGGTAGGCTATACAGGGCAGTACTGTAGTATAGCCTAGGCATGTTCATGTAAAACTATTGGCCGTGTACACTAAGGCATGTAGAAACTAGGGCCCGTGTACACAGTGGATAATCCCATCAACGAGGAGCTACAGGACTGGCGGGAGCCTTGAGCAGCCCGGTGGAGACTGCTGGAGTCTGGTGCAGTCCTGTCTACCCTGGTCTGGCCTACTCAAGCCGGATCTGGCCTGTAATGGCCTGGTGTAGCCATCTAACTACCCCCCTTCCCTCGCCTATACTCCTACTGGGCAGGACTGGGCTTGACTTAGGTTTGCTGGACTCTATTGGGCTCTGGTGGGCTGTATTGGGCTCTGGTGGGCTGTGCTGTGCTCTGCTGGGCTTTGTTGGGCTATACGAGGCAGAACAGTACTAAAGCCCAGATATGTTCATGTAAAACTATTGGCCGTGTACACAAAGTCATGTAAAACTATGGCCCGTGTACACAGTGGCTTTTTCCTTGACCTTTCGAGTTACGAGTGTCGTAGAGACACGAGACCGGGTTTGTTGGATTCAGCGTCAAAAAGTAAGTCAGCATAAGTGTCTTTTATCCGAAAGAATTTGTAATCGTGTTGGTGGCGTGCAAAGTTTGTGTCTTTTTCGCAATTGTAAAGGGTTCAAATTGTCGGAGAGACACGAAACCCATTCCATCGGATCAGGCATCCTTCAAATATGAAAAGTGTTTCCTGCGTCAAACAAACAGATTTTTTTTGATTTTTTTATTGATTTTAAGGACAAAAATCCGGGTTTCGGTGTCTTTTTCGCAATCGTAAAGGGTTCAAAGTGTCGGAAAGACACGAAACCCATTCCATCGGATCGGGCATGCTTCAATTAGGAAAAGTGTGTCCGGCCTAAAACAAAACATATTTTTTTGATTTTTTTATTCATTTTAAGGACAAAGGGCCCGTTTTGACGCCTAAAACGACACTTTCCATTGACCGTTCGAGTTAGGAGTGCCGTGTACACAGGATCTACAGAGCTGGCTGGAGTATGGAGCAGCCTGGAGGAGTCTGGTGCAGTCCTGTGCACCCTGGTCTGGCCTATTCAAGCCGGATCCAGCCTACTGTAGGCTAGTGAAGCCATCTAACCTCTCCACTTCCCTAATCTATTCTCCCACTGTGCTGGACTTGGATGTGCTGGGCTGTGCTGGACTCTATCAGGCTCTGGTGGGCTGTTTTGGGCTCTGGTGGGCTGTTTTGGGCTCTGGTGGGCTGGGCTGGGCTCTGGTAGGCTATACAGGGCAGTACTGTAGTATAGCCTAGGCATGTTCATGTAAAACTATTGGCCGTGTACACTAAGGCATGTAGAAACTATGGCACGTGTACACAGTGGATAATCCCATCAACGAGGAGCTACAGGACTGGCGGGAGCCTTGAGCAGCCCGGTGGACACTGCTGGAGTCTGGTGCAGTCCTGTGCACCCTGGTCTGGCCTATAACAGCCGGATCCAGCCTACTGTAGGCTAGTGAAGCCATCTAACCTCTCCACTTCCCTAATCTATTCTCCCACTGTGCTGGACTTGGATGTGCTGGGCTGTGCTGGACTCTATCAGGCTCTGGTGGGCTGTTTTGGGCTCTGGTGGGCTGTTTTGGGCTCTGGTGGGCTGGACTGGGCTCTGGTAGGCTATACAGGGCAGTACTGTAGTATAGCCTAGGCATGTTCATGTAAAACTATTGGCCGTGTACACTAAGGCATGTAGAAACTAGGGCCGTGTACACAGTGGATAATCCCATCAACGAGGAGCTACAGGACTGGCGGGAGCCTTGAGCAGCCCGGTGGAGACTGCTGGAGTCTGGTGCAGTCCTGTCTACCCTGGTCTGGCCTATTCAAGCCGGATCTGGCCTGTAATGGCCTGGTGTAGCCATCTAACTACCCCCCTTCCCTCGCCTATACTCCTACTGGGCAGGACTGGGCTTGACTTAGGTTTGCTGGACTCTATTGGGCTCTGGTGGGCTGTATTGGGCTCTGGTGGGCTGTGCTGTGCTCTGCTGGGCTTTGTTGGGCTATACGAGGCAGAACAGTACTAAAGCCCAGATATGTTCATGTAAAACTATTGGCCGTGTACACAAAGTCATGTAAAACTATGGCCCGTGTACACAGTGGCTTTTTCCTTGACCTTTCGAGTTACGAGTGTCGTAGAGACACGAGACCGGGTTTGTTGGATTCAGCGTCAAAAAGTAAGTCAGAATAAGTGTCTTTTATCCGAAAGAATTTGTAATCGTGTTGGTGGCGTGCAAATTTCGTGTCTTTTTCGCAATTGTAAAGGGTTCAAATTGTCGGAGAGACACGAAACCCATTCCATCGGATCAGGCATCCTTCAATTATGAAAAGTGTGTCCGGCCTAAAACAAAACATATTTTTTTGATTTTTTTATTCATTTTAAGGACAAAGGGCCCGTTTTGACGCCTAAAACGACACTTTCCCTTAACCGTTCGAGTTAGGAGTGCCGTGTACACAGGATCTACAGAGCTGGCTGGAGTATGGAGCAGCCTGGAGGACTCTGGTGCAGTCCTGTGCACCCTGGTCTGGCCTATTCAAGCCGGATCCAGCCTACTGTAGGCTAGTGAAGCCATCCAACCTCTCCACTTCCCTAATCTATTCTCCCACTGTGCTGGACTTGGATGTGCTGGGCTGTGCTGGACTGGACTCTATCAGGCTCTGGTGGGCTGTTTTGGGCTCTGGTGGGCTGTTTTGGGCTCTGGTGGGCTGGGCTGGGCTCTGGTAGGCTATACAGGGCAGTACTGTAGTATAGCCTAGGCATGTTCATGTAAAACTATTGGCCGTGTACACTAAGGCATGTAGAAACTATGGCACATGTACACAGTGGATAATCCCATCAACGAGGAGCTACAGGACTGGCGGAAGCCTTGAGCAGCCCGGTGGACACTGCTGGAGTCTGGTGCACCCTGGTCTGGCCTATAACAGCCGGATCCAGCCTACTGTAGGCTAGTGAAGCCATCTAACCTCTCCACTTCCCTAATCTATTCTCCCACTGTGCTGGACTTGGATGTGCTGGGCTGTGCTGGACTCTATCAGGCTCTGGTGGGCTATACAGGGCAGTACTGTAGTATAGCCTAGGCATGTTCATGTAAAACTATTGGCCGTGTACACTAAGGCATGTAGAAACTAGGGCCCGTGTACACAGTAGATAATCCCATCAACGAGGAGCTACAGGACTGGCGGGAGCCTTGAGCAGCCTGGTGGAGACTGCTGGAGTCCGGTGCACCCTGGTCTGGCCTATAACAGCTGGATCCAGCCTACTGTAGCCTAGTGAAGCCATCTAACCTCTCCACTTCCCTAATCTATTCTCCCACTGTGCTGGACTTGGATGTGCTGGGCTGTGCTGGACTCTATCAGGCTCTGGTGGGCTGTTTTGGGCTCTGGTAGGCTATACAGGGCAGTACTGTAGTATAGCCTAGGCATGTTCATGTAAAACTATTGGCCGTGTACACTAAGGCATGTAGAAACTAGGGCCCGTGTACACAGTGGATAATCCCATCAACGAGGAGCTACAGGACTGGCGGGAGCCTTGAGCAGCCCGGTGGAGACTGCTGGAGATCTGGCCTGTAATGGCCTGGTGTAGCCATCTAACTACCCCCCTTCCCTCGCCTATACTCCTACTGGGCAGGACTGGGCTTGACTTAGGTTTGCTGGACTCTATTGGGCTCTGATGGGCTGTATTGGGCTCTGGTGGGCTGTGCTGTGCTGTGCTGTGCTGTGCTGGGCTCTGTTGGGCTATACGAGGCAGAACAGTACTAAAGCCCAGACAAGTTCATGTAAAACTATTGGCCGTGTACACAAAGTCATGTAAAACTATTGCCCGTGTACACAGTGGCTTTTTCCTTGACCTTTCGAGTTACGAGTGTCGTAGAGACACGAGACCGGGTTTGTTGGATTCAGCATCAAAAAGTAAGTCAGAATAAGTGTCTTTTATCCGAAAGAATGTGTAATCGTGTTGGTGGCGTGCAAATTTCGTGTCTTTTTCGCAATCGTAAAGGGTTAAAATTGTCGGAGAGACACGTAACCCATTCCATCGGATCAGGCATTCTTCAAATATGAAAAGTTTTCCTGCGTGAAACAAACAGATTTTTTTTGAATTTTTTATTGATTTTAAGGACAAAAATCCGGGTTTCTGTGTCTTTTTCGCAATCGTAAAGGGTTCAAAGTGTCAGAGAGACACGAAACCCATTCCATCGGATCGGACATGCTTCAAATATGAAAAGTGTTTCCTGCCTGAAACAAAAAGTTTTTTTTTTATTTTTTTATTCATTTTAAGGACAAAGGGCCCGTTTTGAAGCCTCAAACGACCCTTTTCCTTGACCTTTTGAGTTAGGAGTGCCGTAGAGACAGAATAAGTGTCTTTTATCCGGGAAAAAGTATAATTCAGTTTACGCAGTTGAAATGAAGGCCTTTTTAGAGCCTGAAATCCTGTCCACCCTGGTCTGGTCTATTCAAGCCAGATCCAGCCTGTAATGGCCTGGTGCAGCCATAAGAATACCCCCCTTCCCTGGTCTACACTACCACTGGGCAGGACTGGCCTAGACTTAGGTATGCTGGACTCTATTGGGCTGTATTGGGCTCTGGTGGGCTGTGCGGTGCTGAGCTGAACTCTGTTGGGCTACACGAGGCAGTACTGTACTAAAGCTTAGACATGTTCATGTAAATAATAAACTATTGGCCATGTACACACACTCATGTATATCTATTCCCTGTGTACAGAGTTGTTAATCTCAAGTGTGGGGAGCTACAGTGCTGGTGAGATCCTGGCACAGTGTTCCAGCCAGATCCAGCCTTGTATACCTTATAAGTCATTGGTTAAACTGTGGCTCAGTAGCCCCAGAGGGGTCTCCAAATGATCTTGGGTGGTCCCAAATGATTAGCTTAATGTGAACATTGTTTTTTTTCCACTCAACAGTGTACAGAGGCTATCTGCACATTTTTTAAGATACAATTTAAGGACCTTTTTAATACCTTTAAAATGACAAATTAAATATTAAAATGTTGAAAATAGCAGATCTACAAGCTCACGCCGCCTTGCGTTGTGAGGCATTGTGAGCATGTATATCTGCTATTTTCACAAGACCGTGTTTTACAAACGCCTCAACTCTTTTTGTGCTACCAAACAGGACAAACTGTCAAATATTAAGTGAGAAGGTTTCGCCCAGCAGGACTTTCTCACAAGTTAGGCGATGTGCATATGCTATTCCTTTGGTCTTGGTTGCAAACACACCAACAAAACACAGTAAGTCCAAATGGAAAACACACTTTGCTCTGAGCTCAAACATGCTTCTCTCCTAGTGAACTCCAAAGAAAGACTGAGGCCACTTGGCAGGAGGCACTGATCAAAAGACAGGCACTAATTGACCACTCCTGGCTTGGTGACCTGATTGGTAGGTAGGTGGGGGTTGGTGTAGTAGTGTGTTGACAGCAAGGCTTATGCAGGCCAACCAAACTGTGTCCCTGGCAGGTGCTTGTAGATCTGCGAGGTGCTTGTAGATCTGCTGTATTGGGTTGAGCCCCCCTCACCCAAAAAATATTTATGGAATAAATACATTAAATATATATGAATATGTGAAGGACAACTGCCTGACTTCTATGTAAACCATACTATATGGACAGTTTTTTTCTGCATGTCACTATGATGGAAAGCATCTTCAGCCTCACAATAACCATATTGAGTTACCACATGAGTTTGTGTGCACGCCACAGCCAATAGTTTTACATGAATATTTCTAAGCTATAGTACAGAACTGCCCCATACAGCCTAACAGAGCCCAGCAAAGCACAGCACAGCCCACCAGAGCCCAATAGAGCTCCAGCACACCTAAGTCCAGCCCAGTCCTGCCAAGTAGGAGTATAGACCAGGGAAGAGGGGTAGTTAGATGTCTCCACCAGGCCATTACAGGCTGGACCTGGCTTGAATAGGCCAGACCAGGGTGCACAGCACTACACCAGACTCCACCAGGCTGCTCCAGGCTCCAGCTTGCCCTGTAGATCCTTGCACATGCGATTATACACTGTGTACACAGGCAATAGTTTTACATGAGTTTGTGTACACGGCCAATAGTTTTACATGAACATGTCTAAACTTTAGTGCGGTACTGCCTCGTATAGCCCAACAGAGCCTAGAACAGCACAGCACAGCCCACCAGAGCCCAAAACAGAGGTTAGATGGCTTCACTAGCCTACAGTAGGCTGGATCCGGCTGTTATAGGCCAGACCAGGGTGCACAGGACTGCACCAGACTCCAGCAGTCTCCACCGGGCTGCTCAAGGCTCCCGCCAGTCCTGTAGCTCCTCGTTGATTGGATTATCCAATTTGTACACGGGCCCTAGTTTCTACATGCCTTAGTGTACACGGCCAATAGTTTTACATGAACATGTCTAGGCTATACCACAGTACTGCCCTGTATAGCCTACCAGAGCCCAGCACAGCCCACCAGAGCCCAAAACAGCCCACCAGAGCCTTTGTGACAGGTGATAGATTTAGAGCTACAAGTTATGGTATGGAACTGCCGATGTAATTAGATCTACAAATCATGGGGATGCGACTAGTTTTAGAATTAGATCTACAAATCATGTGGATCTGACAGGTGATAGATTTAGAGCTACAAATTATGGTATGGATTAGATCTACAAATCATGTGGATGTGAATGATTTTAGAATTAGATCTACAAATCATGTGGATGTGACTGGTTTTAGAATTAGATCTACAAATCATGTGGATGTGACAGGTGATGGATTTAGAGCTACAAATTATGGTATGGAACTGCTGATGGAATTAGACCTAAAAATCATGGGGATGTGAATGTTTTAGAATTAGATCTACAAATCATGTGGATGCGACTGGTTTTAGAATTAGATCTACAAATCATGTGGATGTGACAGGTGATAGATTTAGAGCTACAAATTATGGTATGGAACTGTCGATGGAATTAGATCTACAAATCATGGGGATGCGACTAGTTTTAGAATTAGATCTACAAATCATGTGGATGTGACAGGTGATAGATTTAGAGCTACAAAATATGGTATGGATTAGATCTACAAATCATGTGGATGTGAATGTTTTTAGAATTAGATCTACAAATCATGTGGATGTGACTGGTTTTAGAATTAGATCTACAAATCATGTGGATGTGACAGGTGATGGATTTAGAGCTACAAATTATGGTATGGAACTGCCGATGGAATTAGATCTACAAAGCATGGGGATGTGAATGGTTTTAGAATTAGATCTACAAATCATTTGGATGTGACTGGTTTTAGAATTAGATCTACAAATCATGTGGATGTGACAAGTGATGGATTTAGAGCTACAAATTATGGTATGGAACTGCCGATGGAATTAGATCTACAAATCATGGGGATGCGACTAGTTTTAGAATTAGATCTACAAATCATGTGGATGTGACAGGTGATAGATTTAGAGCTACAAATTATGGTATGGATTAGATCTACAAATCATGTGGATGTGAATGGTTTTAGAATTAGATCTACAAATCATGTGGATGTGACAGGTTTTAGAATTAGATCTACAAATCATGTGGATGTGACAGGTGATGGATTTAGAGCTACAAATCATGGTATGGAACTGCTGATGGAATTAGATCTACAAATCATGGGGATGGGACTGGTTTTGGAATTAGATATACAAATCATAGAAATGAACTGTCTGTAAAGTTAGATCTACAAATCACGGAGATGGAATAGTCTATCAAATTAGACAGTAATTTTTTCCATTCAATAATGCTACCTGTGAACACATGTCCACTTCCAATAGTTTTGGAAAATAGCCTGCCGCCCTGTGGAATTATGCTTGAACTGCAGAAAAGGACCCTAAATAAAAAAAAAATAAACAAAAATCATCCGTGGGACTGATGGGCGAACAAGTGGAGTCCACACGCAGAGGGGGCCCCAGAGGACATTTAGAGTCCACCCGGTGAATTTTCACGCCCCCACAATCCGCACAGTGGGGCCCGTAAATTTGGCTGTGTACACCGGCCATAGCTCATAGACCTTAGAGACACCAAAAACAATAGGGGTAATAATAATAATAATAATAATAAAACTTTATTTGTATAGCACCTTTCATGACATGAAATGCAGCTCAAAGCGCTTTACAGAGCAGAAAATGAAGCACAAGTGCTTAACAGAGAAAAAGTAAAATAAAAATAAATAAATACAGAATAAAAAGAAATAATTAAAATGATTACAGAACAGTGTGGACGTCAATTAGCAGCACAGGGATTTAAACATTTAGCTAAAAGCAAGAGTAAAGAAATAGGTCTTGAGCTGTGCTTTAAAGCTATCCACAGAGGCTGCCTGTCTTAGGTGTAGTGGGAGTTTATTCCAAGCTGCCGGTCCGTAGAAGCAGAAAGCTGCTTCACCATATTTTTTATATGTCATTGTTGGCGTCTCAAGTAGGTATGCACTAGAGGACCTGAGTGGGCGGGTTGGAACATATCTATGCAGGCAGTCATAGAGGTACGAAGGTGCCAGACCATTTAGAGCTTTATAAACAAGTAAAAGTATTTTAAAAATCAATCCTAAAAACAACCGGGAGCCAGTGTAGCGATGCTAAGACTGGAGTAATATGTTCTCTTATCTTAGTTTTAGTTAAAACTCTGGCTGCCGCATTTTGAACAAGTTGTAGTCTGTCAGTTGTTTTCTTTGGCAGACCAGAGAGAAGTGCGTTGCAGTAATCCAGCCGAGAGAAAACGAAAGCGTGGATCAGCGTTTTTGCATCGTTCAGCGACAGATAGGCTCTAATTCGTGCAATATTTCTAAGGTGAAAAAAGGCAATCTTCGTGACATGATTAATGTGTGTATTAAATTTAATTCAGCATCAATGATCACCCCCACAAAATAGCCCACAAAACAAACCGGTTCACGGAGTGACATGGACTGTGTGTAAATTCCTCCCGTTTTCACCTCCCGGAGTCAAGCCATCCGTGGCTAACCCTTCCTCATCACACGGTGTTGCGTGCCAAAAGTGGCCGATCTACAAGCTCACAGCAGCTCGCATCCACGTCTCCGCGCCGCGTTGTGAGCTTGCAGATCAGCCACCTTCCAGAGGACGCTGAAACTTGCAGGATGAGTGCGCACTGTGCAGCGATCGAGTCACAGCAGTCAGTCGTGCAGTGCTCACGTCTCGGTTCGGTCTAAAAAAATCAGCCCGATCAACCCATGCGACCGTCGCTAATTCGAATGACACCCGCAAATGGAAACAGGCTAAATTTGCTTTGTCTTAATGCGAATTTCTGATAATTTGCTTCCTATTTTCGAATAAGCTTATGGAAACATGGCTTGTGGCTTTGACTGTGAAGTTATCCACCTTGCTGAGGTTGGGTTTAGACTGTAGCCACTATGAGTCTCCATGTACGATCACATTTGGAAAAACATTGCTGATCTACAGGCTCACTATCTTGTAGTTTTATTTTAGTTTTTATTTATTTCAGGGAAGAGATTTGGTTTGTAGGGGAAACATTCCATATTGTACATTTCTTTATTCAAAATATCTGCACAAAAAAAAAATATATATATACATTACAAAAATGTGTACAGTAAATCAAATACATTTGTATTACATGTATCATTCATCTCAATGCAAATACTGTATACACACGCACGCACCCCCGCTTATAGCAGCACACCCGCTTACAGCCATTTATAATTTGTTTTGAACCCATTAAGACCTGAGACAAATGCCTTCTAACTAAATCTACTGTATAGTTCTTGAAAGATTCTTGAAATAATTTTACAAAATGTTCAAAAATAGCAGATCTACAAGTGACGCGCTGCGAGCTTGTATCTCTGATTCATTGAATATATTACTAAACATAAATTATAGATTGAATATATTACTATATTGAATATGTTACTACACAGAAATGATAGATTGAATATATTACTATATTGAATATATTACTATACATAAATGATAGATTGAATATATTACTATATTGAATATATTACTACACATAAATGATAGATTGAATATATTACTATATTGAATATATTACTAAACATAAATGATAGATTGAATATATTACTAAACATACATGAAAACAGGAGTACAGTCAAACACTTAAAGGAGTAGTTCACTTCACCCCCAAAATGTTTTTTTTTTTTTCAATAATATCTTTAGTTTTTTGTCACATTCCTTAGACAATAATTTGATTGCAATAAATGTACCCCCATTGATTCTGGATGGGGACCCAAACACAATTGGGTCCCCATCTGGAATCAATGGGGGTACATTTACTCAAATGCATTTTTTGTCTCAGGAATGCGAAAAATACGAAAATATTTTATTAAATTCAAGTCTCCATGGCGTCCACGTATGGTATCGTAGCGCTACAAAGGCCTTAAAGACAAGCCTCCAAACAGCCTAACTACAGAATTCCGGAATTCATTTACAGAATCTCTGGGATCCATTAAAAAAAAATAATAATAATATTGTGTAAAAAAAGTATTGCAGATGCCCTAGCAACCCAAATCATAATCATGTGGAAACTTCCCACTGGACTTCAAGCAACTCTGACTTCAGAGGTTTGACATTTCTATTATAAATCCTTGTTTTGAGTGGTCTCCTGTAATATTGTAATATTTTGAAATTAATATGGACTTGATATTCATGAGCAGTATGCCATAAAAAAACAAAATCTTAACAAAAAAGGTTTGGAATAATTAACTGCATATGCAATGTATCGACTAGAACATGTGAACGTTTAAAAAAAAAGTTTCAAGTTACTTTTGCACAATATTCTATTGTTTTAGATGGATTTGAATACACAGCTAAGATAAAGTTCAAGTATAAAAACACAGAGCTTAAAACATTTCTTGTTGAAAACAAAAAGTCCTCTTATAAAAGCCTACAGACTGTTGTTCTCTCAGGTGGCCAGAGAAGGCACTGTTTCACATCCTAGTAGCAGCTGAGCAGAAGCCCTGCTCCATGGTGGCTTTGAGTGATGAGGGCTTGAGTTGGCTGATCAGGCGGAGGCCTTTCTTTCTTTCTTTTTTGTCGTCTTTTTCTCACAAAAGCCTGAGAAGAAGTTAAAATGACCCAAAACATGTTTGAAAGTGAGATAGTGTGTGTGTGTGTGTGTGTGTGTGTGTGTGTGTGTGTGTGTGTGTGTGATACCTTTAAATGCATTTTGAGGAAAAAAAATGCTGCTATTTGTACCCTGTATATAAAATGTCACAATGCGACATAGCTCTGTTTACTCAATGCTGTACCCCCTCCAACTGTATATATGTTCCCCATTTTCAACAGTTTTTTTTATTGTATTTGTGATACTTGCTTTGGCAATGTAAACGTATGTTTTCTCATGCCAATAAAGCTCCTTTGAATTGAATTGAATTGTGTGTGCCAGCAGTGACCTTGCATTTTCACCATGATGTTGTCCTCTGTTCTTCACTCAAACATTTGCATCTGTAACACAATGACACACACAACACACCATGTTACACAATAAGAACAAAAACACACAACTTAAAACACATGTTTAAGTCTGCATACAGAGCAGTGATCTGATTGGTTGCTGGTTGTTTTCATAGAAGTGCTGTAGTTAAAAGGATCCCTGGCTAATACGACAAATATGCCTTAATACATTATAATTGTCCTCTATAACTACAATGTAAAATTAAAAACACATTAAATATTTGATTCCTTCTAGAAATAGCAAATCTTTCACTCAATAGGGGAAATGCCTATCGCAATTTGATGATGTCATAAATGTCATGTGTGGTCTATCCCTATGGAACTTATGGCATGCATGTGCAAAAAAATCATTTTAAATATTGATTTGATGGTCATATTAACCATAGGAAGTATTACATTTGTTTTTATTTTCACATGCATGCCATAAATTCCATAGGGATAGATCACACATGACATTTATGACATCATCAACTTGCGACGAGCATTTCCCCTATTCAGTGAAAGATTAGCTATTTCTAGAAGAAATAAAATAATTGAGGTGTTTTTAATTTTACATTGTAATTATAGAGGACAATTATAATGTATTAAGGCATATTTGTCGTATTAGCCAGGGATCCCTTTAACACCTTCTAAGCCTGGTCGTACTCCCTCGGACTTCCTACTGGGTCCCATCAGCCACACGTCTATTCCCGGACTTTTGATATAAATGATAATAATAAAAAAAAAAAAACATCGGAAATTCTTCTCTGTGTCTTTTTGGAGCTATCTGAAACGGTTAATATGCTCTCACAGTCATTTTCTGGTGCTGGGTGTGATACTCGTAATATCCAGCAGGCCACGCCGTTGACTCACATTCTGGATGGATGGCTGGCCAGGAGTGGCCTGATACTCTCCCCAGTGTTGAAACTCGACAAGGACAACACACAAGATGGCTACTCTTTGTCTCTGTTCGTGGATCGCGGTTTCAATCACGTTCGGGCGCCGCTTCTCTATCGCTCCTTTCCCTGCTTCGCCGCACGTAAACGAATGGAATTGATCTCCCCTCCGCCTCGCCAAAGTAAGATCGCCGACCTCTGCAGGATGAATATGTACGCTGTATCGAGCACTCCATTACGTGTTGTTATCATGTGGGCTTTGTTTTTTTAAAACATGTTTGTAAATAAATGGCTTATTTCTTCGGCGCTACCTCTGATCAGAGGGTTCTGCCGCGGCTTGCAACGTGAACATAGAAGTGTTTAAAGGTTTTTTTTTACAACAAGGGTTCATATTGTAGATTGTAATTAGAGAAAAGAAAAGATGAATGTTAAAATGTTTTCATTTACTGCTTTCTATCGTTTTAGCACATTTAACTTTTTTTTAATTTCAGTGGGTGGGGGCATGCATACAAGTAGCTAAATATGTATGTTTAGACACAGTAAGCCAGAGATACCTTTATAACTATGTAGAGTAACACTGCTACACAATAAGTCCACTGCTACACAATAAGTCCATTCCCAAGATGAAAAATCTTGGGAATGGACTTATTGTGTCTAAAAAGACATTTAGCCACTTGTACACATGCCCCCAGCCACTGAAATTAAAATCATTCAAATCTAAATTAAACAATCAAAAGGAGTACCGGTAAATGAAAACATTTTAACACTCATCTTTTAATTTCTTTAATTAGAATCTAAAATATGAACCCTTGTAGTAAAAAAGTTGTCCTTTTTTGGTTGGACGGAGCTGCTGGCTTTCACATGGGGGGAGGGGGAGGGGGTTGTGAAACAGTAGATGCTCATGCACGGGAAGTGGATGCACTATAGGTGCATGCGTGTGCGTGTGTGTGTGTGTGCGCACATGCGCGTGTGTGTACGTGCGTGCATGTGTTTGTGTGTGTGTTGCCTAGGCCCTACATCTCTTACGGCCACACAGCAGTGGTGTAAAGTAACTTAGTACATTTACTTAAAGGGGGCGTGACACCGGCCGAAATTTAACATTATGATACAGTAAGTCACGTGGTGTTTCTTCAAACAGTCTGAAAAGGAGGCGGGGCCGTATCAGTTAGTAGTGAATGTATACTTCGTCCGTCGTGCGGTGCCGCGCAATGTATACTTCGTCCGTTGTGCGGTGCCTCGCAATGTATACTTCGTCCGTTGTGCCGTGCTGCGCACAGCGTGTAGCAGCGCCGCACCGCAAGGCTATTTTGGAGAGCTATTGTGTGTGTACACACACACACAGGCTACACACACAGAGTGTATGAGCCACGGACCTCAGTCCTCCGAGACAGCAGGACATATGTCTGCTAAAAGGGCTCAGAGCTGCCGAGGAGGAGGAGATCGCTGGACGCTCGTTCTAAGCTTGCTCCGGTGTTTCCCCCAGTGCGCCTAGAGTTTAGAAACTCGCCTCCCTACCTCCAGTTCAGCCAATCACAAGCTTCAAAAATGAGTGCGGGCGCGGTTTTCCCCCAGTGCGCCTAGAATTTAGAAACTCGCGTCCCGGCCAGGTCCTCCAGTCAGGTTTAGCGGAAGACACAGCAGGGTATGGCCGACAAAACCGTCCCCAGGGCTGCCAAGTCTCACGCTTTGAGCGTGAGAGTCACGCAATTTAACCTCTTCTCACGCCACACATGCCATTTCTCACGCATTTTTACAGCCATCCCACCGACCTCTCCCGAAAGTTGCGGGGGTTTTCTCACTTGGTAAAAGTCGCACGGAGAATTCTAAGCGCAGTGAATGCAGCAGAGCTGCTCTGCTCCTCCACTCTCTCTCCCCTCTACACATACACACATGCAGGCGACACAGCGAGACGGAGAGCCCTACAGACGGCTGCGATGCTTTCTCGCTTTGATCTGCGGAGCCGGGGATCGCGCCGCCCCCGCGGTGGAGAAACACACTCGCTCCGGGACAAAACGCTGGGCGATATTTCACAAAGATGACCACAATCCAGCTCTTGCCTCCCGCGAGCGCATGCACGAAAGAGCCCACGCGCAATAATTTCATGGGTTACTATATCCACTTGTCTTGAACCCTAAAATCCCCATATTCTGAGGAGGACTTTAGAAGAGATAGGGCGGTTTGCACTAACACTACCAACACTACTCTACTAGAGGGAAGAATACCAGTAGCCCAGTGGTTCTCAACCTGTGGGTCGGGACCCCCAGGGGGGGTCCCCAAATTTTGTTCTGGTCATAATTTTGAAACTTGAACTGAATAAGGTGCTATTGGTTGACATTTTACTAATAAATGTATATTTATTGGTCATTCTTGTTACAAGTGTATTTCTACTTGTGCTGGTCACTCAGTTTGAATGCTTTATAAGCATGAGGTAGTGACCCCGTCTGCGCCAACCAACTTAAGCCTCACACGCCACGAAATCGCTCTATATCGACGTTAAAAAGGCCAAAAAAATTGAAGAAGACATGTACTTTTTTACCGGTCTAATGGTGAATGGTGTATAATTTTTACCCCTAGAACTGATAGTTTTAAAGTTGGTTTAGAAAGTCGGAAACACGCCTCGGACAGCTTTTTTTGGGGCAGTTTCAAAAGATAATGATATGGATACTCGACTCCGCGAGTCTCCGCCCCTCCCCCCATATTAGCCCAATCAAATTAATGTATTGCCGTTACTGTACAGAAAGTACTACTTTCAGTATAGTAACTACAATAAATTAATTTGATTGGGTAATTTAACATGGGGGTACATGACATCATTAAAAAAATTGGCTAATTTGATAGCCATAATTAGCTGTTTTGGCCATGTCATGCCCACTTTAAGTAATGTACTTAAGTACAATTTGGAGGTATTCATACTTTACTTGAGTATTTACACATTTCTATACTTTTACTCCTACTCCACTACATCTCAGAGGCAAATATTGTACTTTTACTCCACTACAATACATGACTCCCGGTAGCTCCGCCCCCACCTTTCCCTCCACGTTACTGCTTTGAAGTCCGACAGCCCTCACTCAGTCATTCAACAACACTGTCAGCACGATGGAGGAGAATGTCACACACAGACACACTGCATGTCGCGTTTTGGACCCAGAGCGTCGAAATCTCTTCCAAATCCGTCAACAAGACCTGGCATGAGATTAGAAAAATATGTAGGCCTATTATTAAAACAAAGCAGCAGAGAATACATAAGTTCTCTGCTGGATTCAGAGCCGTTTTACACTGACTCGGAAAGATTTAAATATGAATACACTGTATTGGCTAAATGGCTCATGACTATAACATCAACACCTTATTTGTTATGTTAAATAGCTACTGATTATCCCCCTTGGGATAATAAAGATATCTATCTATCTATATATCTATTAAGTGGCCTGCCTAACATAAGCCATAAGCATACTACCATCATCATTATCAGCACAGACTTTATTTGTTTAGATCGATTCATGCCATTATAATGATTAGTGTTATTGACCTGGGCGGAATATGAGTTACTTTCATCAAGTCATATGAACTGAGAAAATATGTGTAGGCTACTCATTTATACCAACACAAACATTGTATGTGTTTATATGAAGAAGCACCAAGGAATAGGCTACTTCATCTGATATAAAGCAACTTATCACTGGACTGGACAGTTGTGTAGGCCTACATAAGGTAAGAAAGACAACTAATAAATATAACTACCAGTGAATTTGACGCCTAAACGGCGTGTTAATGTATTTATTTGATCTGTGATGATGGTGTTTAAACAGCCTATAGCGACGAATGAGGTAGACAGTATCCTACTCTGTCTATTTCTCTTATTTCACAACAACCAGAATAAACTGCTTCAAATGTAGGCTAGGCCTACATGTTTCTTATCATGTCGATTGCTTATAAATGATATCTCTGGCGTTAAAACGTCTCGATTCCGAAAAGTTTTAGCCGCAGCGAGTCGCAAATACAGCCAAGGGTGTCGTCGCACAAATTCTGGGCCCTGGGTACAAGGATTCACTGCGGGCCCACATGAATGTTCTTCATCTGGGGATTTCAAAAATAGCAGATATACAAGCTCGCAGCGCGGCACTCTCGAGTTTATATAATCTGCTATTTTTCGATAGCTAAAGTATAAAATAATTAAGGCCCTTCCACCTTGGGCCTTAGTAACTCAGTCCCTCTTCCCCCTCTTGTGACGCACCTGCACGCATCCCCTGTTGCATGTCAGAAAAAATACACTTCGCGTTGTTCATCATTAAGCTACTTGATCAGTAGCTATTTTACATAACAAATAAGGTGTTGTAGTCATGGGTCAATGGCCTTTTAGCCAACACAGTGTATTCATATTTAAATCGGCTTTTTTTATATAAAAAACGGCGATCTGTGGTCCAACAGACAGGGGCTTCCTCATTCCTTTATTTCCCAAATATTCCTCTGCGGTTTTGTTCCATAGTTTTGTTCCATTAGCCGTGTAAGCTACTACACCTTCCTCCAATGCATGCCTTGCCCTGCCGACGGACCAGGAAGAGATTTCGAAGCTCTGGGTCCAACACTGAATTAGTATTTAATGTGTAAAATGTGTGCACAATCCGCCGTATTTCCCATTGAAGTGAATGAAGCCAATAGCGGCGCGCTGTGATAGTGGCGGAGGCAGCTTTTGGAGGGGGCGGAGCCGGGAGTCGTCCATTATTTGACAACTTTAGTTACTTTGTAGATTTTGATTATAATTACAAATAACTTCTGTCCTATATGCATTTCGGCCATTTGAAAATAGACGATCTACAAGCTTACAATGTGTCGTGTGGATTTTATTCATTGTAAAACTTGTGAAATTTCGTACTTTAAGTACATTTTTATGTCAATACTTTTGTAGGGGAAAATCACGCTCTTTCAAACGCCCATCATTTCGACCGGAGGGTTAGCGACTCACTCCATGGAGGTTAAGGTTAGGGTGAGGGTTAGAGTCAGGTGTCGAAAAGATGACATGTAGTAACAGCGACATGTACTTTTAATCAAGTACATTTTGAATTCCGAACTTCAACTTGAGTATTCCTACATCGCAGTATTGATACTTTTACTTAATGCCACAGTGGTCTTGATGCCCCCCCCTCCCCCACAGATTCTCACTGTTTTCTCTTTCCTTTTTTTTTCACACTCTCAGACTGCATCCTGTCTCTGTAGAACAGGATGTGTTTGTTTGTGGTCACAGAGCTGAACTATAAGAGAGATTGACAAAAAAGTGACAAAAATAAACTTAGGTTGTCACGGCCCCTTTGTCCTGGCCTCTAGGGCCTGTGGTTGTCCATATATGGTTCTCCCTGTTTGTGTGCTTCTCTCCACAAACTCTCCACAAACTCCTCAATTTGTCATTGCCTACGGGCCAGGTCGTGACAGGTCATCTGCCAGGTGCATCTTTCAGGAGGCCAGAGAAGGAGGTAGTTATCACTTCTCTCATAGACAGGCCAGAAGTGAGCACCCCCCCTCCCTCCCTTACCTTAGCCCCACCCCCTTGTTTCCCCTACCCTGTACATATAGTGTACGCCTGTATGCCTTTATTGACAGGACAGTAGACTGACAGGAAGAGAGATGGGGAGTTATCGTAGCAACGGTAGTCGGGACCAGGACTCAAACTACACTGAGCCTATGTGGTATGCGCCTGGACCGTAGGTGGGGGTGTTTGTGCATGTCCTGGGGTACAGTGCCAGTTAGGTACAGCATGTTAACGTTCCTCCATTCTGATAAATACACAACTTATAGTTTTTAATCAGAACCTGATTCTATGAAGAGACCAGTTTCTAGTCACCAAAGCTGTGTTCCAAAATGCCCACCATGGCTACTGGAGGACTCACATATTAGTTTGTATTGGCCAGTGCACTCGGGGTGCCCAGTGCTGTATATTAGCTATCCTTTTTACCTAGTCATCTTTCTCTGCCTATAGTGTGTGCCAGCGCCTACGTCATTGTAGTCCTTAGCGGCCATTTCTTGGGTAAAAACACAGGTGTTTCAATTGTTTGATTGCATATAACTAATGCTATAGTCTAATCAGAACACCTGTGTAAGGCTGTGTTTACCCAAGAAATGGCCACTCTTAGAACTACATTTGGCACACCCTATAGTCACCGGACGGCCGTCATTGTTGTTTTCTAACCCTGTATTCTTCACTTCCTTAAACTCTCCCAAACTTCTTTTTTGTTGCATAGAATTTACTTTTAAGATATTTTAGGTTAGTATTTGGTTGTTTGAACGCCATATGTGGTCAATTTACCATGACAGAGCCTATTTAAAAATATCGCCAGGTGAAATCTCGATAGTCCAAGATCCCATTAGTCAGAGTACAGTAAGGTTAGGGTTAGCGTTGGCAGGTTAGCCTCAGACTAATGACACATGGAAACAGCGCTAACTCTTTGGTACAGATAATGTTGTACTTTTACTCAAGTAAATTTGCATGGAAATGCATTCAGACACAGCGCGCACATTACATACACTGAGCATATAGGCTACTGTAGATGACTTGAAAATTATGGAAATATGAACGTGACTCTGGCGTAATGGAATGCGGACATCACCGCAATTGATGGCAAAGTACAGATATTTTAGCCTACTTTGGAGTCACATGAGCAGTGCTAGCCATTCAACGACGCCTCCTAACAAACAAAGACCCACCCACATACCCCTATCTGGGTGTGTGGGTGTGGAATTAGGCCTGTTGTATAATAGGATAGTTGTGTACATTGTGTTTATAGATACAGTAACTGACCTGGGTGTTTCTTCACCATGGGGGGTCTTCATCTGCAGCAGGCCGGTCTGAAATAAACATAAACATCAGGTGTTACTACAGTAACATAATGTAATCTAAACAGTATGATGATTACAGTATGATATTCACAGTATGATTGTTTATGTGAGTGTTGAGTCTGTTCTCCTCTTCTTGTGTCTCTCTGTTTGCAGTCACAGTAATAATAAGAAAAACGTATTGGGGGTTGTGCTACCCTCCTGTACCCCCAGACAGATACAAGTCCAGTGGGCAGCTAAACATTGAGGCCAGCTCAATGTTAAGGCATTTGTGAAAACAATTAAGTATAAAATGATGGTATTTAAGAGTAAAGGATTAGTATTTAAAGATGGCAGATGCCACTATACTGAAACATAATAAAACACATAATACAGTATGTTTGACTAAACAAGGTAGAAAATGGACTGACATGTCCTTTTTTATGTTTCCATATAATGGGGAATACCAGTAAGACATCTAGTACATTCCCCATACCATATACTGTGTGTTTTATTATGTTTCAGTATAGTGACTGTCACTAATTCACTCCACTGTCACTAATTCTATAATGTAAGATGAGATAATAATAATAATACTTGTCTTCTTCTTGCGTTTCCCAGGTTTCTTCACAGTAGAATAGTTCACATCTCCACTCTGACTGGGACCTGGGTCTGTTACACAATACATGTTTATCACTGATTAATGATCAATACATGTTTATCACTGATTAATGATCAACACATGTTTATCACTGATTAATGATCAATACATGTTTATCACTGATTAATGATCAATAACATGTTTATCACTGATTAATGCTCAATACATGTTTATCACTGATTAATGATCAATAACATGTTTATCACTGATTAATGATCAATACATGTTTATCACTGATTAATGATCAATACATGTTTATCACTGATTAATGATCAATAACATGTTTATCACTGATTAATGATCAATACATGTTTATCACTGATTAATGATCAATACATGTTTATCACTGATTAATGATCAATAACGTATTTATCACTGATTAATGATCAATACATGTTTATCACTGATTAATGATCAACACATGTTTATCACTGATTAATGGTCAAACTGTTTTTATATACAAATAAAAGCACTGCAACATCTTATGGATAAACTTAGTGTGTACTTTTAAACCACTACTAAAGAAATAGGACAGGCTCTGAGAATTGGGGGCTCTGTGAGTTATTTATGAGTGGTTTTTCATAGTATAGAAACTGAGTCCCTTTTTAAACCATTCCTACATAAACACAACACTTTTGGAAGGTTGTTGTACTGTATATGCCCCCCCCCCCCCACCCCTTCAAAGAGTTAATAAGTAATTTGTTTATTGCCCATGATGAGTGTCTATTCGAGAGAGGGCGAGATCATTTAGCGACCTACAACCGGGTCGCGACGTGGTCGGTAGTTTTCAGCGACCGGGTCGCAAAATCGAGCGACCGGGTCGCTAAATGGAGCGACCGGGTCGCTAAATCACCGACCGCGGCACTAAAGCGAGCAACCGGGTCGCTAAATGGAGCGACCGGGTCGCTAAATCACCGACCGCGGCACTAAAGCGAGCGACCGGGTCGCTAAATCGACCGACTGGGACGCTAATTCCATCGACCGGGACGCTAATTCCACCGACTGGGACGCTAATCCAGCGACCGGGTAGGTAAATCCACCGACCGGTGGTCGCTTCCACCGACCTCCTAACCCTAACCCTAACCCTAAACCTAACCTCAGTAACCTTACCTCAGTTAGGCTAACCTGCCACGCAACCTCCCGACCGTTACCTCAGTTAGGCTAACCTGCCACGCAACCTCCCGACCGGGTCGCTAAATCACCGACCGCGTCGCTAAATCACCGACCGCGTCGCTAAAGCGAGCGACCGGGTCGCTAAATCGAGCGACCGGGTCGCTAAATCGACCGACTGGGGCGCAAAATCTTCCGACCGGGTCGCTAAATCTACCGACCTAAAACTGCAGGCAGGTCGGTAGATTTAGCGACCGGGTCGGTCGATTTAGCGGCGCGGTCGGTGATTTAGCGACCCGGTCGCTCGATTTAGCGACCCGGGGTCGCTCGATTTAGCGACCGGGTCGCTGAAAACTACCGACCACGTCGCGACCCGGTTGTAGGTCGCTAAATGATCTCGCTCCTACAGGTCTATTCATGGGTTGCATTTGTAGTCCTAAACACCCATGTTCAGGACCAACAAAGGTGTTTCAATGTGTTTGATTGGCATAGAACTAATGTTCTACACCAATCAGAACACCTGTGTTGGTCCTCAACATGGCTGGTGTAGGACTACAAATGCAACCCATGAATAAAGCCCCCTGGACAGCTACACCAACCATTACTTTTCACAATGTTGTAATAAGGGAAGTTCAGCAGACATGAACGGATATAAACAATGAAATGGAAAGACAATGTTTGAATGACAAAAAATCAAACCTCGGTTCGAAGTGGAGCGGCGAATCTGAGCAGCTATACCCTGTGTGTGTTGCTAAATGCCTAAACTGTAAACTGTAAACTGTGCCTGTGAGTGAGTGGTGAGTGTGCCTGGCCTGCACAAAACAGCGCCCCTCCTTTAACTAGTGTGTTGTGTGTGGCCACTCAAGGTATTGCCAGGCTACGGACACGGCCAGCCAGCCACCCACCCACCCACCCAGGGACATACCCACGGACATACCTGTCTATTGGGAGCGCTTTCACCGCTCCAAAAAGGAATATCTGCCTGCTAAACAGTTTTGTGATGAAAGTGTACAATGATGTCCTATGTACCCAGAATACCCACAATGCAACACTACGTAGAGAGCAGTCACCTTACTGGCAGTCAGAGCGTGTTGTCATGAAACGGATGAACATGTGGTTAACATTAGTTTCAGTACTTAGAACAATGGGGGGGGGGGGGGGGGGGGGGGGTGGTATGTCCTGGGCGGAGGTGTTTTGTGGTGGGCTCCGAACAGTGCCAGTTAGAGAGAGAAAGAGAGACACACACACACACACACACACACACACACACACACACACACACACACACACACACACACACAGCAGCAGCTAGACTGACTGATGTCTCTGCTCTACCTGTTAAATACACTATATAAGTGCTTTGCACACAGACACGTTTCTTTTGCATGGAAAAAATGGACGATTTCATTTTTTTAAAGAAAACAATGATTCTCTATGACCTCTTGCACACCGGCTCAGAATTTGCCATGCGGCAGGTGGCTGCGGCAGTGCATTCTTTTCCTGATCGAACCCAGTTTGATTTGTGCGTCTTATCGCGAAACTCATTGACTCCTTTTATGACTCCTCTTCTGATTCGCAGTGTGGATTCCGCACAGCCTTGCACACCAAATCCAATGTGTTTTAATCATGCAGCAAACGGAAAATAATGCAACGGTTCTGTGTGCAAAGCCCTTCATAGTTAAAGCTTGTATAGTTTTTGAATATGACTGTTCTCCTTCATGTAAACCAAGCTGATGAGTGAAGCCTCCATCTGTACCAGCATTTACTGTATAATAGTCACAACAGGTTCCTAACACCAAATCAAATGGGTTCAGATCTTTGAGCCAAGTCTCCTGAGGAGGTGCATCTGAGGCCTGTCCTGGACAGGAGTCACCCAAATCCAACAACAGTGTGCATTGTGTACATTGTGTTTATACTAGAGGTTCAAAGTCACCCTCACATCTAGTTGCTGTCACCATCATATAGCGCAGTGGTTCTCAACCTGTGGGTCGGGACCCAGGTTGACAGGGGGTCCTCCAAATCTTTGTGATAGACACTTTCTTTCTCCTTTTTACAGTATAATTAACCACTTGAACCCTAGTGTCACAACGCCTTGCAGAAGCTTGTAGATCGGCTATTTTCGGCAAAGAGGTTTGGTGTAGAGGTGAAAAAGAGCAGACTAAGTACAGAGTGAAAGGTTTATTAACTCATACCCTACGATCCCCGTAGCACCCGGAGATTTTCCGCTGTACGGCCCTGCCATGCCCGTAGATCCCGGAAATGTGCTTTTAAATTATGTAATGCTAAATTACACTCTTCCCCAGCCCCTGACAAAGTTTGAGCCTTCTGTCATATAGGGAAACCAAAATACCACACATCAAAGTTAGTGTGTTTGAAAACAAGAGTGTAATAAATGTATAAATCTCAATAAAAGTGTATAATTCTCCCCATAATCCACAGTGAAGGAACAGTGCTGGCATTTCGCACGCACCGCTGCAGCCTGGCTGGCTCCAGGCAGCACAATGCGTTTTTTTTTTTCTTTTTCTCCCGCATCCTCACTCCAACATTCAGCCATGCCATTCACACCCCCCCCCCCCCCCCCATTCCTACACCATCTATGGAATTGGAAATGAATGTCTGAATGGCACTATGTCAGAATGGAGAAGGCCCCCCAAGCGGAGGCTATAGCAGTACTAGCTACAACAGTGCGGCTTGATCTAACTAGACCATTATGAATAAATCAAACACAATCCCGTGACATTTTCACTTGAAAAGCCCTGAACTGCCATGGGCCAATACAATACACAGCTCCATAACGCCCCAGAAATATTTCCAACTGTCTCCACAACAAAATAGGAGCGACAAAGTATGTCAACAGCTAGCAGGGATGTCACAAGGGGGGGGGGGAAGTACGTGGGGCTGAGTTACTAGGGCCCAAGGTGGAAGGGCCTTTGATATTTTATACTTTTGCTATTGAAAAATAGCAGATCTACAAGCTCACAGCGCGGCACCGAGTGCCGCGCTGCAAGCTTGTAGATCTGCTATTTTTTAAATCCCCATATGAAGAACATTCATGGGGGGCCCACAGTGAATCCTTGTACCCAGGGCCCAGAACCGACACCCTTGCTTTAAATCGAAACCAACACAGAGTCACAACTATACACCTACGTACCGCGGCTTCCTTCAGACTTGGAATATCCACCAATTTCGGGGTCCCGGGGGTGGCAAAAGAGGCCAATGGACTAAAAGAGACTTGTTTTCCGACTCCCGAGGCCAACCTCTGTGGAGTGAGTCCCTATCCCTCCGGTCGAGATGATGATGGATGAGCGAGATTTCCATCTTGTCCCCCCATCTTGCAGCAACGGGACGCCTGCGAGCAGGGCTTGACCATGGTCGGCTCACGGAAATCGCTTCGGTAAAAATACATCCTCGAGTGTCCATATAATCCCAAGCATATGTCGCCTCCTTTGTATAACTAGCTGTCTGAAACATACATGGATCCCAGTAACAGTGAGGCCGAATATGAGGAAGAAGCGCGACGATCGTTCCATTTGCTGTAAGTTTCTTTTTTTACTTTCATCCTAACTTTGCGTGCTGTTTCGGTAGCAGCCAGGTCAGTACCTGTGGGAAACCTGCAAGCTATACGCTGTGGTGGAATCCTGGCTAATCAGTGATCCGTTCTGAAGCCCGCCTACTGTATCCGGTTTTGTACAAACTCACATACATGCAAGAAATGTTTCCGTATCCGGTATAGACCCAGACCGGATCAGCAACGGCTTTGATTGATTGATTGATTGGCCTATGGCGATGGAGGTTTATTGGCATGAGAGCACGAAACACATAGGAAACGCCTGTTTACGTAGTTCTCGCCAAGCAAGTGTCACAATAAAATAAAAACAGTTGAAAATGGGTAACATAATATACAGTTAGAGGGGGTACCATTCCCCCCTGCTTTTACTGCTTATATATATATATATATATATATATATATATATTAGAAAAAAAGCCCCCTGCGGGGGCTTATTCCCTAGTGCCCATGCGTGCCCATGTGGAATGGATGATCTAAGCGGCCGTGGCCCCACCTCCCCACCCGGTCTGGGCTGTCTGAAAGTGAGTTAGTCTTTTTTAGCACCAATATAATAGGAGTCAGGACAAATCAAATGGCGAAAGTAGGCACGATCTGAGACATGTCGACCCGTTGATTGTTGTTAATATTTGGGGTTTTTGATGTTGGAAATTACATAAATGCCTCGCTGGTCTGTTTTTTGTGTATTCCACTATTCCTAATCCTACCCCTGCTCTCCATTGCAGAAAGCAACATAACGATTGAAGCTTGCATGTTAGAGTAGCGTCCCTCCGTCAACACAATGTTACATGCGTAGGCTATTTAGTTACACCATAGCATTTGCACGATCGTGAATGTGTCACTGTGTGCGTTCGGTGTGCGTGCTCTATTAACGCATTATTATTATTATTGTTATTTTAACTTGTTAGTAATGCAACTGATATGGACATATGGAGATATGTATCTATATCTATGTATATCTATCTACTATTAAGGATATACTATTTATTTATATGGCTACAGATAGACAGGATACATAGAGGTGGATATAGAGTTTTTTGTATTGTGTATACATGTGGCCATTTGTTAATAGACCTTGTTGCTTCTCACACACACAATCTGGCAACGCTCAGTCTAACTGTCCGACCTATTATTATTGTTATTAGTTATAATTATTATTATTATTAGTGGCCAAGCCCTGAAAGGGCTTACTTTTAACAGGTAAGCCTATAGCTCATAATGCCCTGTTTTCTTGCTTTTCCTTATTTCTTTCTTTTTCTTTTTCCTGCTTGGCACTTTATCGCTGCTTGCAGCTATGATTGTTGTTGTTAGTCGAGTTGACCAACTGACATGAGCATATTGAGATCTATCTGTTTATCTATCAATCTATTTATAATCTACCTATATGTATGTATGTATGTGTCAATAGCCATGTTTCCATAAACTTATTCGAATTAGGGAAGCGAATTATCAGAATTGCGTATTAAGACAAAGCGAATTTATCCCGTTTCCATTTGCGGGTGTCATTCGAAATAGCGACGCTCGCATGGGTTGACAGAGTGCTCATCCTGCAAGTTTCAGCGTCCTCTGGAAGGTGGCCGACCTGCAAGCTCACATCGCGACGCGGATGCGAGCTTGTAGATCGGGTGATGTGTGATGAGGAAGGGTAACACTGTGTGATTAGGAAGGGTAAGCCACGGATGGCTTATTGACTCCGGGAGTGAAAACGGGAGGATTTTACACAAGGTCCGTGTCACTCCGTTCACTGCAGTGCGCGCGCGCACGCACACACACACACACACACACACACACACACACACACACACACACACACACACACACACACACACACACACACACACACACACACACACACTACGGAGGACGGTGTATCTATCTCTGTCTCTGTATCCGAGGTATTAAAACGGTCCGGTCGAGCCCCCCGCAGCCGCCGAAAACCGAAAGAGAAAAGGTGTTTCTAAAAGCTGTTTATGTGTTTGCAGCGTCTGTATCTTGTGCAATAACAATACTATCCGTGTTGTGTCCAAAAATGCCATACGATTGTGCTGCCTGCTGCTGCGGTTGCTGCTGCTACCGTGTGTGGCCTATGTCAAGTGAGCAGCATTAGCATTAGCTGTATTATTATGTATTATGTTTCTGGGTAAAAAATAAGGTTTAATAACATACAAAATAATGGAGTATAATAATTTATCGCACTTTTATTTTGAAGGCTGGAGCCTGGCTTATTGCTGCAATCTCCCAGGCCGGAAACGTTAGTGCTGTTCACTTGACAGAGCTCCGTGTGTGCACTGCATTCCCACATGCGCAGTAGAGTGGGAGGGGTGTCCTAGCGAGAGGTGGCTAAAATATATGCCTGTATAAAAAAAATTGTTTTATATTAATTGTATGACGTTTAAGTACAATCATGGCGGCAAACATAGCTTAGTAGCTTGCCAGAGTATTGAGCAGTGTACATGCCAAGCGGGGAACCGTTACGTTTACTGGTTTGCTGGGAATAGCCTTTCATGGCCTCCATGGCCTCGCTCACAAATAATATTATAAAGATATAGGTCTATATATATATATATATATATATATATATATATATAATGCCTATATAGCGTTTATGTATGTGTGTGTATAGCCTACAGTATAGTGTGTGTGTGTGTGTCTGTGTCTGTGTGCGTGTCTGTGTGTGTGTGTGTGTGTGTGTGTGTGTGTGTGTGTGTGTGAGAGAGAGGAGGTACTGCAGACCATCGTGGGCCAGTCCAATATAAAAAGCGTATTTCTCTTTGTGTGAAGTAAGACGCCCTAAGGGGAAGAGGTGGCCTATTACAGCACTATTACACAATTCCAGTTATACACAATTACACTTATTACACTAGTATACTCATCTGCTAAGTGCCTGAAGCCATAAATACATATATCAAGTGTGTTATGTGCTTGAAAAAAGACCATTCACAAAAACCTAAATAACTCCTTTTCATTAGATTTTCAAGCTCGGAAAATCAAAAAACAAGGGTTTTGAAATGGCTCTAACTATAGAATGGTACATCGTAAATACAAAATTATATTTTTTTGGTGAAACTAGAGCTTGTCCTCTTTCATTTTCATTACTGTATGACATTGTCGTGCAAATACAGAATTTAGGAAAAATTTAAATATATAAAAAAAAAAACATTGTACAAAATGGCAGGAAAGCCCTACAGTACAATGTTAAAATGGCAGCAAATGAGTTAAGTATTGACGATACAAGTGGTTAAATATCTGAAAACACAAATCGACATGAATCCAAAATACACTGATGATTGTGCTGCCAAACAATGAAACTATATGGAATCTATGAAAAGGTCGTGTGGGTCCCTGCTTCATCTCTCAACTAAGGGGTCCTTGGCCTGAAAACGTCAAAGACCCCTGGTATAGAGGGTACCTACACGTTTCTAAAGTGAAAATGTAAGGACTTTTTAATACCTCTAAAATGACAAATAACAAACATCAAGTGTTACTACACTGACATCATGTAACTGACAGATAAAAGCAACATCTAAACAACACAACAGCTGTGTTTACAGTATGATTGTTTATGTGAGAGTTGAGTCTCTATAAAGCCCCTTTTCCACTGCAAGGTGGAACCAGAACTTTCAGGAACCTAAACCAATTTTTTTGGTTCTGGTTTTGTTTCCATAGCGCACAGCATGGTTCCTGCTCGTAGTACTAAACTTGAGTCCTGGGAACCTATCGGCGGAGCCAGCAGCGCTGCTGCTCTTTTTTGGGACCTTCCCAGTTAGTTCTGGTTATATTAGCCGGGCAGATAACAGAAATAATCGTTCACTTGCGGATACAAGCACCAAAATTGGCACACATACTCCTTAGGGATTGCTCTTTTCATAAAACCATCTGGCCAAATAAAATTTCAAGATGGCGGCCATTTTTCAAGATGGCCACCATTGAATATACAGTAATCTTGCATTCCACAATAAAATACCATAGACTTGTCCTATTTGAATGATTTTGGTGTCAAATCACACATTTTTCACTATGTAGAATCCAAATTTGGACCCATGGACTTACTCAATGGCTTCCTTGTACCATATATCAGTACCGGAATCCTAATAGTCTGCTAAATTAGAGGTTTGTGTTATGTCTGACTCGGGTAAAATGGGTGGTAGTGTATATCTTAGTATTGTTAGATGTTTATAGTGTGTGTGTGGGTGTGTGTGGGGGGGGGGGGGGGGTGGTAATGTAGTAATGTAGTAACTCAACAGAGCGGATTTCAATGCACAGCGGCTGACACGGCAAAAATGCATGGTAGATATAATAGCGCCGTGGGATCACTCTTTGTCTAGTCTCTATTCTTCGACCTTTTCGACTTGGGTAACCCTGCCAGGAGTACAAGACTCCTGCCAACATAGCTCTGGGGGTCATGGAGACACGCAAACTGCCTCACCACGATAAGGTGATGATCCCGTCGAGGCAGAAGGTAGTTTTTCTTTTGTCTTTTTTTTTTAGTTTTTTAGTTTTTTCTATCTAGGGCCTAGCCAGTATAGTAAACTAGAAGAGAAAATTTCTAAGAAATTTTAAGTGTGCCTGCAGCTCGCTAAGTCTGTGCAACCTTGTGTAGCGGTTGGTGTTAGCATTAGCGTTATTTCATTTGACGCAACCCGCGTGTCTGTATGACAAACGGTTCACGAGATCAAGGGTCACTTCCTGTTTGGTGAGGGGCACTTCCTGTTTGGCGAAATAGGCCCCAATTAAGGTCATGGACGATTAATGAATTAAAGCTGCAAGCAGCGATGACCGGGCCCTCGCAGCTCTACCCACGTCACAAGGCCAGCAGCCAATCAGAAACCAAACAGGAAGTCAGCCATTTCGACTAATTAGTGGCGTTTTGGAGCATTTTTGGCCGTTATGACGGGTCGCACTTTAACGACAGTTTTTTGAGAAAAAATTGTTTTGTGAGAAAAAAAAAATTTGAGAAAAAAAATTTGAGAAAAAAACTTTTTTGAGAAAAAGAAATTTTGAAAAAAAAAATGTGAGAAAAAAATTTTTTGCGAAAAAAAAATGTGAGAAAAAAAAAATTGAGAAAAAAAGAAAAGGTATGACACCAGCCGCGAGTCTGTACGACAAACGGTTCATGAGTTATAGAGGCACTTCCTGTTTGGTGAAGGGCACTTCCTGTTAAAGAGGGGGCGGGGCTTAATCAATTACAGCTTATCCCTATTGGTCGGAAAAAGACCAAAGTTGTGTGATCATTTTACATTTTAAATGACGTTGCTAGGCAAAAGTATGGCAGAGTTATGTGGCGCCAAAGTTTCTGGGGAAAAAAAAATTTGAGAAAAAAAAAATTGAGAAAAAAAAAATTTGAGAAAAAAAAAATTTGAGAAAAAAAATGTTGAGAAAAAAAATTTGAGAAAAAAAATGTTTTGAGAAAAAAAATGTTTTGAGAAAAAAAAATGTGAGAAAAAATTTTTTTTGAGAAAAAAAATTTTTGAGAAAAAAAAATTTGGAGAAAAAAAAAATTGAGAAAAAAAAAATTGAGAAAAAAAAAATTTTGAGAAAAAAAATTTTGAGAAAAAAAATTTTGAGAAAAAAAAAATTTGAGAAAAAAAAAATTTGAGAAAAAAAAATTGAGAAAAAAAGAAAAGGTATGACACCAGCCGCGAGTCTGTACGACAAACGGTTCATGAGTTATAGAGGCACTTCCTGTTTGGTGAAGGGCACTTCCTGTTAAAGAGGGGGCGGGGCTTAATCAATTACAGCTCATCCCTATTGGTCGGAAAAAGACCAAAGTTGTGTGAGCATTTTACATTTTAAATGACGTTGCTAGGCAAAAGTATGGCAGAGTTATGTGGCGCCAAAGTTTCTGGGTTTTTTTCGGAGTCCCCCATTCAAAGTCAATGGAGTTTTTGGGCGTTGTTTTTTGCGGATTACATCGCAATCGTAAAGCGGATCGGAAAGAAAAGTAATAGCACACCATTCCCGGCCGAGCCGCACATTTTGATGTATATATTGCGGGGGTGGCGTAAATCGTGCGGCAGTTATTACGTGCCGAAGTTTCCCCCATTCTAAGTCAATGGGGTTTTTTGGCGTCGTTTTTTGCGAATTACGTCGCAATGGTAACGCGGATCGGAAAGAAAAGTAATAGCAACCTATTCCCGGCCGAGCCGCACGTTTTGATGTATATATTGCGGCGGTGGCGTAAATTGTGCGGCAGTTATTACGTGCAGAAATTCGTGGCGAAAGACTTAATTAATTAATTAATGACTTAAGTATGGCGGATTACAATAAGTGTTTTGCCATTGCGTTGCATGGCAGGCACACTTAAATAGTATTATAGTAGGCCTAGACTACAACGCTTCTAAACCTCGCACCTGCAGCTGCACAGTGCTGTGCAGGTCAGACCAAAGCGGTAGCATTTGCATCGACTGCAGCATTCCAACTTGCATCCACACTTGGTTAGCTGCTGGCAACTCTCTGCAATGGGTGGGAGCTCAGTCCAATCAATCTGCCACAGATCTCCTTTCTTGGTCCAGCCCCAGTTGTCAGGAGTCTGCATTTCTGGTTGACATACTGTTGACTGACTCCAGATGCAGGCCGCTTGATAGGAAGCGCGCTTCACATGTTGCTTCAGTGCTGCTTGCGTTGGAGGAATGGCTTCGTATGGCCTCTGCTTCCGAGCAAACAAGTCCAACCTCGCATCATTGACACCTTCAGCTGTGCTGGATCGGTCGTACATCATGACCACAAACATCTCCAAGGTTTTCAGGTCTTCATCATCCAGAGTTTGCTGAAGACACCGGAAGCCTCATCACAAACATTCCAGGTTTGCCACGCAGACTTCTTCCCCTTTCCGCGGAATGCTGAAACAACATCGCAGCCAGTGAAGGCATGGAAGAAGAGCATCCCTTTGCTCTTTTCTGCAAGAGTGCAACACAGGTCCTGAACAGGAATCCACTTTAAGTTCTGTCTTTGGCCAAAAGCAACCCACAACTGCTGCAGACCGAGCTCCTGAAGTGCCTGCAGAACACTGACTGCGATGACAACAACATCTGTGTCGTTGGCTTTGACCATGATGACCTTGCTGCCTGCTTCTCTGGCATGCACAAAGATCTCTGTGTCCGCTTCTTCGTGACTGCATGGTGCCACCCCAGCCAGATTGATAGTGCTGTTGCTGAGAGCATCATCATTGATGGGGCAGCGTTGGTGAACAGTCTGCCTCCAAGGAGTTCAAAGACATTTGAAGAGTACGCAATGCTTGATGTCCTTCCTACAATAAAAGCATACTCTACCAAGTACAAGAGAACAGACATTGTGTTTGATGTTTACCGGCCAACTAGTCTGAAAGCTGAAACTAGATCGAAGCGTGGACGTGGGGTGAGACGCAGGGTGACAGGCTTGGGCAAAATTCCTTCAAAATGGCAAAACTTTATGAGAGAAAATGACAACAAAGCTGAGCTATTCAACTTTCTGGCTGATAAGATAGCATGTGTGGCCTCACCAAATGTGGTCATTGTGACCAAGGAAGAAGATGCTCTCAGCAACAGCACTATCAATCTGGCTGGGGTGGCACCATGCAGTCACGAAGAAGCGGACACACAGATCTTTGTGCATGCCAGGCATGCCACAGAAGCAGGCAGCAAGGTCATCATGGTCAAAGCCAACGACACAGATGTTGTTGTCATCGCAGCACTTCAGGAGCTCGGTCTGCAGCAGTTGTGGGTTGCCTTTGGCCAAAGACAGAACTTAAAGTGGATTCCTGTTCATGACCTGTGTTGCACTCTTGCAGAAAAGAGCAAAGGGATGCTCTTCTTCCATGCCTTCACTGGCTGCGATGTTGTTTCAGCATTCCGCGGAAAGGGGAAGAAGTCTGCGTGGCAAACCTGGAATGTTTGTGATGAGGCTTCCGGTGTCTTCAGCAAACCATTACCCACCTGTAGTGGATGATGAAGACCTGAAAACCTTTGAGAAGTTTGTGGTCATGATGTACGACCGATCCAGCACAGCTGAAGGTGTCAATGATGCGAGATTGGACTTGTTTGCTCGGAAGCAGAGGCCATACGAAGCCATTCCTCCAACGCAAGCAGCACTGAAGAGCAACATGTGTCTCAATAATATGTGTGTGTCCAATACCATACTGCACAAATATTTCCAGGATTTGCACAAATATTTTCAGGATTTGCAAATGTTTTTTGTGATTGCACAAATATTTCCAGGATTTGCAAATGTTTTTCCGTGATTTACAAATGTATTTTGCAATCCACAAATAGAATGTATTTATCTGTGTGTGCATTCAATCTAAAATATCATTTGTAACTCATCAAGTCTGCATTTGAATTGTGAATCTGCATTTGTGAATAGACCAACACACACACACGCATTCCTTTTTCCTGTTCCATCATTTTGAGACAAACGTACCGCTTTTTAACAGAATTTTTACAAATGTTTCCACAATTTACAAATGTGTTTTTACGATTTACAAATGTCTTTCAATAATTTACAAATGTTTTTCCATGTTTTACAAATGAGTTTTTACGATTTACAAATGTCTTTCAATAATTTACAAATGTCTTTCAATAATTTACAAATGTTTTTCCATGTTTTACAAATGTCTTTCAATGGTTGACAAATGTCTTTCAATGATTGACAAATGTCTTAACAGAGCTTTTCTCTCTCACACTAAGATTTTCTCACAAACACCTGCAGATCCACACGTGTGTCTGCGCCCCCTCCCCCCTCTGCATTTGTGAATCTCTCTCACTGTGAGAGAAATCTCTGTTGTGTGATGTTTGTCTCAAAAGTCACATGATCGGTTGAGAACCAATCACGTGAGGCCTTTTCCACTAGCCAATCAAAAAGCTCCAGGGTTGGCCAGGCAACCAGGGTTGCCATGTTCGCTAAGAGTAAGTTATTGGGCTTTCCTATCTATAAGTTAAGCTATTTGAATATATCCTTACGATATCTTGTCTGAAAACAATCAGTCAATGGCGAATTGTCTAAACCATTACAGAGTGGCACACGCTCGGGGACCACCTCCAGGGACCCCTGGCGATATGACTGTGGACTTGGGGATATGTATGGGGTTATCTTTGTGCCATAATTAATTCTTATTCGTACTTAAATAAATAACAAAATGATATAAATAAAAAATACATAGTTCTATAGATCTAGGGAGTCATCCATATGTTTTCAGATCTATATGCCCATCCCCATGTTCTATTAATAGATCTATGGAGTCATCATATGTTTTATTGTACTTCTTTTAAATAAAGGGGCCTCGGCATCGGCCGAGGGACCCCCCGGGGACCCCCTGGAGCTCCGGGGACCCCCGCGGACCCCCTGGCGCCGCCGCTAAGGGGCTCGGAAGGGGCCCAAAAATAGGAGCGGCACTTTCATGGGAAATTCGGGACTTTGACCGTGCGGACCCCCTCCATGGGTGACGGGACCGGGGCAAACGTGACAGCGCGGCCTGGTGGCGGCCCCCCGGTACTGCAGCGCACATAAAAACCCATAACTCGGGCTAGGAGTGACCGTTCGAGACGGGACCGGTACCCACACGTCCGGCTCGGGGCCCCGGAGCCGGCCGTGGCGGAGCGCCACCTGGTGGCTGAACGCTGGTACTGCAGGCGGGTAAAAAAGGCCGTAACTCTGCCACCGGGAGAGACGGGGCCGGCTGCAGGGGGGTCCCTGAGGGGTACCCCACCCCGGGGAACCACACCCCGGGGAACCCCTGCGTTTCCCCGGAGAGACAGCCGCTGATCGGACCGTCCGTGTCCGGACGGAGCAAGCGGACACGGACGGGGACTGAGCGGGAGCTGATGTGTGGGAGCGGACGGACACTCGGACGGACGGACTGACGCTCGGATGGACGGACGGACGGACGGACGGACGGACACTCGGACGGACGGACGCTCGGACGGACGGACGCTCGGACGGACGGACGCTCGGACGGACGGAAGCTCGGACGGACGCTCGGACGGACGCTCGGACGGACGGACGGACGGACCAAAAAGGAAGTGCCCTTCGCCAAACAGGAAGTGCCTCTATATCTCATGAACCGTTTGTCGTACAGACGCGTGGGTGGCGTCATATGACTTGATCAAGAGTCCTTGATCTTAATTGGTGCAACAGGAAGTGCCCTTCGCCAAACAGGAAGTGCCTCTATATCTCATGAACCATGTGTCGTACAGACCCGTGGGTTGCGTCATATGACTTGATTAGGAGTCCTTGACCTTAATTGGTGCAACAGGAAGTGCCCTTCGCCAAACAGGAAGTGCCTCTATATCTCATGAACCGTTTGTCGTACAGACGCGTGGGTGGCCTCATATTACTTGATTAGGAGTCCTTGACCTTAATTGGTGCAACAGGAAGTGCCCTTTGCCAAACAGGAAGTGCCTCTATATCTCATGAACCGTTTGTCGTACAGACGCGTGGGTGGCCTCATATTACTTGATTAGGAGTCCTTGACCTTAATTGGTGCAACAGGAAGTGCCCTTCGTCAAACAGGAAGTGCCTCTATATATCATGAACCGTTTGTCGTACAGACGCGTGGGTGGCCTCATATCACTTGATTAGGAGTCCTTGACCTTAATTGGTGCAACAGGAAGTGCCCTTCGCCAAACAGGAAGTGCCTCTATATCTCATGAACCGTTTGTCGTACAGACGCGTGGGTGGCGTCATATCACATGATTAAGAGTCCTTGACCCTAATTGGTGCAACAGGAAGTGCCCTTCGCCAAACATGAAGTGCCTCTATATCTCCAGCACCTTTTGTTGTACAGATGCGTGGGTGGCGTCATATCACATGATTAAGAGTCCTTAACCTTAATTGGTGCTTCCTTCGCCAAACAGGAAGTACCCTCGCCAAACAGGAAGTGCCTCTATATCTCATGAACCGTTTGTCGTATAGATGCGGGGGTTGTGTCATAAGACTTGATTAAGAGTCCTTAACCTTAATTGGTGCTTCCTTCACCAAACAGGAAGTGCCCTTTGCCAAACAGGAAGTACCTCTATATCTCATGAACCGTTTGTCGTACACTTGTGGGTGGTGTCATACGACTTGATTAAGAGTCCTTCAGCAGTGATGACCGGGCCCTCGCAGCTCTACCCATGTCACAAGGGGCAGCAGCCAATCAGAAGAGGATGCAGGGCTAGTTAAACCAATTAAGCTGAAGGATTCTCAATCAAGTCATATGACACCACCCACACGTGTATGACAAACGGTTCATGAGATATAGAGGTACTTCCTGTTTTGCAAAGGGCACTTCCTCTTTGGCGAAGGAAGCACCAATTAAGGTTAAGGACTCTTAATCAAGTCTTATGACACAACCCACGAATCTGCACGACAAACGGTTCATGAGATATAGAGGCACTTCCTGTTTGGCGAGGGTACTTCCTGTTTGGCGAAGGAAGCACCAATTAAGGTTAATAAGGACTCTTAATCATGTGATATGACGCCACCCACGCGTCTGTACGACAAACGGGTTGATGATATATAGGGGCACTTCCTGTTTGGCGAAGGGCACTTCCTGTTGCACCAATTAAGGTCAAGGACTCTTAATCATGTGATATGACGCCACCCACGCGTCTGTACGACAAACGGTTCATGAGATATAGAGGCACTTCCTGTTTGGCGAAGGGCACTTCCTGTTGCACAAATTAAGGTCAAGGACTCCTAATCAAGTCATATGACACAACCCACACGTCTGTACGACAAACAGTTCATGAGATATAGAGGCACTTCCTGTTTGGCGAAGGGCACTTCCTGTTGCACCAATTAAGGTCAAGGACTCCTAATCAAGTCATATGACGCAACCCACGCGTCTTTACGACAAACGGTTCATGAGATATAGAGGCACTTCCTGTTTGGCAAAGGGCACTTCCTGTTGCACCAATTAAGGTCAAGGACTCTTAATCAAGTCATATGACGCCACCCACGCGTCTGAACGACAAACGGTTCATGAGTTATAGAGGCACTTCCTGTTTGGCGAAGGGCACTTCCTTTTTGGTCCGTCCGTCCGTCCGTCCGGGGTGGGGTACCCCTCGGGGGACCGCCCTGCAGCCGGCCCCGTCTCTCCCGGTGGCAGAGTTACGGCCTTTTTTACCCGCCTGCAGTACCGGCGTTCAGCCACCAGGTGGCCGGCTCCGGGGCCCCGAGCCGGACGTGTGGGTACCGGTCCCGTCTCGAACGGTCACTCCTAGCCCGAGTTATGGGTTTTTATGTGCGCTGCAGTACCGGGGGGCCGCCACCAGGCCGCGCTGTCACGTTTGCCTCGGTCCCGTCACCCATGGAGGGGGTCCGCACGGTCAAAGTCCCGAATTTCCCATGAAAGTGCCGCTCCTATTTTTGGGCCCCTTCGGAGCCCCTTAGCGGCGCCGCCAGGGGGTCCGCGGGGGTCCCCGGAGCTCCAGGGGGTCCCCGGGGGGTCCCTCGGCCGTTGCCGAGGCCCCTTTATTTAAAAGAAGTACAATAAAACATATGATGACTCCATAGATCTATTAATAGAACATGGGGATGGGCATATAGATCTGAAAACATATGGATGACTCCCTAGATCTATAGAACTATGTATTTTTTATTTATATCATTTTGTTATTTATTTAAGTACGAATAAGAATTAATTATGGCACAAAGATAACCCCATACATATCCCCAAGTCCACAGTCATATCGCCAGGGGTCCCTGGAGGTGGTCCCCGAGCGTGTGCCACTCTGTAATGGTTTAGACAATTCGCCATTGACTGATTGTTTTCAGACAAGATATCGTAAGGATATATTCAAATAGCTTAACTTATAGATAGGAAAGCCCAATAACTTACTCTTAGCGAACATGGCAACCCTGGTTGCCTGGCCAACCCTGGAGCTTTTTGATTGGCTAGTGGAAAAGGCCTCACGTGATTGGCTCTCTCAACCGATCATGTGACTTTTGAGACAAACATCACACAACAGAGATTTCTCTCACAGTGAGAGAGATTCACAAATGCAGAGGGGGGAGGGGGCGCAGACACACGTGTGGATCTGCAGGTGTTTGTGAGAAAATCTTAGTGTGAGAAAGAAAAGCTCTGTTAAGACATTTGTCAATCATTGAAAGACATTTGTCAACCATTGAAAGACATTTGTAAAACATGGAAAAACATTTGTAAATTATTGAAAGACATTTGTAAATTATTGAAAGATATTTGTAAATCGTAAAAACTCATTTGTAAAACATGGAAAAACATTTGTAAATTATTGAAAGACATTTGTAAATCGTAAAAACACATTTGTAAAACATGGAAAAACATTTGTAAATTATTGAAAGACATTTGTAAATCGTAAAAACACATTTGTAAATTGTGGAAACATTTGTAAAAATTCTGTTAAAAAGCGGTACGTTTGTCTCAAAATGATGGAACAGGAAAAAGGAATGCGTGTGTGTGTTGGTCTATTCACAAATGCAGATTCACAATTCAAATGCAGACTTGATGAGTTACAAATGATATTTTAGATTGAATGCACACACAGATAAATACATTCTATTTGTGGATTGCAAAATACATTTGTAAATCACGGAAAAACATTTGCAAATCCTGGAAATATTTGTGCAATCACAAAAAACATTTGCAAATCCTGAAAATATTTGTGCAAATCCTGGAAATATTTGTGCAGTATGGTATTGGACACACACATATTATTGAGACAAATTTCTCCCCATAGCGGCCTGCATCTGGAGTCAGTCAACAGTATGTCAACCAGAAATGCAGACTCCTGACAACTGGGGCTGGACCAAGAAAGGAGATCTGTGGCAGATTGATTGGACTGAGCTCCCACCCATTGCAGAGAGTTGCCAGCAGCTAACCAAGTGTGGATGCAAGTTGGAATGCTGCAGTCGATGCAAATGCTACCGCTTTGGTCTGACCTGCACAGCACTGTGCAGCTGCAGGTGCGAGGTTTAGAAGCGTTGTAGTCTAGGCCTACTATACTATTGTACTATACTGTCTAGGCCATGGGTATTCAACTGGCGGCCCGCGGGCCAAATAAGGCCCGCGGGGACCTTCCTTGTGGCCCCTGGAGCAATTTTTTTTTTTAAATCCAAAATCTTTTTTTTTTCGTGGAGACTAATGAACGTTATAGGTATGGTTTGCGCGATATGAAACGTGAGCTTCATCTTACCATAATCACAGTAATCCCTAATCATATTCCATCATATTCAAGTGAAGAGACTCCAGTCAGAGCACTGCAGCAGAGTGGAGTGAGTGTGTGTGTCTGCGACCCACCTGATCCTCGTTGAGCATCGTTAAAGCATCAAAGAAGGCAATTGTGTGTGCACTGTCAATAAGGTCGACATCTACTCTAAGATAGCATCAAAGCCAGGTTGGCCATCACTAGTGTGATGTAGTTAGCACTACGTTTTAAACAAGAAAGCATGTGTACAGTTGTCAACTTGAACATAAATTAAGCACATTAACATGAAAAGTATTCTACTTGAAAATTATTCTGCTTTGCAATGTAGTTAGATGAAAATGTGCTTGTTTGTGAAAATGTAGTAGTGAAAATGTGGTCGTGCCCGTTGTTTCAAGTGTTCATTAGATTAATAGCTGGGGATACGTTAGTGCGGCCCCCGGCCCCTTGGGTTTCTGTCAATGTGGCCCCCTGGACAATTTTGTTGAATACCCCTGGTCTAGGCCCTAGATAGAAAAAAACTTTAAAAAAAATAAAAGACAAAAGAAAAACTACCTCCTGCCTCGACGGGATCATCACCTTATCGTGGTGAGGCAGTTTGCGTGTCTCCATGACCCCCAGAGCTATGTTGGCAGGAGTCTTGTACTCCTGGCAGGGTTACCCAAGTCGAAAAGGTCGAAGAATAGAGACTAGACAAAGAGTGATCCCACTGCGCTATTATATCTACCATGCATTTTAGCCGCGTCAGCCGCTGTGCATTGAAATCCGCTCTGTTGAGTTACTACATTACTACATTACCACCCCCCCCCCCCCCCACACACACACACACACAAACACACACACACACACACACACACACACACATGCAAGAGTGTCTCTGTTTGCAGTCACAGTAATAATAATAATTATACAGGTAATAACAATACTTCTACCACTTTTTCGAGTCACGTGTTCAAATACTGGATTCTGATTGGCTAAATTCCGGAGGTTATGAGAGAACTACTGCCGCAAAGTTGTATGAGGACTTGTCCGAGATCAATGAGCCTCAGTGTACATCCGGGGACTTCAGGAGGTAGTCGGAACACCTTTCCCCCAACCAACAAATGACCGTGGCAACGGTCCTATGTTCACTAACGTGCATGCTATAGTCGCCGATTTATTTGGATCCAATGCAATCCGCCAACTTTAAAGCCCCTTTTCTCTGAACCTATGCCTTTCTGGAAGCGAACAGCCTCTATTTACGGCCGGAACGGTACTTCTAACTGACGTTAGCTTAGCTGTAAGCTAGACGTATGGAGTTGGCGCCATCTGTTGGTGAGTAGAAGATGTTGTTGGTGGAACTATCTGCTGTCTCGCGGAAGTTTTATAGGCAATAATGATTGTAACTTAAGATCCTTGCAAGTTACAACTATGTGTTTTCTTTCATGTATAAGGGAAAAAGTGGTAGAAAAGCTATTTACCACTCGGGGTCGGACATTATGCTCTGATAATGTCCTCTCACTCGGGGTAAATTGCTTACCTCTCTTCTTCTTGGGTCTCTCAGGCTGCTTCACAGTCACAGTAGAATAGGTGACATCTCCACTCTGACTGGGACCTGGCTCTGTTACAACACATGAACACAATAACACTGATGTCACTGATTAATGATCAAACTGTTTTATCAATGTCCAGAGGTCTGGAGTATCATACCTCATGTGTAGGACAAGGCATCATTACATTATATTGACAAAGAAAAGCACCGCAATCAGCGTTTTTCTCCCGCCTATATGATGATGATGTCGCCCCAAACCAAAGATTTGTGTTCTTTCTCTTCTTCAAAGAGTTAATAAGTAATTTGTTTCTTGTCCTTATATCAATGAGGCACTGATTGGGAGCGATGCTATGGTTCAATTGGCCCATATGCTTGTGTAGAAAAGAAACCTTTGGCGCCACTCATTAAATATTAGCTCATTCTGTTTTATTTCTGTGACGTGACGTAGGCATATCTAATTAATATTAACGTTTGTTTTATATAGAGACTGGGGGGCGTGCTTTCACTGTATGCTACTTTCAGCCAGAGAACAGAGCCAGGGACTCTGTCAACAGACCGCCCAAAGTTACACTGTGGTGTGGTGCACTGGTGTCTGTTTCCTGGTTCTCTCTCTCGCAACACAAGTCAGACAGTTCTTTAGATTTTAGGGTAGTTTCTTCGTATTTGGTGTTTTATCATATTAGTATTCTCAATGGTCGTTGACTCTTTCCGAGCCGAATTACCACCGTGTGTGTTTACGTGCCTTGGCCTGTGAGAGAGCGCTGTGCGGCTGCTGCTGTCTCGACCGTGGGGCAGGGCTGTTGGTGTTCGACAGTGGGGAAAAGTAACACTTGTTACATGTTAGAAGTATATTAATAGTGCGATGTAGAAACACCCTGGCTGTCACAAGTAAACGTCCAGGATTCAAAATGAACTCGTAAATGTAAAAAATAGACGATCTACAAGCTCACAACGCGTCGCGTCACAAAATAGCTGACGGCGTCCATTGCATCAGCCTCAGGTTATCCCCACGGATAAGACAGCTCGACGTCCACACACAGAGCACAGCTGGAGAACACGTCCCCCACCAATGGTGGAGTAGGAAGAGCACCTTCAGCCAGAGGCTCACTCTCCCTCCGAAAATGCATACGGAGCGATACAGACTCTCTTTCTTGCCAACTGCCATCAGACTGTACAATGAACACAACACTGTTGTGTTACTATTTGTCTTGTAGTTTATTTATGTATTGTCACACTATGCTGCTGTAACGCCTCAATTTCCCCTCTGGGATTAATAAAGTATATCTCATCTCATCTCACCCTTGAAGTGATGCCAAGAGATAAGACATCCTCTTCCATGGAGAATACGTTTTGTCTCTTTATATTTGTAACAGGTGTGTGTTTTCACAAACTGCTTTGCCAAAACACAATATGCTCTGAGTAGCCTGACAGTGTGTCACGGGTTCGAGTCCCAACAACCTTTTCTGCACGTCTCTCCCTGTCCATGTCTACTGTATGCTATCAATTAAAGGCAGAAAAGACCCCCAAAAATCTTCAAATAAATGTTACAGTATATGTTGGGATGGTGTCATAATTCCAGGAGGCACAGATAGTTTCAGACTTTAGGGTGTCACCTCACTGCACCCATGGGTGTCTCCTCTACACAGTAACTGACCTGAGGTCTTCACCATGGAGTAAATGGCTTGATCTGCAGGAGGCTGATCTGAAATAAACATAACAAACATCAAGTGTACAGTGAAATAATGTTAACATGCATGCACACACATACATAGGCCTACACACTCCCAATATTGTGCTGATCAAGTTATGGCCACCATGCAGACTTGGAATCATGGATATGTTTTAGTTTTCTTTGTGTACAAATTAGGGTCATGTGTCTCCATAGGGAACCGTTGCTGGTCATCAGTTATTGGCTTAGGAATATGACAAAAACTAAGAACATATCCACAAATTAGAAAATAAGTAATTTATTGGGTGAAGTATTTGCTGTAACACTGTTGCCCCAGATGTGTGTAATCATTTTTTTTTGTGTGTGACTATTCTCATAGCAGACTCTGGACTGCATTTGTGTCGTGTTTGGTGAGAATTGGAGCAACAGTGATCCTGAGGCCCCCAGATTGATCCTTTGGGCTTTATTGTTAAACACGCATCCAGGTGTAAACTAACAGCAGGAAGGCCAATGTTATGAATTAAATGACCTTTCAAAACTAACAGTACATTAGCAACTGCTGCTTTTCAGGAGGTTTTGCTACAGAGTTCAGACTGAAAAAATCACACCCGTGTGAACTGAGCGGTGGTTGTGTGTGTGTGTGTGTGTGTGTGTGTGTGTGTGTGTGTGTGTGTGTGTGTGTGTGTGTGTGTCGCGCGTGCGTGTGTGTGTGCGTGTGTGTGTGAGAGAGAGAGAGAGAGAGAATATTGCAGTTGATGCTCAGACTAGACTCAAGAGCACCCTCTCTGGTCACTGAGTGGTAGTTCAGGCTACATACACACATACATACACGGATACATACACGGATACACACACGGCCATGCTATGGAGCGGTCTACCACCGCTCAAAAGCACACTGCTGCCTCTTAACTGGCCGTTGGTAAATAAGCCACACTAAGTGCACTCTACAACATCACCGCCTGTGTGTGTGTGTGTGTGTGTGTGTGTGTGTGTGTGTGTGTGTGTGTGTGTGTGTGTGTGTGTGTGTGTGTGTGTGTGTGTGTGTGCGTGCGTGCGTGCGTGCGTGCGTGCGTGCGTGCGTGCGTGCGTGCGTGCGTGCGTGCGTGCGTGCGTGCGTGCGTGCGTGCGTGCGTGCGTGCGTGCGTGCACCTCTCTGCTGGTGTCTCTCAGGCTGCTTCACAGTCACAGTAGAATATGTCACATCTCCACTCTGATTGGCTGGTCCGGGGCCTGACACAAGCGCACACACACACACGCATGCACGCACGCACACACGCACACACACACACACATTTTAATTGTTCATGTTCAGCTGTCTGGAAAAGCTCTTGTTGAGCAGGAACGACTGAACAATGCAACTGACCTGTGTGGATCTTCACCATGCAGACTAACTATTTACTTTTATAATGCAGTAACTAGTAATGTAACAAGTTACTTTTATAACACAGTAAAGTAACCAAGTAAATAACCAGCCTGGGCAAGCTATGCGCTGTGCTTGGTTCTAGTGGAAGTGGCTGAAGTGCTGCGTTATGGGAAGTTACGTCATGCAGCGCAGGTCTGTTTACATCCCCCAGCGAAACAAACAAATAGATTGTAGCTCTTAACTCGCTCTTAACTCATACCCTGCCAAACCCGAGGAACCCGAGAATTTCGCGATGTCCCTCCCTGCCACGCCCGAGGAACCCGAGAATTTCCGCCATTTTGAAAAAAATGTTTTGGGACCCCAAAAACGTTAGTAGGCATGATAGCGATCGCGAAATTGCTTGTTTAACCCCCATACAACCCCCATACAACTCAGGTAGCAGACCTCCAAGCTCACAACAGTGTAAAACATAATGGCTGCTATCTCATGAATGCCTGAACGGATTTCCATTCGGATTTTTTTGTTTGAAAGCTGTGAGCAATGTGGACACACGTGGTGCATTATCTAGGCATGGGTGTGCATGATCCGTGCACTATGAATTACATGGAAGTCTATGGAGACGAATGGCAGTTAAAGAGTATGAAGGTATTGTTAAATGGCAGCATATGAGTTAATAGGTGTAACTTTGTCCGAATCCATGTCTTTTTTTGGGGGGGATATTGTTTATTGCGAGCACAACCGACAGAGCAGGAGACATAGACCAGATATTTTCCAGCAGGGAATACGTTTGCAGGGACACCTCACTGTTGAAAACAATACAACTTACGGGAGAATTCAGCCCCACCTCCTAGAATGGTTTCTGCCTCATATTGTAACCAGGCTTTTCTCTTTGCAGATTAGTAAGCCTGGCTACGCGAGGCTAGTAAATAACTAACATATAGTAAAGTAAGTTGTCCAACACTGACCTGTGTTGACGTTCACCTTGGAGTAGATGTTGTCTTCTCCTGCAGAGCTCTGGTCTGGAAAACCAGAAAATGGTCTATGTTATGTTTTATATATATATGTATATATATATATATATATATAGCTATATAACTATACATATATAGCTATATAGCTATACATATATATAGCTATACATATATATAGCTATAGATAGATATATAGATAGATAGATAGATATATAGATAGATATTAGATTGTACAAATGTGAGTGTACAGTGAGTGTACCTCTGTTCATCCTGCGTTGAGCTGGTTGTTTGATTCTCACATCAGCATACGTCACCTCTTCACTCTGTGCTGGTCTACAGCCTGCAGCACACATACACTTAATTTCATCATCAGCTCATACATCAACAAGATCAATACATCAAATGCATAGAAATAGTAAGAAACACATAGTTAGAACAAGCACCTATTCAGTAATTTTTTTTTTAAAGGTGCTACGGTAAGCGCTATGGGCTATGGTGGAGTTTTCAGACCGCGGTGGAAGCTAGGGAGTGAGTCCGTCGTTCTAAGTGCAATTGGGAGTTTATTCCACAGTTTGGGGGCCAGGAGGGAGAAGAGTCTAAGACGAGTGGATCATTGTCCTGGGGTTTTTAGCAAGGGTTGTGTCAGCTTCCCTGTGTTGGCTGATCTGGTGGGGTTGTAGGGGTTTATCAGGTTTTGGAGGTATGGAGGAGCTGTACCTTTGGCTGTTCTGAAGGTCAGCATCAGTGTTTTGTATTCAGTGCGGGCTGCAACCGGGAGCCAGTGGAGGGAGCGGGGAAGGGGGGGAGACATGTGAGAAAGTTGTCTGATTGAAGACCAAGCGTGCATTTTGGATCAGTTGGACAGGTTTAAGTGCACATGCTGGGAGACCAGTAAGATGCCCTAAGGCGCGAGAAGGGCCATATATGGAGCGTCCATATATGGGCATTCCCAGATATGTACTTAATCTTGATGACATCGGGACAGGGATCTGCATATATGGCATAAAAGGGACAAGGAAATGTCAATTTCAAAGGAAACGTGCGTGCGTGTGTGTGTGTGTGTGTGTGTGTGTGTGTGTGTGTGTGTGTGTATGCACATACCTTTATATTTCCTCCACAGAAACAGACCCAGGACCAGCAGAAGGGTACAGACCCCAGACACCACTAGAGCATAGACATATGAAGGCACAGAGGGAGAGGGAGGCTCTGATTGGTTGTTGTTGTTGGTTGAAGAATCTGAAGCATTTTCTGAACAAGACACATTAATAGAGCTGTGAATCACTTTAAATGTCAATCTTTTAAATATATATATATATATATATATATATATATATATATATATATATATATATTATTATTTTTTTTTTGACGATTTGACTTTCAGTTGTAGTTGAATAATATTTAACCACAAGTACACACTAAAAACTGCTGGGTAGATTCATCTACCCAAAATCTGAGTAAAAAATGGTTTACCCATTATGGGTTATTATAATGGTGTTTGTATGTATAATGGGTTGTTTTGTACAGCTCATACATTACCCAGCTGCTGAGTAAAATTGTTTTACTCAGTATGGGTAGTTTTAAACTTAAGTTGGTCACCTGGTATGCAAAGCATGCTGGGAAAAGCATTTCTCTAGGTTTTCAGGGATATTTTCCAAGCTTTTGGTAGCTAAAAATGCTAAATGTATCATATCCATGTGTCTGCCTTGGCAAGCTGACTGTCATAAGTCAGAATTTCATTTGTCAGTATTTGAGCCAAAACCCTAACCGTAACTGCTAGGCTGCTAGCTTATGCTTGAGCTCCCTCCCCCTGCTGTTCTGAAAGAGAAGAACTCATGATACATTTGAGGTTATGTTGATCTACTCTTAATTTCTCTGATTATGGCTTTTCAACATTGTTGCATAATTTACAATTATGTACCGTTATGTTGATATTGCTATACTTGGAACAAATTATCTGAGAAAAAACCCTGAAACAAATCTTATCTATGTTAATGTCAAATAATATTAGAATGGTCATTTACAATGAGTAAAATATACTAAATAATAGTGGTTGACCCAGAGCTCAGTAAAATATTCTACCCAGGATGGGTTGAATATCTTACTACGGTGCTGGGTAGAAAGCACCTACCCATTTTGCTGTGTAAGATTTACTACTGTTGGGTAGGTCCAATAGTTACCCAGGGGTGGGTTATAATACAACCCAGATCGGGTTATTTTCAACCCAGCCGTTTTTAGTGTGTATCTACAGTATGATATGGCTCAGCTACTTGAGTTAGTTGAATACTTTGTGCATCAACTGTTCATTTATCATCATTACATGACTCACGTGTCACGTCCATCCAGATCTCTGGAGACTCTCCAATGCCAGAGATGTTACACTTGTAGAATCCTTTATCAGACATGTTGACATGGAGGATATTCATCTGTCCTGTAGACTCAGCCCTGAAGAGGGAGCCGTTTCTATAGAAGTCAGTTTGGAGGTTGGAGGATGGTTGGCCAGTTGTCTGGTTTTTGGACAGGCAGCGGAACGTGGCATAACCTCCCTCTGGCACAGGATGTACAGGACTCTGTAGGATCACATCTCCATCTAGAAGCAACAACAGTGACTTATGAACATCTATAGAACCAACATAGCATTATATTTATGCAGTGCAGCAGGTGCTCTGAGTCTTTGATCAGACATCAGTCTGTCATAGAGCTGATCAGTCATTATCCAGAAATAACACACCGCTCATTTCAGATTGACCAATCAATCAGAATCAAAGCAAGCTGTGTAATACATATTTATAATTTCACTACACAGCTGTCATTCAGTGGAACAACAATCAATATAAGCCCATAGGAGTAAGTGTCCTGACAAACCTCCCCTGAACACGGGCCAATGGACGAATAGCAACTCTGCCCCTCTAAAAGCTGTCTCCGCCTCGACGTCCGTAGTATCACAGCGCGCCTCTATTAGCTTCATTCACTTCAATGGAAATACCGCGGATTTGTACACACATTTTACACATTAAATACTAATTCAGTGTTGGACCTAGAGCTTCGAAATCTCTTCCTGGTCCGTCGGCAGGGCCTGGCATGCGTTGGAGGAAGGTGTCGTAGCCTACACGGCTATTGGAACAAAACCGCAAAGGAATATTTGGAAACAACAACAGGAATGAGGAAGCCCCTGGCTCCTGGACCACAGTTCGCTGTTTTTTATATAAGAAAAAGCAGATTTAAATATGAATACACTGTGTTGGCTAAAAGGCCATGACCCATGACTACAAACACCTTATTTGTTATGTTAAATAGCTACTGATAAAGTAGCCTAATGAATGAACAACGCAAAGTGTTGTATTTCTGCACACGCACTTGCACACAGCAGGCTATGTGCAGGTGCGTCACAAGAGGGAGGAGTGGGACTGAGTTGCTAGGGCCCAAGGTGGAAGGGCCTTAATTATTTTATACTTTAGCTATTGAAAAAATAGCAGATATATTGCGAGCTTGTAGATCTGCTATTTCTGAAATTCCCTGATGAAGAACATTCATGTGGGCCCGCAGTGAATCCTTGTACCCAGGGCCCAGAATTTGGTGCGATGACACCCTTGGCTGCATCTGCTACTGGGTAGCTAAAACTTTTCTGGAATCCCGACCATTTCACGCCAGAGATATCAAATGTTATAGATTTATAAGCAATCGGAGTGATAAGAAACATGTAGGCCTAGCCTACATTTGAAGCAGTTTATTCTGGTGGTTGTTTAATGGAGAGTATAGCCTACCTCATTTGTTGCAATAGGCTGTTTAAACACACCATCACAGATCAAATAAATACATTAACACACCGTTTGGGCGTTAAATTCACCTGTAGGTATATTCATTAAGTGCTGCTATTTGTTGTCTTTCTTACCTTGTGTTGTGGTACACATAACTGTCCAGTCCGGTGATAAAAGTTGGCTTATATTAGATAAAGTAGCCTATTCCTTGGTGCTTCTTGATAAACACATACTGTAGAATGTGTTGGTATAAAATGGGTCATACACTTATTTTCTCAGTTCATATGACAAGACTTGATGAAACTCACATGCCGCCCAGGTCAATAACACTAATCATTATAATGGCATGAATCGAAGTCTGTGATGATATTGTTGGCAATGCATGCTTATGGCTGATGTTAGGCTTAAAGTTGTACCATGTAACTTTTTTTATAAAACAAATCTTAAAATTGTCCTAACTCTTAACCCTTAAGTGCTGTTCGGGTCATTTTGACCCGTTTTACATTTTCATTTGGAAAAAAAAGGTAGAAGTTAAAAATGTTTCCACCTGAAACTCACTGGCCTTAAAGATTCTTCTGAGATGAACATGTAAAAAAAATATTTTTGCACTACACCCATGCTACACCCCCCTCATATTTTTTGAACCTTAAGTGCTGTTCGGGTCATTTTGACCCGGAAGCACAGAAATACACAGTATTATGCCAAAACACAGACACACAGTCACCCCCACTTCTAACACCCCCCTTCCGAAGCCCCATTCCAAACCCTCCCCCCCTTCCTATAAGCATGAGCAATATTGCCCAGTATTAAATGAAGTCGGTTTTTTTACATGGATTTCAGCTAAATCAGTAAAAACGCCTAGCTCTTTCAGTGTTTAATGTGATATAGCAAAGCAGAAATGCAAACATTTACCAAATATATCATATGAATTGTTTGGTATTGAGTCAAAGTCAATGTATCATGATGATTTGTTAAGTTAAAATTTATATTAGTGTTGTTTTTTTTAAACCAAATATCCACCGGGTCAAAATGACCCGAACAGAACGAAGGTGTAGTGAATCTGAACAGAACTTAAGGGTTAAATCGCTAAAGTTTTAGAACACCCACTCCGTTATTTTCAGCTTCTGAAGCCTTCTCTTTATATGTTTTCTATGATCCTGACCGGGGTCCGGTTTTCGCGCAAAAATTACGTCATCATACACTATCGGCCAATCACAGCGAGGGTTATACACTGCCGGCCAATCACAGCGCATCTTGAAGTGGGGTCGCTAGCTATCACAATAGGGCGGCCATATTTGTAGGCGCCCGTGTGTCTCTATCTATACTCGGGTGAAACACTCCGTTTCTCCGGAATGCCTGAACGCACAGGAACCAGGGACCCCTCTAAAGATAGATCTCGGCGAGGTGGAGGCAGACGCGGGGGTGACGCGGGGGTGTGAGGCCCGGTCCGCGGCGAAAAACGGCCGAAAGACGCGGACGCTACTGACCACTAGTTGAGCAACTTACACAGTATAGCTTTAATCAGTAGCTATTCATTCTCTCGAGACAGAGCAGTAGCAAGCGACCAAACTTTTCTTTGACGATGGCTAGCCAGATTGGTAGGTATTTAACATAACAAATAAGGTGTTGGGTGTTCTAGTCATGGGGCATTTTAGCCAAGTGTATTCATATTTAAATCGATCTGAGTCAGTTAAAACAGCTCTATAGGTCCAGCAGCCAGAGAGCGATTTCCTTATACAGTATCCCTCTGCTGTTACTTAATAGTCAAATAGTCAATCAGTTTAATATTTTTCCAATGCATGCCAGGCCTTTTTGATGGATTTGGAAGAGATTTGGAAGTTCTGGGTCCAAAACGCGATGGGCAGTGTGTTGACATAGATCCTGCATGCCGACAGTGAATGACAGAAGTCAGCTTCAAAGCTTGACGTACGTAGCAACAGTAACGAGGGCGGAGAGGTGGGGGCGCGGCCTCCGGGAATCATAGATTGTCTTTGTATAGACACTCGACAAAGTTGGATGCATCACGGTGGATTTTAACCCACACACTATGCAGTGTAGAGCACCAATGAGCAGAGACTTTTTTAATGAGCAGTTTGAGTAAGAGAAATACAGCTTTTAACACTTAAATGTTGAAATGTTTGAATGTTAATAAATAAATACATGATCACCTGTCATATCAGCCACACCTGAGGGTGGTGATAATTGGGTGAAAATGTATGTTTCAAATGTTAAATATAATTCTGATTATCCTCTTGTCAAGGTAAACACAACAACACAATAATGCTAGACATGGACATGTTCTCGGGGTCTTGTTCACGAATTAGAGAAAGGGGAAGACGGAGAAGGAGATCAGCCGGAGAATCGGAGCAGCAGGAGCGGTTTTGCAGTCGCTAAATCACACTGTGGTGAAGGAAAAAGAGTTGGGCCGTAAGGCAAAGGGCTCTGTCTACCGTGCAATCTTCGTTCCTACTCTCACCTATGGTCATGAAGTGTGGGTCATGACCGAACGTATAAGGTCGCGGGTGCAAACGGACGAAATGGGTTTCCTCAGACTGGTGGCTGGTATCTCCCTTAGGCTGGCCATACACTAGCCGATAATCGGGCTATTTAATTACCCCCCCGACAATCGGGCTGCCTCCGACTGAAACGTGCCCGACTATCGGGCATGAACGTTGTCTAGCGTGAGGTCTCACAGATCCACTCGGAGCCCAGCCGAGTGGCTCGGAGGACGATCGGGGGTAGCCCGACTCTTTTCAAACATGTTTGATATTTTCCTGGATCAGTACTGGTCTTGAAGACTGGAACAGCAAGGGGACTGAGAGAAAATAGGTACAGCAGCCGCTGATAGACGCAAGTCTCTGAGCATACATCTGACTGAGTGACAGATCCATCTCTTTTTTTTCTCTCCACCTCTCCCTCTGCCTCTCACACACACACACGCGCCCGCACACAGACACACTTTTCATAGCGTCCGTCCGTCCGTCCGTCCATCAGGTTGTATCATGAATGATTGGGATTTAAATTAAAACTCAACGGCAGCGCATATCAAACAAACAGAAGAAAGACTGCGACCAGCACACATCCCTTGCAAGTAGGTGGGACGTTCGCGAACGAATCGAGTATTTTGAACGGCTCTTTGAAATGAACGATGGGATCCGGTTCGCAGTAGGGAGCCGTTCCTTTCTAATGAACAGTGGTGGGAAAATAGCCTACTGCAATCAATGTGGAAATACTCTGCCTCAAGTAGAGGTTTTTGGAATGTTAATTGAGTAAAAGTACAAACGTATTGGTATCATTCAACATTTAATTAAAGTAGATTTAATTTAGTAGAACGTAGGCAGAATGTCCTGTTTCACAGATTTTCCATTGAATAAAATGTAGAAAAATCTTTTGAAAAGGCCGATCTACAAGCTCACATTGTGAGCTTGTAGATCGGCAATTTTCAAATGGCAGGTATGTAGGCCTACCTATATATGGCAGAAATAAATTTAAAAAGGGTTGAAGTTATTTGTAATTATAATCAAAATCTACAAAGTAACTAATGAGCCAGTCTTTTGAACGGCTCTTTGAAAGGAACGGATCCCAGAGATCCGGCTCACTTCAAAGAACCATAAATCCCATCTCTACTTGCGAGTCAAAGAAGTACACGCCCATCCTGATCTAGAAGCCTACAACGTGGCATGGGACAGACAGTTTGGTCTTGGAGATCTTGTTCTGGGTGCGCTACACAGTCATACGACTAATCATAAATCAGGCAGCATGAGAAGGACGGAGCGGCACTTTAGCACAGGAGAGGGGATGTCAGAGTTGGACGTACAACGTGTCAAAGTGAACTCATATTATCGTCAAAATAGGACACAACTTCCATATTGAAGCTTTTTTTTTTCGTTGCGTGAGGCGGTGTTGTGTGTTGAGTCAGTGGATAACATCATGTGTTTGTATGTGCGTGCGTGTTGCAAAGCACAGCTCTCAGAACAGCCCCCGTGGCATCTTGTATTAATTATATTATTTATTATTGCTGTGTTCGAGCCTGACTCAATCGGGATAGAATCCTGTAGCGTGCGGAGCGCCCGACTGTTCAAAACGGCTAGTCTGAGCCCGTTTAGATTATCTGGTGAAATAATCTGAAAAAATGATCCTGTAGTGTTTAATTCTACCCGATTTAGTCGGGCCCGATTATCTTGTAGTGTATTGCCAGCTTTAGAGATAGGGTGAGAAGTTCAGTCACCCGAGAGAGACTTGGAGTAGAACCGCTGCTCCTACACTTAGAAAGGAGTCAGCTTAGGTGGTTCAGGCATCTAGTACGGATGCCCCCCGAGCGCCTTCCTAGGAAGGTCCTCGATGCGCGTCCCACTGGGAAGAGACCCCGTGGCAGACCAAAGACCAGATGGAAGGATTATATCTCCAAACTGGCTTGGGAACGCATCGGTATACTCCCTGAGGGAGTGGAGGAAGTTGCTCAGGATAAGGAAATCTGGAGGTCTCAGTTGGAACTGTTACCCCCACGACCCGATTCCAGATTGAAGATGGATGGATGGATGGATCTACACATACGGTATCTAGATTATAAGGATGTTCTGTACTGTAATTATATTGATTGTACCAGAGATGGTAATGTTGATGGATGGGCTGACTCCTGATCCAGACTGACACCAGTAAACTCCTCCATCTGGACGATACGGGGTTACTTTACAGGATTCTCCTACACACCATGACAATGAAAACAAAGAGAAATCAGTTGTCAGTTATCAATGGTATATTTATATAGTGCTTTTTATCCAAAGCACTTTACATAGAATGTGCATCACATTCACTCATTCACACACATTCATACATCGATGGCAGAGGAAACCATGCAAGGCACCAACCTGCTCATCAGGAGCAGTTAGGGGTTCAGAGTCTTGCTCAAGGACTCTTCCACACTAACTCTGGGGGAGCCCGGAATCAAACTGGGAACCTTGTGGTTCCCACCTGGCCCCTGAGCCAATACCGCACTCCATCCATCCATCCATCCATCCATCCACCCCCCCCCCCCCCCCCCCCCCTCTCTATCTCACCTTTGATGGTTCCAAAGTCATTGACACCACACGTTCCAGTCTCTCCATCACTGCTCTGTCGTCTCACAGACCATCCCACTGCAGAGTTTCCTTCTTCCTCACAGGTCAGTGAGATGATCTCCTCTTCAAAGAACTGTGCTCTTTCAGGAGAGACTCTGATAGACACTGGAAGTAGAGAGGGAGAAGACAGGGAGAAATAACAAAGAACACATGGATGAGAAATCAACCTTTGTTTTGTCATACAAAACACAGAAAACTACAAGGATTGCTGTATGGTTCTCCTCAACATGTAAAGATAAAAATCACACAATTGATGTGTGTTTTATGTTGCTTTAATGTGATCACAACACCAATAAGACTCCCTAATCAGGAGATAAGCGACCGTCAGGTCGGCAACCTCATGGTAGGACTAGAAGAGGGGCATGTGAGAAATCAGGGGTGGAGGTTGTGGTTTGCCATCCAAGGAGTGCGTGTGTGCAAAGTTTGACATGCATAGGGGCAACAGTGCCAGAGATAAGAGTAGGGCCAAAAGTGTGACGTGACAGACAGACTGACAGACAGCCGGTGGAGCTTTGAAGAAGGGCGAGCTCCCAGAGCGTCCATGACCGCAGACACATCTGACCACGGATTAGACGCGTCCTCTCCACGGATGGAACGCAAATTAGACTCGTTCGCTCCGTAGATTAGACGCGTCTGCTCCGCGGACGGAACGCGGATCAGACGTGGCCTCTCGGCAGACGAGACGCTCCTCTCCGCGGCCACACTGTGGCGTACTGGCTAAGTCCCCGACTCCCAGTTTAACATCCCGGACGGGAGGACCTATCACCTAAACCTAACCTTAACCCTAACCCTAAACCTAACCTCAGTAAAACTATGCCTAAGCCTAACCCTAACCTCAGTAAAACTATGCCTAAACCTAACCCTCCTCCGCCTAGAGCTGTGGTGTGATTCAAAATTGCACTTTGGAGCTCGACACTGATGATGCTAACCTGCGGACGCTCTGTCTTCCCGTGAGGACGCGAGGACGGAGCAACACTGGTGATGCTAACCTGGTGAAATGCTAACCTGGCGAGGCTCTGTCCTCACGGGAAGACGGTGCGATGCAGGTTTTTCCCAACGAGTTTGAGCACAACGGTGGCGCGGGGTTGTGGTGGGAGGACACGTCTTTAGGACTGGGATGTTCTGGGAGCTCGCCCTTTCTGGGAGCTTTTCATAGTAACTTGCGACCTGATGTTCGCAATAAAGCTTCCACCTTGGACTCACTTCAGAGGAGGTAGGAGGTGAACAAGAGGGGTCTTTAAACAAATAAATAAAAGATCACTTCTACTAACTGATGACATAGATTAAATTAACCAGTAAGACTCCCTAAATCAGGAGATAAGCGGCCGTCAGGTCGCATACACAAACTTTAGAAGGCAATGGTAGCCAATGAGGAGGGGATATGGGAAAGGGACAGATCCATGCTGATGAGTTGACTTTAGACATACTGTGTACCGCTTTGCGTGATTTTAGGGCAAAATCTGTAGGAGCAGTGTCCAAAAATGTGTCTTGCAAGAATCGGCCTCATGGTGGCGCTAGAAGAAGGCCATGTGAGAAATGAGCGGTTGTGAGGTTGTGGTTTGGAAGCCAAGGAGTGTGTGTGCAAAGTTTGGCATGGATAGGGGCAACGGTGGCGGAGATATGAATAGGGGGAAAGTGTGACGTGACGTGACTGACAGCCGGTGGAGGTTTTGATAGTAATTGCGACAGGGCAATCAACAGGATGGTTGAAACACTTCTCTAAACAATCAGAGGCGTATCTCACACTACACTACACATAATGCAATGCAATGAAGTTAATTTTCTCACCTTCTGCTTGAACAGGTCCACAACAGAGGACGAGAGACACCACTGTAGAGAGAGAGAGAGAGAGAGAGAGAGAGAGAGAGAGAGAGAGAGAGGGGGGGGGGGGGGGGGGTTCTCAGTCTGGTCAGTGAGTGGTGGAGAGAGCTCCACTTCTTGACTGCATGTGACAAATACATAGAAGAAGAATAGAGGCCTCGGACAAACTGTGCTACAGTCCCTGCAAAAAGTACAGTTTCATGACAAGGTCAACTAAAAGGAGAACCTCGTAAACTTTTCGTCTTATTTACACGGGAAACCTTTTGTGTATCTCATATAACATTGAATGACAGATGGATAGAACACAGTACTATGCATAGGATATTATCAATAACAAAAGGGGACAGGTCTTGGAGTTGAAGCAGAAATCCGATGTGTAGAGAGTGAACAGGAAAGGTGAGAGCACAGTGCCCTGAGGGGCACCCGTATTGCTCACCAGCACATCAGACCGACAACTCTGCAGCCTCACATACTGTGGTCTGCCTGAAAGGTAGTCTGTGATCCATGCCACCAAGCCCTTGTCCACCCCCCATCAGCGCAATCTTCTCCGCAAGCAGAGGAGGTTGGATAGTGTTGAAAGCAATGGAGAAGTCAAAAAACCTGATTCTGACCGTGCAGCCCAGAAGTTCCAGGGGGGTGAAGGCCTTGTGGACATGTAGGTGATGGCATCATCGACCCCAATGTCAGCCTGGTAAGCAAACTGAAGGGGGTCCAGGTGTTCACTGACCGCCGGTCTCAGTTGGTTCAGTACCAGCCGTTCAAAGGCAACTGGTCTGTAATCATTGAGGACCGAGGGACGGGTCTTCTTCTTCAACAACCTGTAGTCCTGGTTTCCGCTCTCCCCCTGCTGCGCCAGGGGAATTAGCCAGAAGCTATTCCCCTCCCAAAAAACTTTTGTCCAATGCTAGCTTAGAATAACTTCCTGCTTGCCAAGGTTTGCCTTGGCAACAGCCTTGGCAAGCTGCCGGTTGCTAAGCTAGCATTGGACAATAGCTTTTAGGGGAGGGGCATAGCTACTGGCTAATTGGGGAGCACCTGGTTGGCTAGGGGGAGGGAGTATAGAAACCAGGACTACTGCATGTTTTTGTGAGGGCATATACCCAAGGAGACACGGGGAGAACATGCAAACTCCACACAGAAAGGCCCTATCATTTCTTTTGTCATCCACGGTTTGTTGTTAGAGAAGCAGTGAACCTTCTTAGTAGGAACGCACACCTTCTCGCAAAAACAGATATAGTCAGTGATGACCTGACAAAGGCTATCTACATTTCTACTTGTGACATACTGGGAGAAATCAGACAGGACATTAGAGACCTTCAACGGTTGAAGTCACCGTTCAATATTCTGGATAAGGGAACTGGGATAGTGAGTTTGGAAACTAGCCACAGTGGAAAAAAATTGTGTCACGTGCTGACGGCTGACGCTACACTGCCACTTGGCGGACAGTACACGGTCAAAAGGACAAACACACGAGAATTCCCGTGGGAGGTAAAACGGTCTCAAAACGACCCCCAGTAGTTCGATATCTGGGTTACATATCACCCTTTTCACTGTGGCATCCTCTTCCCTGCACCAGTCTTTGTTAATGTAAACAAGAATGCCCCCTGCCCTTTTTAATTTCCCATTATTCTTCACTATTTCTCAGTCTGCTCATATCATATTAAAGCCCTCGGCAGAGAGAGGACTATCTGGGCATAAACTGTGCAGCCATGATTCTGGGATAACATAAGTCTGACCAGTTCGTCAGCATTGTCCTCATCTCGGATCGACTGCACATTACCCATAACGACAGATGCAGACTCCAGTAAACTTCCAACGGCCTGGATTGTGCACAAGGCGCGCTGGATGGCCAAGCTCCTCTAGTCTACACTCTCAAGCTGGCTTTGATGGAGCAGCACAACTTACTTATGGCCGTGTAGTGGTGGGGGTTTTATTTCTCCACTGTGCTCATTTTCACTTCTGTGGATCCCACTGCTTTTCCGCCTTCTTATAATCCTCAGATAGGGAATAATGTCCTTAGTGGGCAAAGAATATTGATCCTTGAACGAGAGAAGCTTCTCTCTACTGTACTGTAATCGGGCGCCTCCGGGCGGCGGAGATTGCTGTCCGTGTGCCCCGTGCGTAGAAGTATCGGCCATAGCCGTCCTCTGCGCCTCGCCTCCGCGCTTCCCCGGCTCCCGCGGCAGAAGAAAGAAGACGGAAGAAAGTAGGAAAAAAAGAGAAAGAAGAGAAATACTTAGGAGCTAACAACTGAACGGTCTTCCTGCAAGGGGCGACCACAATACCATACTGTGGTGATTGGAGCGACAATTTGACTGCTAGGTTTGCCACCATCCACAAAGGGGAAAGACGAGGCTTGCAGAGAGTTGATCGCCCAGCTGACAAGCATGCTACTGCAGGGCTGGTGCTGTGCCGACCAGGTTGTCAACATGGTATTCGACACTACTTCATCAAACACAGGCCATCTCACAGCAGCCTGCATTGCCATCCCTTGGTAGACCACTGCTCTGGTCCGGGTGCCGGCATCACATTGGTGAGGTGCTCCTCATCTACATGTTCACTGTCCTCAAAGTGGAGGTGTTACTCTCACCAGAAGTTGTTTTGGTGTCTACAGGACAACTGGAGCTCGCTGCCGCACAGCTACATTGGCCCATTGGTCCAGTACATTACTTCCAACGCTGAACAACCTGGGCAAGTTACGTGCTGGACTCATCATGTGTGCTGCATCAGGGACTGACTACAAGCAAGACGACTACCACAAGTATGTGCAGCGGTGTCTTGTCTATCTGGGTAACTTACTTTCCCAGGGCAACATCACAACATGGCAGCAGGTGCCAAAGATTCAGGCATTTGACAACTTTGTTAAGCACACCTACGCAAAACATGGTGGCTGACCTGTAACACAGCCGTAGATGCCGCATGGAATAACCTCAAACTCTACCACAACCTGTACGAGTAGTCTGTTGACGAGGGCTTTGCAACATCAGCCATGAAAGTGCTGGAGAGGCACCTCTTGTACCTGACCGGTCAGATGCTGTCCCTGGCACTCCTCAGCACCAAGGTGCCAGCTGATGAGCATGATGTACCACATCATCTTCCCATATGAGCCCCACAGCAGTGCTTTGGCACTGGTTTCGGAAAGCCAAAGTTCGCAGTCTGATCACTGACCACCAGGCCGGCCGACCTCGCCAACCTAGGCTGCTGGTTCGGTATGCACCAGCTGCACATCGATCCAGCATTTCTCTCACTCAATGTCGAGGTTTGGGCTACCAGTGCATCATTCCAGGCAGGTGTGGTGAATGTGTGTGCCATCAACGGAGCATGGGGTCAAACTAGACTTTGTGGCAGCAGCCAAGAGTGAGCAACATCTGCAGAATGTGCTTGGACAGCCAGATCGTCGCTCATGACGGACTGGACCCGAGTTTCAAAAACAATTCAGTGATGTTCAATGAAATGTCAATGTTTCTTCTTTAATAAACACATTTTGCTCTTTTCAAAAACAGCTTCTCAAAAACTATTTGTTGTATTTTTGAGAAATTGCTATGTCAAGAAATGGGAGTTAAAAGGGACTAAACGCACACAAAATGTAAATTTTATCGCAAATTTGACATGCTGCGTTGCAAATATGGATTTTCCTCAAACTTTGCTAAAAGTATTTGTAGACATTGGAACAAAATGCACATTATATGCACACATATTGACTATTGAATAAAGTAAGATTGAATTTAATATACTCACATGATACTAGGTAGGTTGGTGCAAATGTCATCGTGAAGAACTGCATGAAACAGACAGTCAGACAGACAGACAGACTGACAGACTGACTGGCTGGCTGTAGGAGCCTTCTGCTCTTTGTGGCTAAAACACCCATTTCCTGCATGCTTGGTGAGACACTCACTCGCTCAGCCACACACGCGCACGCGCGCGCGCACACACACACACACACACACACACACACACACACACACACACACACACACACACACACACACACACAAACAGCTCCCTGCTGCTATATAGCAGTATGTGGTTATTGTATCAGTAAGTATACAATGTCTGAACCATTAGACTGCTAACACAACGTTTAGTTCTAAGTACAATTAAATTATATTATCCCATTTTCAGTGTGTTCTGTCTGCTCCAGTGGTGATGTTACCCAGAGCTGGATCCCCTAACGGGCCTGTGGGGTCCAGGGGTCAAAGGTCATGAGGTTTTAGGCTACTTTTTCTACTATTCCTGGGAGCAGCCATAGCTGAGTGGTTAGTGAGCCTGGTTGTCCTATGAGGGTCTGTCTGTCTGTATATCTATATACATAATGTGAAGAAAAACAGGAGTGGGGACCATTCTATTCTATTCTATTCCATTCTATTCTATTTCAATGTGTCAGTGTTTTGTAAATATTTAAGAGCTGTTATCTCTTACACTACAGTAACAGAGTACTTTGGTACAGTGTTAGACTGATCAGTTCATTCTGCAGGTTGCTGATCCGATCTGCGTCTAAAACCGGATACGGAAAAGGGGCAACTGAAGCAACTTGGACTCCTCATGCATAGAAGGAGGCATGAGTTTTGTCCGTTGTCTCCCCAGGCGCGGCAGAGGGAGAGCATAGCCCAGGTTTACATAGGCAATTGGCACTGGGTGAAAAATGGGTTACAAAATTGTGGGATAAAAATGATATAAAAAAAAGAAGGTTGCAAAGGAAAAAGTACTGTTTTCATGAGTAGAAATCAACGGTACCAGGTCAACTAAGGGTGGCCTTACACTAGCAGATAATCGGGCGCGATTGAATCGGGTAGCATTAAACACTACAGGATAATTATCTGACCAGATAATCTAAACGGGCTCAAACTACCGTATTTTCCGGACTTTAAGGCGCACTTAAAAGCCTTTAATTTTCTCAAAAAACTACAGTGCGCCTTATAGTCCAGTGCGCCTTATATATGGATCATTCATTGACATTGACATTCCCTTTAGCACAGCTCCATCTGTTGGATGCATAACGCAACGGTATTATGTGCACCTTATTCACCATATTCCTGGCCCTCTCTATGGAGGCTGCCATTTTATTTTATAGAGGGCGCTAAAGAGTTTTTCTCTTTGTGCTGCTTCAAAAACATCTTTTCACTTCCTCCCAAGTCTATGAACAAGAGATCCCAAGTAAGGAAGTGACAGGGAATTGTCTGTTGCCAGATATTGCCAAATAAGCAAGCGGCCAGGTCTATGAATAATAAGCCCAATAGAATTAACTAGGTTCAGTTTTACTACTTTACATTTACATTTGAAAATAGCAGATCAGCAAGCAAATGTGTCACATTGCGACACTTTGTGAGCTTGTATATTTGCTATTTAAAAAATATTGACATTTTAACACTTCGCCAGCCAAAATAGAATGGTGGTTGGTAGATTAGCCGTGAAATTTCTATTATTGTATTGTGATCTGAGACATAATATTATGTTTATAAACATGAGCCCGCCACCCCTCCTTCTTGGACGGCTCTGTTGTTTTTTTGTTTTTTTCAATCCTCTGGTCGTTTGCTCACCGTGAATATCTGGATCTCCGTTGACATAAAGTGGAGGTTTTGGCCAAGGCATCTGCTGCCCGTGCATTACGCGTGAGCGATCCGTGTGCATATAATCCCAGCATATGGTCCAGGTATGACTGAACGGTTGATGTGAGCATTTTGGCTAGCTTAGCCCTTAGCACTCCAGCTATGCTAATGCAATCGTCTAAACAACAAGTGGATGTCAGAGCAGCCATGAGCTATCGATGGACGAGCAGTGACTAGGGAAGTTTAGACGATCGCCGATTTTCGGATCAAAATCATTTATTCCGGTTTTAATGACAAAGTCCGAGAAAAGACGGCGCGGCTGAGACTCCTTGCTCAGGTGTCCGATATATTACGGTTTTAACATTAAGGAGCTCCCCGTGGCTTGCAAAGGGTTAACAACACAAATCTGTGTGGCGGTCCCTGGCACCACATATTTTCAGATGGGAGTCTGCGACTGTGGACAAATATGTTAATCTGGGGTCCTTGATATGAAAAGATTTGGGAACCACTGGTTTAAACAATATTAGAAAGTAAGCCCAACAAACAACTACACAAATTGCTTATTATAAGCAGACATGGCAACACCGGTTCATTCAGACCCCAGAGCCCAGAGCGCCTCTACTGACACTTTAATGCAAGGACACAGGAAACCAAATGATGTTTTTTATTTTCTTTCAGGATATGAACAGGAAGCCGGGGGCGGGGCCAGGAATATGGTGAATAGTCCGGTGCGCCTTATAGTCCGGAAAATACGGTAGCCGTTTTGAAAAATCGGGTGCTCCGCACGCTACAGGATTCTATCCCGATTGAGTCGGGCTCGAACACAGCAATAATAAATAATATAATTAATACAAAATGCCACGGGGGCTGTTCTGACAGCTGTGCCTTGCAACACGCACGCACACGCATACAAACAAACACTGTTATCCACTCACTCAACAAAATATCAAGTTTCAATATGGAAGTTGTGTCCCATTTTGATGATAACTTTGACACGTTTCATGTCCATCCAACTCTGACATCCCCTCTCTCTCCACTGCTAAACTAGTCAAGCTGCTGCTGCGTCCCGCCTGCTTCTCATGGTGCCTGATTTATGATTAGTCGTATGACTGTGTAGCACATGGAACATATCAGATCTCCAAGACCAAACGGTGTCCCTCCGCGCCACGTTATAGGCTTGTAGATCAGGCTGGGCGTGTACTTTGACTTGCGAGGGCAAAGCGAGATGGGTGATGTTGTTCGCAGTCTGTGACTGACTGCACTCACTGCAGTGACTGGTAGCAGTTATTTCTGCTGTTTGTGTTTGATAGTGTCCTAAAACATCCCGCAACCGTTGAGTTTTAATTCCCATCCCAATCATGATACAACCTAATGGACAGACGGACGGATGGACGGACGGTATGAAAAGTGTGGCTGTGTGCGTGTGTGTGAGTGAGTGAGTGAGAGAGTCAGAGAGAGAGGGAGAGAGAAAAAGAGAGAGATCTGTGGCTGTATTTTCTCTCGGTTCTCCGCTGCTGTTCTAGTCTTCCAGACCAGTTAGTGATTCAGAAAAATAACAAACATTTTTGTAAAGAGTCGGGCTGGCCCCGATCGTCCTCCGAGACACTCGGCTGGGCTCAGATTGGATCTGTGAGCCCTCACGCTAGACGAAATGTATGCCCAATAGTCGGGAGGTCATTAAATGCGTGTGTGGCTGCCTTAAAAGGTGATCCTAGTAAGCTTTTCCGCTTATTTACACAGGAACCCTTTATGTATCTCGTATAACATTGAAAGACAGACAGATATAACACAGTACTTTGCATAGGATATCATCAATAACAAAAGGGAAAAAACGGTCATAAAGAAGAAAGAATACAAATAAAATAACAATTAAATAAAAAGAAGTACAAGATATTTACACTTTACAGTGGAAAAGTGGAGGTAAGAATTTGAGTGAAAACATGCCTTAGGAGAGCCAAGTCATCCACAAACAGAAACGGATTGCAGTCACAAGCAGATGACACACACACACACACACACACACACACACACACACACACACACACACACACAATGTGTTTGACTTCTTGGAATTGTGTATAATGTGTGTACATGAGTGATGGTTGTGTGTTCATAAGTGTAGAGGTGGGGTGTGTTAGTGGTTTTTCAGTGTATGTGCGCTTCAAGCATCACGTGTCATTTAGACATCATGAGTTTAGTGGTTTTACCACCACAGTGGTGTGTGTATGCGTGTGTGCATGCGTGTGTGTGCGCGCGTGCGTGCGCATTTGATGCCTTTAGTCAGTGCACGTGACCTACATACAGTACTTGTGTTTCTGTGCTCCTATAGTTTTGACTCTTATAGATTGTTTCCAGGCCTGTAAGGCCTTTGAGTGTGTGTGTGTGTGTGTGTGTGTGTGTGTGTGTGTGTGTGTGTGTGTGTGTGTGTGTGTGCGTGCGTGCGTGCGTGCGTGCGTGCGTGCGTGCGTGCGTGCGTGCGTGCGTGCGTGCGTGCGCTTGCGTGCGTGCGTGCGTGCGCTTGCGTGCGTGCGTGCGTGCTAAATCATAGTGATTTTGATAATTATAATGGATAAGCATACATTGCCTTCTAAAGTTTATGTATGCAACCTGACAGTCGCTTATATCCTGATTAGGGAGTCTTACTGGTGTAAAATAAGATATCTGAACGGCTACTTATATTTTATATGCGCACAATTACAATTTAAATGTCACGAATTTCCTAGGATGAAACAGGGTGGTTATCCCTAGGAAAGTCTATTGTGTCCATACGCGGTGCCTTGACGGCCGTGGCTTGTGATTGGCTGAACCGCAGTTACTGGGGGGTTTCTCCAGGTTTTTCTTGCTTGAAATGCCTGGATCCGAGGCTAGCATGGAGTGTTTGGTGACTGCAACAGAAGTTTACGGTACAAGGCTCAATAATAACATGAAACAATGAAGAAGGTGTTGAATGGTACAACACAAAGGCTAGGTTGGACCAAATGCTGCTGCCATCAGGGAGAGAGGTGAAGTTAGAATGATAAGCTGAGCTCTATTTAAAGGTTATTTTACCTTTGGTTGGTGTTCTTCTCTCCCCCCAAAAAAGAAAAGGTAGTTGAGATTTTTCTTTTTTTCATAACAGGCAATATTGTCCTTTCTTCCTACCCGACCAAGCCTTCAAAGTGTTTGGTTTTATTGTTAATCCACTTATTGTTGTTGCTAAAACACCATCCACACTGTAATATGAACAGGGTGCAGCCATTGTTGTTGTTAAAACGCAGATCTTTCAGCTGCTCTTGTAAACAAGTAATGCCAGCGCCTTGTGCGAAACGATACCGTCTGTGTGAAACGAGACCGTGGATTGACCAGAGTCTTTAATAAAGCAATAAGCCACAAGAGGCGAGTGGTTACCGGGGTAGTATACACCAGCTGAGAGGCGTAGGGAGCCGACCCTCTCAGCTGGTGTATACTACCCCGGTAACCACAAGCCTCACGTGGCTTATTGCTTTTCTAAAACGGTCACAATATGGCAACATGAAAAATCATAGACATGTACCAATTAAAACTGTTCTATTTCACTAATAATTCACTATAAGGTCTGCTCTGCAAGAAAGTAGTCCCCAGCTACAAGAAAGTAGTTCCCGGCCAAGCTGCAGAAACAACACACGTGTTACTTGCAATCACTTTATTTTGAACAGCCCCCTTCCCCAAGCAGTTTATCGACATTACAGACTGTCATTTTTGCCAACAACACAGGTGCAGATAATTAATTGAACAAAACAAAAGTCACAAAGTAAGCATTCTTAACACGTAGTGTCCCTGTTAACATTTATCTGTATATCACCGAGAATTGTGCAATTGGTAAAGTACTGTTCTGCCATGTTGTTGGCAGTGCAACTTCTCTTGGGAGTTGACTCTGCACAGGAGGTGCGTTTGTTGCCCGCAAGGACATTGCTCCAGCTTCTCCTATCATCGTAGTTTGGCTGCCAGTAAGATAGCAGGGACGACTCGCATTTGTGGCCGGTCACTGCAATGATTTCTCTTCCCTCCAAGCCCGCATCAGAGAGTTTTTGTATCGTGGTGCTTCGCAAGCAGTGGTTGGTGTATACAGTTCCAGTTCCAGCTGCTTTGCAAATCCGAGGCAACATACTGGAGAGGTAGTTTACTCCCATGGGCTCTCTGGTATACCTAACGTTCGGGTGGAGATAGAATGCGGGTGGATTATCCGGCAGCAACGACAGATATTTCTCCAGTGAAGCGACAGGACACAGTGGGTTCCCAGGCAGCTCGAACATAGAGAGACTGTTTGTTTCTTTCGTTGGGGTCTTTGTGGTTTTTAGTGCATTCGTTGAATGCTAACGTCACATACTTGAGACCGTTCTCATCCTGGCGGATGGCAAATGAATCAGGTTTCAGTTCACGGTTGCCCTCTTTAGCTCTGCGTCCCATATGTAGCTGCACGTCAAACCATACTTTATTGACGAGACCCGCTGGTGTATTCGGATTCAATGCTGAAGAGTTCTTGATTTTTTGAAAGTCTTCCTCTGTTATCGCTGGGTGATGAGTTGTTGTGTCACGTCCTTCTCGGCGGAGTTTTTTCACTACTGCAACAAAGACGTTGTTACTGGTGGTGAATTCAGAATCTTTCAGTAGTGAATCTTTCACCAGGACCGGCTCACCGGTGGGTCATTTATGTACCTGTTGAGCCCAGCACGTAGTCCCACATAACTGCTGAAACTATAGGATTCGCCTTTTGTGGTTTTCACGCTGGCATAGAAGCGCCTCAGAGTCTCATTCAAGTCCATTTTGGTGACAGTTTTAAAGTCAACAGACACGTCCTTCTCGGTACACCAGGTCTGAAAACAGCGAACTGCCCACATTGTCTGTTTCACGGTTGTCTTTTCATTTCTTGTCATTTCCAGCTTTTACAGTTCATTGTCACTTATTTCTGCATGTCTTCGTTTTGCCTGTTCTTCCTCCATATTGTCGCTTTCTTGTTGTAGCCACTCGTCCATAGTTAGTCCCCCCAACAGATCAAAATTCACTTTCCATTCCATAACAAAGCAGAGGAAAGGCAGTTCCGGGTATCGCTGTTGTGCGCGGAGTGATCTGTGATGCGGTCAGCAGCACTGTTGAATGGGGAATGTGGGGCGCTTGTTGTTTTTACAAGCCCCGCCCGGTGCCATCCTATGCATGTGGGCGGTGCTTAGAAGCCCCGCACGGCAGGATTTACGTGAAAATCAAGCGCCCCCTTCTCTAGTCTAGGTTGACAACACTGTAGAAAGAAATAACGCACCTGGGTTTGATATAAACTGATTCAAGGTATGGGTTACAGTCTCAGGTATACCATGGCTACCAGCCAATCAGAATCAAGGAATGGAACTAGCCGTTTTAGAATGTACAACATATATACAGAAGAAATTGCAGATTAACAATTATAACCAATCGCTTCGATTTGAAGCCATGGACGGGTAGGCCGAAAGCACAAGATTGCCTCTTATGAAAAAACTAAAAGGCAAAATAACATTCTAGGCCAAAATTCCCCTTCAATCCCCTGGTGCCCAGGATTATTCAAGATTTAATCGGCAGTTGCAATGCAAATCCACCATTTTACCTCTTTCTGCAGCTCCAGGGTAAAAGTCAGAGAAATGTAATCCAAGTATGTCCGGGATTTTTTCACGATAGTATTTTCTATAACAATCGCAGGCATCGGTGCTTTTGTAACGGCTGGTAGAGAAGGCCGCATTTTAAACATGAACCTGATTTAAAAGTTAGATTAGGAGATAAATGCACTTTTGTGCAGCAGCATAACACTGCTGTCAAAGAGTGAGCCGGATTTCCCGGTCACGTGAGATCTCGTTTCATTTCAGGAATTGGATTGTTTCTCTTCACCGTGGTTGCCTCGTACAGTAAGCTACAGATTAATACAGTTTACTGTACAACACGTCGATGAAAAAAATACATATATTTCTTTATTATTTTATTACTTTTACCCTGATACTACTTACTACTTAGTATTATTACTTTTAATCTGATACTACTTACTATTACTTACTGTGATACAGTTCTCAAATTCTTCCCAAACCTGACCATACCCGACCCAAGGTTTTCGGGCCGGGTAGGGCCTAAAATGTATGCTTACTAGTAGGGCCGGGCTGAGCCCACTTAGGGGCCTTTTTCCACCGGCAAAGAACCGGTTCGGGTTCTTTCTCCCGCCTATGGGTTGGTAAATTTCTTGGAACTTTGGTTCGTTCTTGCGAACTGGCCGCGAACCAACTTTTACGGTTCGGAAACCAACTCTGGTTCTCGGTGGAAAAGCACACCTCTGGTTCATCCCATAGGCGGGAGAAAGAACCAGAACCTGTTCTTTGCCGGTGGAAAAGGCCCCTTAGAGCCGGCCTTCATTTTAAGGCCCGTTGAGAACTCTACTTGGGACCACTGGCCAGGTGCTCCCTCTCCCTGAATGGAACCTAGGGCTAATCACCAACCTGCAGCACCTGTGGAAAGACAGAGAGGCAGAGAGAGAGAGAGACAAACAGACACTACAGACAGGCAGGCAGGCAGATCGACAGACATGCCACTGAGTCCAGGTCAAAGGGGCTGTGAGCATGGCATGTTTTTTTTGTTTTCCTTTTTTTTTTGTTATAAAACTTCTGACAGTGTGAGCAATATCGAAACTAGAGCTATAAGAACAGGATGTGTGTAGGTGGTATGGTGTGTGTGAGTGTGTCGGGGGGGGGGGGGGGGGGGGGGGGGGGGGTCCGTCCGTCCGTCCGTGCGTCCGTGCGTCCTCGCAGTTTGTGAGCAGCTAATCTCAGTCACCGTTGGCCCGATCGCTGCCAAACTGAGCACACACACTCCCTGGATGCCAATCTAGAACCTCTGCCCCACATTTTTCAAATCAGCCTCATGGTGGCGCTATAACAGGCCGATTTGTGTGGCCTGGTTGTTACCAGCTAATCTCCGGCGCCGTTGGCCCGATCGCTGCCAAACTGAGCACACACACTCCCTGGATGCTAATTCAGAACCTCTGCCCCACATTTTTTAAATCAGCCTCATGGTGGCGCTATAACAGGCTGATTTGTGTGGCCTGGTGGAGACCTGTGCTCGTTTAATATTAACTTATTAACTTTAGCATAACATAGCGTTCGGCTCTCACAGCATATCTCTATATACAGTACATGGATCACCATATGGGTACCGCGACCGAGTATTTCCCGGTGAACCTAAGCGCAAAGGTGGGGGCTTGGTAGTGTGGGGACTGGGGAACACACGCACCACTGCTGATGATGGAGAGGTTATTGAGAATGAGAGGCACTCTTGCCGATTTAGTAAGAGACTCGTCGCCAATTGCAAGATATTTAAGTTATTTCGGCCGATGATATCCTTTTCTTCCCACAACTAGACAAAGGATTTATTGTCTCCACCAGCCGAAGGCTGAGGGAGAGTATGTTTTCCCCTCCGTCCGTCCGTCCGTCCGTCCGTCCGTCCGTGCGTGCGTCCGTGCGTCCGTGCGTCCTCGCAGTTTGTGAGCAGCTAATCTCAGTCACCGTTGGCCCGATCGCTGCCAAACTGAGCACACACACTCCCTGGATGCCAATCTAGAACCTCTGCCCCACATTTTTCAAATCAGCCTCATGGTGGCGCTATAACAGGCCGATTTGTGTGGCCTGGTTGTTACCAGCTAATCTCCGGCGCCGTTGGCCCGATCGCTGCCAAACTGAGCACACACACTCCCTGGATGCTAATTCAGAACCTCTGCCCCACATTTTTTAAATCAGCCTCATGGTGGCGCTATAACAGGCCGATTTGTGTGGCCTGGTGGAGACCTGTGCTCGGAAGAGCACTGCTTCTAGTATTGTCTGTGTTATTGTTTACAACCACAATTATTCACGTGTGGCAAGATCGCGGTTCACTAGTTTTAGTAGGCTATAGTGTAGGCTTAGAAGCCTTTTCAGAAGTTAATTTAATGTTTTCCATTATCGTCATCTTTATCGTTGCTAATGGACGCAACTGTTTTCGCCAGGTTTAAGGTCTTATTTTAGTTGTTTAACAAAGGAATAGCATATGCACATCCCCAAAACGTGTATACGGTGCTGGATCCAGGAAACAATGAATGAATAAGTGATAATGTCCGCACACGTATAATGCTCTCCCGTTTTTTAATTTCAACCAACAAACAACGTTTCGCCCAGCAAGTTGAGAAAGCCCTGCTGGGCGAAACATTGTTTGTTGGTTGAAATAAAAAAACGGGAGAGCATTATACGTGTGCGGACATTATCCCTTATTCATTCTTATTTTAGTTGTTTCTCATAAGCTCGCAACCCTCCTTGCCCATCGGCCCCCACCTTTGCGCTTAGGTTCACCGGGAAATACTCGGTCGCATGGGTACCAGGGGTCTCTATATGGGTAACTGGCGTGACCATCGCATGTCGCCCTGAGGCGTCTTACTAGTTATATACATTACTCCTACAGATTTTTTCCAAACATCACACACATCGGTACACAGTATCTCTGTAGTCATGTGAGTTAACATTCCATCTTGATTGGTTAAGATTGGAACACCTTTTCTAGAATCACTTTTTTAAACTATAGGCCGGAATTTGTCACTGAAGCTTTATCACTTGAAATGAGTATGTTACCACCTGTTCTCTAGTGTGTCCTCTTCGTTTCAGAGTAATCCTTAACTTAAAGGGCCAGTTCACCTGAGACAAAAACCCTGATTTGTTAGTTGTTTGGGAGATGGAACACCTTTCTGTTCTCATTTTGGTGTTTAATGTGTGTGTCATATGTGTGCTTATGATTAAAATTATGTCACCCGTCGGTCGGCAGCAGACGCAGAAAAACTACACACCTTTTCTCAGTCAGACAACGTCACCAGCCGCACAGACAGCCCACGGGGTGTCCCCAAAGATTTCGTGCTACCCAGAACCAGAACGTTATCTGACCCACCCCCACTCAATTGTCTGCTGCGGTGCTGCCTCTCAGTTTGTTTCGACTTCAGTTTGTTTCGACTTCAGCCGAGTCAGCTCGCTCGGCTGAAGGCACACTCACGGAGGAAAATGAGTATTTCCAAGTTATATAGTTTAGTGACACAGCCCAAATACACAGGAGTAATTCTAGAGCAGAAGGCAGATGGACTGCGTTGGTTATCCTTTTGACTATCGACTTGAGTAATTAAATAACGTGGTGAATTATAGCCCTGAATATGAATATGAATGTGAATCTAATACGGTCGACGACCGTATTAGATTCACTTGAACCTGGTGTTGAGCAGTTTAACCAATTTGCTACGTAAGTCTACACAAACGTTCAGATTTCAAAGATTAATTGCTTACTGAAGTCTCACAGATTTCACAATATGGTACGCTCAAACAGAATTATCCGTATCTTCTGTATTGTTTAATAAACGGCATTTTAATCCGATCAGCGGCAATTTTCTGATTTTTCTCAATATACTTTCAGCCATGACCCCATCGGTTGCGAGGCGTACTGCACTCAGATACTGAATATTCAAACTTTTTAAGGAAATGGCGACAGATCGGATTAAAATGCTCCTTATTAAATAATACGGTCATTATGGGACATTCTGCTGGAGCGTACCATATTCTGACATCCGTGAGCCTTCAGTAAGTATACATATATTTTTTATCTGAACCTTTGTGTGGAACTACGAGCAGAATTGGCTAAACTGCTCAACATCAGACTTTGTTGAATTTCACGGTTGGTCTATCGTAGCGTCTTTACATTTATCCTAATCATGCCATGCTAAAATAGTTGTGAACGAGTGACCAGCCTACCGATCTATTAAAATAATGTTATTTGTTGTTTCATTTTTTTTCAGACAACAGCGTTTGCAGCCACTTACAGAAAATGAATCAACAGCTGCAGCGTAATGGAGTCAACAAGGTCAAATAATAGGCTACTGTGCTAATAATAATTTGTAATTGCCAATCCTTTGTGTAAATAAACTGCAATTCATACTAGGCTATTGCACAAATATTTTTTTATCATGTTGGTTGCACAAGCATTTGGTTGGATATCAAATAATTTGGTCTATGCCAGTGGTGTAAAAGTAACTACATTACTCAAGTACTATCCCTACAATTTTGAGGTATTTTATACTTAAGGCCTACTTGTATTTTTAGTTTTCAGTACTTTACTTCTAGACTAGGCTGCTCCACTACATGCTCACAACATGTTGCATCGCAACGCATTTGTGAGCTTGTAGATCTGCTATTTTCAACATGTTGTACTTTACTTTTGGTACTTTGAGTATATTTTGATTTAACTGAATAGTTGATTATGTTTAGAACACATTTATATGCATAGTCTGTCTATACTGTACATAACTAGAAAATATTGTTCCTTCGAAACAATTGTGGGCTCGCTTCAAGCCAGAAAACAATCGCTATAAAAGTACAAAATGACAAGATCGCAGGCAGTGCTCTCTTTGACGTTACCGACGTCAAAGATCGGTCCATATTGTTCCAAAAATGTGTTGTGGAAAAGTTGACCCGCTGGTGGCGCTATAACAGGCCAATGTAAGAAGGGTGGTATCTGTTCCTTGACCTATTGGGAATGTGCTTGCAAGATTTCACACACATTGCAGGCTGTGTTCATGATTTGAGGTGTTTTTGGCTTTGGCCACTTTATCGCTGCTTGCAGCTATATTCATTATTATTTTTATTTTTTTTGTGTGTATGCACTTCATAGGCATATTAGATAAAGGTCCTTAGATTGTGTGTAGAATGTTTCATGCAAATTGCAAAAAAAATCCTAACGGGTTTAAGCGTTTCACAAACTGCTCAAAATGATATAGCGCCCCCCTTTGGCCAATTGGGGTAAGATTGGTTTTAGTGATATTTGGACTAACACTCTACATCTTTGCCAAATGCCATGAACATGTTACTTTGCATGTATGATTTAGAGGCAGAAGAATAATTTGCATAAAACTGCAATATTCATTGAATTTATTTAAAAAAGCATGTTTCAATTTTAAAGAAATCCGATCCGACAGATCTTTAGATATCGGTCCAAAGTTCACGTAAAAAAAGTTTTGTGCACGTGGAGCGAAAATTCCAGAATAAAAGCGGGTTTACGCGTTTTACAAACTGCTCAAAATGGCGGAAAATCGAAGGGCGGAGCTTACTTAACAACGACACAGATGTCTTCCGCTCGAGTCAAAGCACGCGTGTAACAAGTTGCATGTCTTCAAACGAAACGAGTCATGACTTATGCCCGTTTGAAGTTTGAATTTTCAAACGCTTCGTATAGCGCCCCCCTTTGGCCGATTGGAATAAAATTGGTTTCAGTGATACTTTGACTAACCCTCCACATCTTTGCCAAATGCCATGAACGTGTAACTTTGCATGTATGATTTAGAGGCCGAAGAATAATTTGCATAAAACCGCAATATTGATTGAATTATTAAAAATTTATATTTCACTTTAAAAGAAATCCGACCAGACAGTTTGACCGTATTGGTCCAAAGTTCATGTGAAAAAGGTTTCGTGCGCGTAACGAAAAAAACCCAGGAGGAGATAGATTTTTACTGTTTTTCATATTATTCAGAATTGTGGGAGACCTAAAGGTCAGAGGTCAAAAGTTAGAGGGTAAAAGTTGTTCGGCATGAGGAGACGCATAAGTGTATACAGGTCTCATGGCTGTATGTATAACACAGCATGAGCTATACCTGTTCAAAGATCGCACTTTCGAAGGCTTCCTACAGCGCCACCATTTGGCCGATTGCTGTAAAAAGTAATAGCACACTTCGCCACAGTAAACTGAACACATTGATGTTTTTATTTTCATTTTCTCACTACGTATGTAGGAGTTATAGGAAACCGAAGTTTGAAGGAGAACTTGCTCTAGTATAGTATAGTATAGTATAGTATAGAAATAATGACAATAACTAAAGTGTGCTCGCCTATAGGCGAGCCCACAATAAAGCATGTTTTGGTTGTAGCTGAAATATATAAATATATATGATATACATTTTGGTGTGCTGGACGGTGCATGATGGAATTCCAATGCAGGACCCAGGCTGGCCATCTCGCAACAGAGGAGGGGTTCAATGGACTGGAGCATCCTCATGTTTTATCTTCAGTGAAATGAATTTACATCTGAGCAAACAATAGCCTATTTAACACAACAAGGCATATATCTCAGTTGTAAAACTAACAAAAGGTTTGACGTGAATACTTTGCAAATTGCAATCCAATCCATAACAGCACACTTCGACACCATGTGACTACTACATGTGTGTTTGTTTTTTTTGTTTTTTTTGTGTGGGCAGTCTAGAGCAAGGCTACTCAACCTAAGATGGCTCAGGGGCCACTCAGAAAGATACTAAATGTCCAAGGGCTGCAGGCTAAAAATGACGGTCCTATTTTGGACGTTTAGACAATTATTTTGTAACACACTACATGAGTTTAGTCTAAAAATTAAGGAAACACACAAAAAACAGCCACATTTCTAAGTTGTCATGGAATGATTAATGGTAAAATTATTATGTTTCTTCTTTTGGAACAAACCAAATAGCAAAAACAAGGCACAAATTGTTTCCTAGTGGTTTCGGAGAAAAACTGAAAAATGACAACAGAAATGATTTGTCCACACTGAAAGTAGACAAAATATATCTTTACTGGTATGACCATGACGGGCCGCATAGACATGCCACAGGGGCCGCATGCGGCCCACGGACCGCAGGTTGAATAGTGCTGGTCTAGAGGGAAGGACTTCCTATGGGAGGGAATTTTAGGAGGAGTTGAAGAATGGTGATATGCAAAGAATTCTGGGAGTTGGAGTAATGCAGTCAAACATCATGATATACTAAGATTTCTAAAGACAACTTTTGAACACACAAGAACCCCAGGAGTGTGTTTATTGTCTCACAAACAACATTAAAATAAGATTTGGTTGTCTATTAAAAGAAGTAAGCAATCCTGGAGAACTGGTGATTTAATAACAACAATAAATTCACGTGAACAGCCATGGTTCTATCTTCTGTATCATCCGTAACAACAATAATATCACTTCTCTGTATAAGCGTGGCCACATAATGTAACTCTCCACCAGAACATCAAGTAAGGACCAAGGGCTTCAGGGAAAAAAGAAACCGGGGGAAACCCGGGAAAAACATGGACAAAACCGGAAGAAACCCGATAAGGGACCCACCCCGGCACCCCAAAAGTCTCCTAACTTTTCCCGAAACTTGCATGGCAGCCCTGCACCTTGAGATTTGTTTCAATGGAAATGCATTATTATAAATATAATTCATTATTACTTAAAGATGTTTTTTTTTTCAAAAGAAATGCTCAACAGATAAATGATGATGAATATATTAAAGGTTTTTATTGCAAAAGCAAAATCTGACATGTACAGCCTTCACTGGCAAATGTAAGTAAAATATCTGCAATGCATTTAAAAACAGGATGAAAATGAATGACGCTAATATGTTTCTGCCAATATCCTCTCCTCCCACATATTTCACATACAATATGTAAGGTAAAGTATGTTAATACAATTTATAACCCGGCTTGGTTGAAAGCTTCATTCTGGTTGGTCATGCACTGAAATCAGCTGTGAATTATATGTGAATAATGACCGCTCCACTCTATAACGGAGCACTGCACCAGAGCACCTGCTGCACTCAGGCTGCGCTGCGTGAATTGAGTGCTGTATCCAACATGTCAACCATGTAAACAAACACACTTTTAAGATGGCTTAAGATGCTAAACAAACACACAGCGTTATTTACAACTAAACGTTGCTCTCAAGAATGTTTTTAAAAATATTTTAAGCGAGAAATAGACAACACCATATCATAAAAATAGATTCTATTTGATCAGCACTTCCTTGGGGGACGCCCAGCACAACACGTGTGGAATACTTTCAGCAGTCTGAAAAATGGAAATACTTTGTTTTGTTTTTAGTTTTGAGTCAAATTATACATTTTATTGAGTAGCCGGGTAATAATGACAGGTTGATATGCCACCTTGGCTTAGGTGGCATATCAACCTGTCGGGCTCCTATCACTTGATAATGACTGCTGAGTGAGATGTTATCCCTTACATAACTTCTACAATCTGTATGGTAGAGTATGTTAATACAATAAACCTATAATCAACTATAATCAGGGTGGTTGTATTTTGTCTCCCTGCTCTTCTATTGAGACATTTAGATGGGGTCAAAGGTCATGTCTCACCTAGACTCAGGATCTGACATGAATTTAAATTTATCCCCTGAGCAAGCAGACTGGCTCTATTAGCTCAATGGTAAATATTTCAGCACTGTTCAGGACAAATCCAGGGTAGAGGAGGAAAGATACATAGTGCAACTTTAATGTTTTTAAATTATTTTTTTATCTTTGTCATTCTTTATACAAATAGTATGTGACCCTGATTGTAGCACTTTGAGGTTTGTTTCAAATGTAACTTTCATTATGAATATAATTCATTATTACTATTTCAAACAAACACTCAACACATAAATGATAACACATATATTAAAGTTGTTATTGCAAAAGCTAAATCTCATGGTCTTCATTGGCAAAGTAAAAAAAAAATATTTAAGTAAAATATCTCGATTTAAAACAGGATGAGCACTTGAGCTATAGACTTGCAGTCTTGTGCAAAAGGTTAAAATTAATTTTAGACAGTCTATTATTTAGACAGATGTCAGGTTCATTTGTTGATCTGGCATCCTAGAGTTTGTATTGTTTCAATGTACATATTAGTTATTGGTATTATAATAGTTAGACTGATGCTTAGACTCTTGGTGATATTAAGTGTTTTCTACCTATGATATATATAGTTTACTGAGACGCTGCGCTGTCTCTCTGTATTCTATGATCCTATAGTTTACTGAGACGCTACACTGTCTCTCTGCGTTCTATGATCCTATAGTTTACTGAGACGCTACGCTGTCTCTCTGTGTTCTATGATCCTATAGTTTACTGAGACGCTACGCTGTCTCTCTGCGTTCTATGATCCTATAGTTTACTGAGACGCTACACTGTCTCTCTGCGTTATATGATCCTATAGTTTACTGAGACGCTACGCTGTCTCTGCGTTCTATGATCCTATAGTTTACTGAGACGCTACGCTGTCTCTCTGCGTTCTATGATCCTATAGTTTACTGAGACGCTACACTGTCTCTCTGCGTTCTATGATCCTATAGTTTACTGAGACGCTACGCTGTCTCTGCGTTCTATGATCCTATAGTTTACTGAGACGCTACACTGTCTCTCTGCGTTCTATGATCCTATAGTTTACTGAGACGCTACGCTGTCTCTGCGTTCTATGATCCTGTAGTTTACTGAGACGCTACGCTGTCTCTCTGCGTTCTATGATCCTATAGTTTACTGAGACGCTACGATGTCTCTCTGTGTTCTATGATCCTGTAGTTTACTGAGACACTACACTCTCTGCGTTCTATGATCCTATAGTTTACTGAGACGCTACGCTGTCTCTCTGCGTTCTATGATCCTATAGTTTAGTGAGACGCTACGCTGTCTCTCTGCGTTCTATGATCCTATAGTTTACTGAGACGCTACGCTGTCTCTCTGCATTCTATGATCCTATAGTTTACTGAGACGCTATGCTGTCTCTCAGCGTTCTATGATCCTATAGTTTACTGAGACGCTACGCTGTCTCTCTGCGTTCTATGATCCTATAGTTTACTGAGACGCTACGCTGTCTCTCTGCGTTCTATGATCCTATAGTTTACTGAGACGCTACGCTGTCTCTCTGCGTTCTATGATCCTATAGTTTACTGAGACACTACACTGTCTCTCTGCATTCTAGGATCCTATAGTTTACTGAGACGCTACGCTGTCTCTCTGCATTCTATGATCCTATAGTTTACTGACGCTACACTGTCTCTCTGCATTCTATGATCCTATAGTTTACTGAGACACTACGCTGTCTCTCTGCATTCTATGATCCTATAGTTTACTGAGACACTACGCTGTCTCTCTGCATTCTATGATCCTTTTACTGAGACACTCTCTCTGCATTTCATGTATTACCTTGTTTTTTCCTACTGTAAATCACTCTGGATTAAGGTGTCCTAGAATGTAAATTGTAATGCATGTATTGTTTTTGTCCTTTGCCTTTGACTGCTTTTCATGTTACTTGTGCAGCACTTTGGAAAATACAAAAATAATGTGATTTGGTCCGAAAGAGAAATAGAGATTAAAATAAAAGAGCATAGAGTTTAAAAGGTAGAGTAAGTGATATGTTTGTTAGAATAAGTGCTAATTAACAATGACAATATATTCTGATAAGTAATCATTGCTATAGGCTGTTTGTTCAGTAAGTGTTAAATAACTAACACAATACTAATAACTAACTAACTTAGCTGATAACTACTGTATATATTCTGATAATAAGTAATCATTGCGACCATTGGTCACAATTTACTATGAAACCTGGCAGATCCTGTCTGTACGTACACCTCAATGTCTATGCCTGTTGTGACATCACATTGTTGACTCAATGACCAAGACAGCCTGTTCTGGCAATCATATATGGAGAACCCTGATGTCATCAATATTAAGGCCATATTTGGCAATGCCCATATATGGACGCTCCGTATGACCAAGACAATCCATTTGCAAATCAAGACTGCTGACTATCATCACCTGGATCTCCATATGAAGATCATGACACTGACTTCATCAAACCCTGGATATCCATACATGGAGATGACTAGATCATCACTTAGATATCCGTATATGGAGCTGACCTCTACATCTAATTCCCAGATGATGCCCTGTTAGGCTAACAACACTAATAGAATGCCTTTTATGCCCATCAATATGAAGTCCATATCTGGGCATGCCCATATATGGATATATATTGTCAGTCTAACCAGTGTGGTTGACTCGACACAAGTCACACTTGCAAATACATTCCGTCCTTGTCCATTTTAAGCCCATATATGGAGATCCCTATCCTGATGTCATCAATATTAAGCGCATATCTGGGAATGCCCATAATTGGCTATGTCCATAGGCCTATTTGGACACTCCATGTTTGGCCAAAATCAAGACGGCTGACTATCATCACCTGGATCTCCATATGCTGGTCAATACCCCTACATCTGACATCACAGACTCATATTATGGTCTAGACAGGTCAGCTATATCCATATATTATATGGATATAGCTGACCTGTTTTGACAGGTGATGACTCAACCAGCTCAGCAGAAGGGTATACATGCCAAAGCAGTATCAATGATTATTGTCACAATATAGAGCTATTTAACACTGTTACTGAACAAACACTCTATAGCGATGATTACTGTCACAATATAGAGCTGAGGAATTGATAGAAACTATGTCCTTTATTTGGTTGAACTTCTCCTTTAAGCTTCCAACAAAACAATATCACTGTTCTACCTTTAAAAGAACAGAGTTACTGGGTTTCCATGACAACCATGTTGCAGGGGTCTTGTTTAGGAGGAGGGCGGGTCTTCATCCTGCAGTAAATGTAGGATCCAACAAACACCAGCAGCAGGACACACAATTCAGCCACTTGGAAGTAGAGATACACACTGTGTCCTGAATGATGACACAACACAACACAACACAACACAACACAACACGTGTTACACAATTATCATTATTACGTGTATCTAAATTTAGAATGGCCAATTATTTTTACCCTTTTGTTTTTTATTATGCCAAGTTTGCTAACTATTTCCTCCCCACCACATTTTTCTGTGTGTGTTGTCACTGCTGTTGTATCCTACTGACTCACCTGCCAGTGAGGAGCCCCCACCGGGAGGACGTACTGTTGTATCCTACTGACTCACCTGCCAGTGAGGAGCCCCCACCGGGAGGACGTACTGTTGTATCTTACTGACTACCTGCCAGTGAGGAGCCCCCACCGGGAGGACGTACTGTTGTATCCTACTGACTCACCTGCCAGTGAGGAGCCCCCACTGGGAGGACCTACTGTTGTATCCTACTGACTACCTGCCAGTGAGGAGCCCCCACCGGGAGGACGTACTGTTGTATCTTACTGACTACCTGCCAGTGAGGAGCCCCCACCGGGAGGACATACTGTTGTATCCTACTGACTGACTCACCTGCCAGTGAGGAGCCCCCACCGGGAGGACATACTTCATACTTGTATGAAGTCATGTTAATGTATCCTTACCCAGTGGGACAGGGGTCATGTCACCTTTGCACTATAAATGTGACAATTATTATTCACTAGTAAGACACCTCAAGGCGACATGCGACCAAGATCGCGCCAATTATTTGTCGTCTGGCCAGAGATGTATATCGGACCAGTTACCCATATGTGGAGACCCCTGTTACCCATATATGGAGATCCATGTTCTGTATATGGAGATATGCTGTGAGAGCCCAAACATGCTTATTCAGTTATTCGTTGTGTGAAAGTCCTATGATGTCTATGACATCTGACATCATATATCTGACATCATACCCTTGATGTCAGAGCAAAACCCATAGAACCACAGTGTCAGGCGTGACAGACAGGCAGAGATACATACGGACAAGCTGTGACCGTTCACAGTGTTGTACCCGAACGCGTTCAATGAACGATCGTTCATGAACACGTTCATATTTTGAGCGAACGTGAACTGAACACTCTTTGTTTCCGCTTGATGAACGTTATCTTCGAACGCGTTCATTCTGACGTCCGTGGACGGAGCTCGTCGGCCCGTTCAGCCCGTTCGTGCGGCGGTTCGCGGCCGCCTGTCCTCTCGTCTTTCTTTGCATTCACATGCTCCAGGCTCGCGGACCTCGCGGACGGGACGTTGATATGTGAGCGCCTGTGTGGTGCTGTCTGCATGAAGCGCTGAGTCTCCTCCTCGTTACGTTGTCTCCCACCCAAGTAAAGCCTGCATACTTCGTCGTGTGACGTGTGTTGCATGCCAAAATAGCTGATCTGGTAGCTCACAACGGATCGCATCCACGAGACAACGTGAGCTTGTAGATCAGCTATTTTAACCAACGCGGACGGTTAGAAACGTCTGCCTTCACAATAAGGGTGAGGAAGACTGGGCACTGGGCACGTAAATATTGTGGGCACCTCAATGTTATGAAATAATTTCTGTGTGTGGTTCTATATGGGCTGTGTCAATAATTTTGACAAATAATAACGTCTAATACATTTGAATAGCCAAAAGTATAAAAATATTATGGTTAAAAAAAGAACGAAAAATAACCAAGTTAGTTCATTTTGAGGAACCATGAACTTTAGTTCAAAATGTAGAATTATGAACAATAAAAAAGGAACTAGTTCATTTTAGAAGTTTTGAACTTGAACTTGAGTGAACCTGAGTTTTCCCAACACTGACCGTTCACATACTAATCTGCGACCTACGGTTGCAATTAGTGTCATGTTCATCAACATCAGTCTCACCTTGACAAGGGTAGATGTTCTTCCCCACACCACCTTTGCAAAAACTGTTGTAGGCGACACAGATCAGGAGTCCAGACGTCCCCACAGGCAGAGTGATGTTGTCCTGATGTCCAGAGAGGGTTTGTCCATCCAGAGTCCAGCTGTAGAGGACACTGTCTCCTTCACAGGAGCAGGACACCCTCATGGACCCTTGGGACAGACACTCAGAGGACAGCTGAGGACCAGACACTGGAGCTGGAGGAGACACAGTGAAAGACAAGACATGTTTAATTTAACGACGTCACATGCAAGTGACTTGCATGTGACTGCTCCAAAAGACTTGGGACGGTGTGGCGGGTCATTGACCCATGCAACACTGCCTCTCCATGAAGAAGTAATCTATGTTCACATTCACACATGCCACGGTGCACCAAGATTCCAGGTGCTTAAAGGAGTTGTTCAGACCAAAACACTAAATTTCCCCCTTGGGATAATAAAGGTATCTATCTATCTATCTACATATAGGGTTAAATCTGCCTTTTATCATACCCCTTCATACCTGCTTTAGTTGATTTTTTTCATTGCTGCCCCTGTTGCTAGATTTTGGCTGCCCCTGCCTGTTGCTAGATTTCGCGGGCTCTCTCATAACTAACAGAGTAGCCTAGTCTTTATTCTAGTGCGTTTTTTTCTTTAGCTTCAAAGTTAGTATTTTTTTATTGGATTGTGTTTACACAACATCCTGAGACCAACCAAACCGCTGTTCTGACCTCACAGGCACCCTTACTTGTCAAACGGCTTCTGTGCTGCACCAGAGCAGGGAGAGGAGAGCCTAGAAAGTAGAGATGGGATTTATGGCTCTTTGAAGTGAGCCGGATCTCTGGAATCCGTTCCTTTCAAAGAGCCGTTCAAAAGACTGGCTCATTCTAGTTACTATAGTTACTTACTTTGTAGATTTTGATTATAATTACAACAAATAACTTATACAACCCTGTATACATTTATTTCTGACATATATATAGGTACATACCTGCCATTTGAAATAGCCGATCTACAAGCTCACAATGCGCTTACTTTGTAGATTTTGATTATAATTACAACAAATAACTTATACAACCCTGTATACATTTATTTCTGACATATATATAGGTACATACCTGCCATTTGAAAATAGCCGATCTACAAGCTCACAATGCGTCGCGTTGCGACGCATTGTGAGCTTGTAGATCTGCTATTTTCAAATGATTTTTCTACATTTTATTAATTGGGAAAACCTGTGAAACAGGACATTCTGCATAATGAGTACTTTCTACTATATTTTGATACCCATACTTTTGTACATTTACTCAAGTACATTAACATTCATAAATAAGGATAACGTGCCCACATAACCCCTCTTCTTTTTGTTGCGGTCCATTTTATGTTGTATTTTTAAAAAAAAGCCTCTTTATTTTATTTTTATTTTATTTCATGTTTTTTTTATTGTTTTATGTAGGTAGGTGGTGGGTGTTTGTGGTGGTGGTGTTTAAAAAAGATGTAAAAAATTAATAAAAAGAAAAGAAAATTATTGCAACTATGGACATAAAATGTGAATTATGAATTGAAATCATTGCAATAAAAAGTATATATATGGGGCTTTTAAGCCGTGACATCATTTTGTAGGCAGAGGAGAATCTGCCCCCAGAGCATTTTCTGTCCCTCGCTATTTCAAAAAACAACGACTAAAAAATAACGACTAAAGTATCATTCTAACACTTTCCTTTCAACAACAAAGAGAAGAAAAATGTGTAAATAGTAAAAATAGTAAAAAGATTCACGGAAACTGGGGGCAGAAATTCTCCTCTGCCTACAAAATGATGTCATACTTAACAGCCCCTATATATATATATATATATATAAAAGTACGTTAACAATCCAAACTTCTACTGTGGCAGAGTATTTCCACATTGATTGCAGTATTGATATTTGTACTTATGTAAAGGAATTGCCTACTTTTCCCCACAACTGTTCATTTAGAAAGGAACGGCTCCTTACTGCGAACCGGATCCCATCGTTCATTTCAAAGAGCCGTTCAAAAGACTCGATTCGTTCTCGAACGTCCCATCTCTACTAGAAAGGGAGGGGAGGAGCAGAGGATCTTTTTGTCTGTTTGACAAGTAAGGGTGCCTGTGAGGTCAAAACAGCGGTTTGGTTGGTCTCAGGACGTTGTGTAAACACAATCCAAAAAAAATATATATATATATATATATATATATACATATATAACGTTGAGGCTAAAGAAATGAGCGCTTGCTGAATCCCACTGCTCTCTGTTCCACTTGTTCCACTGTGGCTGGGAGGGGGCCCCGGTTGCAGAGGCGTCCCATTGGCCCGTTCCACTTGGATGGGAGGTCTCTGTTCCACTGAACAGCTTGGCTCTGCAGCGTCCGATTGGCCCAGAAGCGTTCCACCTGTCCCACTTTTCGCCCTGCAGCGTCTGATTGGCTCTCGTGTTTCACTGAGACCCACTAAGCAATTTGGGGGTTAAATCGCGTTCAGATGACGTCTTCACCTAAACCAGACGTATAGCTAGATCCAGTCTGTGACGAGTTTAAATGTTAAAGTTTTTTCACCGTCTATGCCAAGCCAAGCCATTGTATCACCGTCATTTAAACGCCTTTAGCGGCCCCTAGCGGCCGCCGAAAGTAGTGAAAATGTAGTGAAAATGATGGAAGCCAGCAGGATTTAAAATCATTTTTCCTTAGCTCTGAGAGCCGTATCCTACCCGTACCACCGGAGCTGATCGTATTTGTGATGATTTCTTGCACTGTTATTATTTGACACTGGGAGTCGACGGGGTTCGAACTCAGGATCTACTGTACTTGAAACCTGCGCGCTAACCGCTCGACCACGGCAGCTTGTGATTCAAAGGGGTTCCAGCAGCTATTAGTAGTTGACATATCGCTTCCCGCTGTTCGTTTGAGGTCGGTGCATTTGTTTGACAACACAAACTAACTTTATATTGATGCATAGCTATAAAACGATTTTATTTAATCATTATCGTATGGTGGGGGTGACATGCAGTCTTGTGTGTTTGTGGCTGTTGGTGTCAGAATGAATTATGTAACTCAGAGAAGTAATAGTATGCTGTCATGAGCAGCGTACCACGGCATTATGCAATTATTTAATACACTTTTAGAATTTTTCAAAGGTATTGACCAGCACGTCTTTTAGACGGCTATAAGATGTGCAATGGCCAGAAACTGCTCAGTGGATGCAATCAACTATTAAGGTAAAACCGGGAGATACTGTTAGCATCCGATAATGAACAACTTGATAAAAATGTATTTAAAAAAAAGATGGTCTAACACACGTTTGTCCTGAACGGTAATATATCGTTATTATGGAAGCGTTCAGATGACGGCTACAACTCAACTAGACTATATAGTGAAATTGGTTCTTAAAATTACTTTAGTCCAATATTTGAAAACCAGGTGTGGATATTAAAGCTGTTTTTTTAATCAACAAGTATGGAATAATGGATTAAATGTAATCAGCTACAATCGGTCTATAGACAGACTGACGATAGACGGTTCAAATGAGGGCTAAACATAACCATTGGGCTAAATGACGGTTTGTGTTTACTGGGGAGCCCAGCACAGCAGGGCTGCAGTGGCAGGCAGAGCCATGTCAGACAGACAGCGTGTGCACTGTTTGAATGGGGACTATACAGGAGGATTAAATTGCAGAGTGCATTAAGGAATATAACTTTTACATATTTTATCTGCTGAGGGTTAGATAAAGACTGGAGGAAACTGACGTTTTGGTGCTTTTTTCATGGAGTTCTCTCATCTTCTGTGTGTTGTGCTGTAGCTACTCAGAGGATTAACACATTGGTAAGTGCTTCCAAATCAACAAAGTTAACAATTTGTGTTGCTTATTTCTTTTTTTTAAAATTATGGCCCAAGTGACAGGGCACACAAAGAGAGGACAATTCATAAAATCATATAATATTGGCAAGTGCCCTAAACATATCAAAGTTTACTGTCTTTATCAGCCAGGTCTTGGGTGAAGCCCTGACAATTATAAACAAAGCATTTGGTGCAGTTTCCATTTAGCTTTCATACAGTTTGTCTGTTAGCCTCCGTTAGCATGTTTGGCTAGCGTCTATGTATATGCACCTTGAATGGAGTCATAGGGGAGAGCGGGGTAAACTGAGACACTCCATTTATCTTGGCAATGGAACACATTTGTGGTAATGTGGCCATTATATTTTCAAGCCCTTTGAATTTCCCACTTGCCATGAAGAGAGAAACCTGATAGTGCTGTAGAAAACATGCTTTTTTCACGAAAATGTGTTTTTTGCATGTAAAAGTAAATTTTCTTGCTGTCACATAATCAACTGTTGTGTCGAAGCAAATTGATGCAGGGACAACATTTTATATCATACATGTTGATGAACTACCAACTTATAAATCCATGTGATGGATGCTAGATGAAGATTACCCTGAATTGATAAAAGATATCACTTTTCCCAAAATGTGGCTCTGGGGTAAAGTGAGACAATTGCTTCGGGGTAAAGTGAGACACTATCTCACATTATCCCAACATGATAGACATGGAGATAGCTGTAAAAACCTGATTAAAGGGTGTACCAAACTTTTCTCAGTTGATTCTTATGTATTTTTCCCTGTAGAACCCATTTCTGATATATATTTTTATGTGTCGTGCATAATTAATTAGATAATTAGCATATTGGACTAAATTTGCTAATTATCTCATTAGTTATGCACAATACAACAATATACTTTGCAGAAATGCATTCTACAGGAGAAATTACATAAGGATCAACTGAGGAAAGTTTGGTAAACACTTCTATCAACTTTTATAGGGTTTTTAGTTTTTCTTTCTGCCCATGTGTCACATTATTTGACACATGGGTGGAAATGACAGGACAAACCCTATTAAAAGACTTTCTGCTATGTACATTTTTGTGTTGTGCATATTTAACCTGGTTAACTGGGTTTTTGTGTTTTAATGGTAGTTTTAAAGTGAAAAAAGTGAGTGGATCACTTTACCCCGTTGATTCTCTGGTCTGTCTCAGTTTACGGTCCTGGGGTAAACTGAGACACAAGACCACTTTTTTTTTAAACAATCATATTTTCTCTGCCTTTTGTCTTGAATACATTCTGATAACTTCCATTGTTAGGAAACATCCCAAATTACTGGTAAATGTGTACATTTTTACTGATATATCTTTTAGTTCGCCTATAGGGGAGAAAATGTAAAAAGTGTCTCAGTTTACCCCGCTCTCCCCTACAGGCTTCTGGATAGCCATTTACATCCCAAAAATGCCTCGGTTAAAGAGTCATTGATGTTGTACCGGTAAATAAATGGGACAGTAGGTGACACGTTTAATGTCCATTTGGAGTGGGGATAAGTGAGGTTGTATCAGAAACGAGCTAGGTTCAGCCTGCTCCTGCTGCTGCTGCTGCTGCTGCTGCTGCTACTCAGTCAGATGCAAAACGTGATTTAATTTCTCTGCCCATGCAAGATGTGTATTGTTTTGAAAAATGGCAGATCTACAAGCTCACAACATTGTGAAAATTGGCAGATTGACAATCTCACACTGTTTTGAGCTTGTAGATCAGCTACTTTCAAATGGCTGTTATTGTTGTTATTATGTTCCCCACTCACCCAAAAAAGGTCTTATGTAAGGTTCTATGTTCCCACTCAACACAAAAAAGGTTCTGTGTTCCCTGCTCATCCAAAAATGCAGGAAATAACTCAAAACACACAATGGAACATAATGGGGAGAAATTACAAATACTAGTGGGTCAGGGGGGAACTATGGACATCTGGTCACCATATTTGTGTTATGACTGGGCATCTGGACGAGTGGGCACCTGGACATCTGGGCACTAGGTAGGGACATGTGGGCATTTGGACGAGTGGGAACCTGGAAAAGTAGGCACTTAGGGGTGGAGACATCTGGGCACTAGGAGCACCTGGACGAGTGGGCACCTAACCCTAACCCTAAGATTGCCCACATGTTCTTAGTGCCCAGATGTCCCTGCATTTGAGTTGGGAACATATACCCTTTTCTTGCTATTGGGAACATAAATCCTTTTTTGGTTGAGCGGGGAACATAGAACCTTTTTTTGTGGGGGTAAGTGGGGAACACAGAATGGGGTCCACCCTACAGTATGTTCCACAGAATCTTGGGAACATAGGACCTGTTTTGGGTAAGCGGGGAACATAGAACCTTTTTTGTGGGGGTAAATGGGAAACACAGAACCTGGGGAACATAGGTAGTCCCCACCCAAAAGGGCATAACATGATTTAATTTCCATCTCTGCCCAGAACAATGGCAGTATAGTACTAGCTTGCTCCGGCTTGTTTACAGTGTACAACTCGCTGCATTGCTCAATGCCAACTGTCACCTATGTCCTGTTTGCGACCGTAGGTCGCATTTACTACCAAAAGCTCCACCGGCTGTCCGTCAGTCAGTCAGTCAGTCAGTCAGTCAGTCAGTCAGTCAGTGAGTGAGTCACACGTCACACTTTTGCCCTGCTCATATCTCCGCGGAGCTCCAGGGACCCCCAGGTCCCTGGGGGACCCCCAGATGTAAAAAATGACCAAATGTGCAAAAATGACCAAATGACCACCCCAACGGGGCTGCTCACAGGGAATTCCCGGGGACCACCGACTCCTGGTGCTCCAGAACGGATGCAAAAGTGGTGGCGCCCCCAGTGGAGGACCCCCTGCCACTGCAGCGCACATAAAATGCTGTAACTTGGGCTAGGAGCGACCGGGAGAGCCGGGGCCGGTACCTATTCGTCCACCTCGGCGGCGCGGAGACCACACCCCTCATTTCTCACATGGCCCTCTTCTAGCGCCACCATGAGGCCGATTCTTGCAAAACACATTTTTGGACACTGCTCCTACAATTTTGGCCCTAAAATCACTCAAATCGGTACACAGTATGTCTACACTCATGTCATCAACATGGATCTGTCCCATATAGCGCCACCTTCAGGCCGATTTTTGAAAGCACATTTTTGGACACTGCTCCTCCAATTTTTGCCCTAAAATCACGCAAATCGCTACACAGTATGTCTACACTCATGTCATCAACATGGATCCGTCCACATTTTTTGGGGACACTGCTCCCTACTCTTTGTGTATACATGTGACCTACGGTCGCTTATCTCCTGATTAGGGAGTCTTACTGGTATTTGCATTAAGCCTATCATTTATATTAGTGAGTGAATGGCAGCACTGTATATCCATAATAATATGAGTTAGATGACGTCCAATGTGTTAAAATGTGTATTAATTCACTTCTTTTTTCTTTACTTTGTTTTTATTTCAGAGATTTTGCCCCTTCCATCGACAGACCAGCACCACCTGCCCATGTTCAACACCACACTGCTACACTACTGGCTGTGACCACCCTTCCCCTTCTCCTCTCACGGCTGCTCAACCCCACGTTAACCAGCAGGCTAATGCCACTCACAACCCGCACAACTCCATGCTACACTGCTGCCCATCTCCTCTCAACTTTTAGCTCTGCAGGAAGCAACTGCTCAAGTTCACCAGACCAGACCAGTGCTGCCTGCTCCGGAAGAGCTGGGCTGTGGAGTTCATAATGCTGTGTTGTTTATAATTATGCATAACTTAACATGGTTAAATGATAGGCCTAATGTAATGTATAAGTACTGGTCATAATGCATGATAAACCTGCATGATAAATGCTGTTAGAGTTACAGACTTGTATAGGTCCATTTAGACCCCCATAAAGGAACACACAAAGTCCCTGGAATCCACTTTGAGAATATTATACTAGGGTGACCATATTCTGAAAATCCAAAAAGAGGACACTCTACCCGGCATATATATATATATATATATATATATATATATATATATATATATATATATATATATATATATATATATATAATTTTTCCCCCAATTTTTTTTTCTATTACGCTCAATTATGCCCTATACCACTAATAGCCTATTATGTATTCAATTTTGAGGGGGTTCCAATTGGACCCTTTACAAATCTAGAGATCCACTGATAAAGTATGCCTTTTGGCTCCAGTATGAACGTTCAGCTTTGTAACTAAATAAAAGAGAGGTAGCCCATTATTCAAACCGCCGTATCTTCTGCTTTACAAGGTTGTAGAAAAGATTCTGTCAATTTAGTTAGCAGAAGAGCTCTCACCTCGCACAGACTGTCTTGTAAGCTACTTTGCAGTGTTATGGGCTTGAAGCAGAACTTTTATAATTGTAAATGCCTAAATGGACACAGAAGACTACCAGCTTTGCTGACAGAACGCTCTGCTTCTCAATGTTGGTCACTCGCACTTTTTGTGCATTTCATCAGTGATTGAAAGCCGCGGTCGTCGCGAGCACCTTCGCCTCGCCGATACGCATCCGTAGAGCCGTCATTTTTAGACCAGGATTGAGGGAATAGCAGGCAAGATTCCTTCACCAATGTAAACACAGTTGCTGAGGGAGTGAGCATTAATAGTGTTTGCAGTTCGTTTGGCTCTGCGCTGCGCGATCTGCTGCAGAGCTCTGCTCTGATCTGAAAGCGAGACAGGCTGAGGGAGGGAGGGATCGCAGGCAGAGAGTAGTATGAATAATACACGTTCCGGGGTTAGCGCCTCTCACAGTGTGTTTCCAATAGAACCATTGAACGTGCATTGTAAATGTCCGTGCTTAAACTGTGATATGCGCGAAACCCCGGACATTTGAAGGAATTTATAAAACCCCCCCGGACCGGCCGGACAGCCCCCTAAAAGAGGACATGTCCGGGCAAAAGAGGACGTATGGTCACCCTAATTATACTGTATATATACTATACATCTTACAACTGTAATACATGTTCTCATTAATGTTCTCATTAACCCTAAACTACAGGTCCTTTTTTGAAGTGTTTTTGATGAAATTACTTTCATCAGTGTTTTGATTTGTTTATCGATATCAATTTTAACTAACAGGGTGGAATATTTAGATCATTTTGGTTGTAGTTAATATATCGTTTGAATTCAATAAATATGCAGTATATTGTGCCATGCCACCTGCACCCACAAGGCCAGGTCACTGCCCGGTTAGTCTCGCGTGGCCAGACTGTTGCCTCCGCGATTTGCGAATGCTCCCGGCATACAGTCTGGGGCACGGAAATAGATACGATGAGTGCGAGATAGAGCGGATGTGACGCAACCGCTCCCTTGGTGCAGTAGCAATAACATGTCCTACTGGAAGCGTTATGTCGCCTTTCAATATTTTTGGGGGCATTATTTCGTCTTTCTCTGGTGTTGTTGGTGTTACTTCCATGATGTGTTCAAATGTTTTCTTAAACTATACACGCATAACAAGAATATGCTGCTTGAATGACTGTCTGTGCGAGTGTGCTTCTGTTATGTTTCCAGTGGGAATACAGTTCTGTCAACTTCCGTGCAGCAGTGGCTACTTCCGATACTCGCCGTTCGGGAGCTGCCGTTGCAGACTCTATATAGCATTCGGAGATTGTGGAGTAGTCGTCTGGCTACGCGAGACTACTGTCTGGTGGAAATGAGGACTCTCTGCCTTATCAACTGTGGCCCCTGAACAACAGTTTAACTGCCTTTGTGGAAATCTACTAGGAAGACCCCCACGTGTTTTTGATGGATGTGGCAACCTCATCATATTAACAGGAACCGATGAACTTGTCCCACACCTAACTGTCATATACTGTATTATTTATATACGAATGTCTGACCACCATCTTGTGAGAGAGCTCCAACCATGAAACGGATTGGATGTGTTTACTGTACTGTTAACTATTGTCTCTCTCAAAATATAGTAAATTACGCTCTGATTTCTCTCATGTATTTTTTTCTTTGAATTAAGGGAATAAGAGTCTTTGAATTTTTCTTTTAACATATTTAAAGTGCATGCATGTGTAAAAAAGAAAAAGGGTAGCACAGGTCATGTTCTACTTGCCCAAAGGTCATGCCCATTATAAAATGATAGGTATACCACTCAATTTAACACTTATTTATTTTCTTTCTGGGGCTGTGAGATAAAAAATGTTATACTGTACCTCTATATTTCCAAATCCAAATACCTACATAGCTATTATTGAATGTCTATGGTCTCCACTTGTTATTTTACATTTTTAAGTGTAGCAACAGTAAAAACAGCACATAATATAGGTAAAATGTGCTCTTATTTTGCATTCCACAGACCAGAAGACACAATGGCCATGTTCAGGTGTTTAGACAGAGGTCTTGTGTTGTGTTTATAGACTGTTACGTCCCCTCTCAAAATCATAGACTGTAGCTCAAAATGCAGGTGGGCAAGCCTTGGTGTCAATGTCTGTGTCAGGTGCCTGCCAAGTTATGGCACCTGCCACCCAAGGTCGCTTGGCTGTGGCCATACTCTTTTGTCTTTGGGTTGCCACACTGGGATTCCCTTGTGCCGCTGCAGAGCATTATTTAATATAAGAAATATCTTTACTACTTTAAAAATAAGACATGTGCACTGTTTTGCAATTATTTACAGTGTCAGTGGTGTAAAGTAACAAAGTACATTTACTCAAGTACTGTACTTAAGTACAATTTTGACTTGAGGTATTTGTACTTTACTTGAGTATTTCCAATTTCCACTACTTTTACTTCTACTCCACTACAATTATTTGAAAATGTTAGTTACTAGTTACTTTGCAAATATAAATGATGATATTATAAAACATACATAAACCACTTTAGCCCTATTTTATACCAAAGCTATTTGAAAATAGCAGATCTACAAGTTGTGAGCTTGTAGATCTGCTATTTTCAAACATTTTGAAATTTTACTTTTGGTACTTGATCCCAATACTTTTACTTTTACTCAAGTAAATTTGGAATTACAGACTTTTACTTGTAACAGAGTATTTCTCTATATGCAGTATAGACACTTGAGAGAGTGAGTGAGTAAAAAAGAATGTTTGAGCAATGTGTACAGAATCGATCGGGACCCACAGGAACACATGGCTAATTAGAATAAACTAGACCTTACCCGTTCGAAGATATGTGCTCCAAAATATGTGCAGAGTGTAACAGCAAATTTAGGTGAATAGAAGTATGGCAATGAATGCGCTTGCTTCACATAGTTTTTCATACCCGTTGGAAGATGAGACACATCAAACGCACCCGGTGAAAGTGTGTGTGTGTGTGTGTGTGTGTGTGTGAGAGAGAGAGAGAGAGAGAGAGAGAGATATAGGTGTGTGGGGCTACAGATCCCATGGCCTGGAGGAACGAACCGTAACCCTGGCAACAGACAGCAGAGTTCAACAGAAGTGGAAGAAAACGCTAATAAACAGCTTTAATTTGGGAGAAATGAAATTCGGGCTCCGTCAGCGTTGGTATAATGCTAATGGCCAATACCATGTGAACTTTGGGATCAGTTGCTGAAGCGAGTGAATAGATAAACGCAGATAAGCGTGAGCGTTAGAGCGTGAGAGCGTGAGTGCGTTCGGAAAATTATCTGTTAGATAGCACATGGATCATTTGCATATACCATGCCCCGTTCTCTGGAGGTCATCTGGAGTTCAACTGATCATTTCGGCAAACTTTTTGGTTCTGCCACTTCCCGGGCACCAACAAGGACGGGGTTTGTTCCGTGGGAATTGGGGGGTCCCAGGAAGCAAGCATGGGAAAAATCAGGACGGGGGGCGTCCAATTTGGCGTTTAATTTGCGTGATCCAAAACAGAGAACATTGGCTGGGTTCTTAATGGCTAGAATAAAGACTATCTACTCATCCGGAATCTAGCAACAGGGGCAGCTATGAAAGAAATCGACTAAAGCAGGTATGAATGGCTATGATAAAAGGCAGATTTAACCCTATATGTGGTTTGGTCTGAACGACTCCTTTAATAAATAGAAAATAAGTCATTTTCTGGGCTGAAACGCTCCTTTATATCAACAACTGCTCCTAATAGTTAGGATGGGTAAATGCAGAGGACAAGTTTAACATAATTATGTACAAACGTACTCTGAAAAATAACGGGACTCAATAGAGGATATGCGTGTGGCATCATCATACCCGGAAGTTATGTTTTTGATATTCAATCAATCAATGTGGGAACGCCTACTGAGTGGCAAAAAACAGTCAGTAGGAGTCTTGAGGAGTCAGTATGCATAACCAATTCCCTATCCTGTCACGTTTAACTCATTCTTTTCTAAATATAGAATGTTGAACAATCCTTTGGTTTGAAGGAGTGGTCTGTACTGGTTAATGTTCAGATAATCTGACAAAGACTCACCTCTCACGTCTATCCAGCTCTGTGGAGATGCTCCACGGCCAGAGATGGAACACTTGTAGAATCCTTCATCAGACTTGGAGACATGGAGGATGGTCATCTGTCCTGTAGACTCAGCCCTGAAGAGGGAGCCGTTTCTATAGAAGTCAGCTGGGAGGTTGGAGGATGGTTGGCCAGTTGTCTGGTCTTTGGACAGGCAGCGCAGTGTGACATCACTTCCCTCTGGCACAGGATGTACAGGACTCTGTAGGATCACATCTCCATCTAGAAGCAACAACATTGACTTATGAGTGTTTCTCAAATGGGGTAGATGTACTCCAGGGGGTATTCGGAAATGCCACCAAAAAAGAAAATCATAATTATAAATCATGATTATATTATTCATAGTTAAATAGTTAAATAATGAACTACAATTTAAATAGAAGGAGAAAAAAACATTCACTGTTATGTTTAATGATGACAGTTGCTAACCCAAATTACATGATACCAGGCAACTGGGATGTGTTTGAATGTTGTTTGAATGTCAGTTATTGACATGAAAACAGGACTGAAATGTTATGGCACAATGTTGAGAATAAATCTGTTCAGGAGGCACCGTTTGAAACTCTCACTCCATTTCTTATTTGTTGTGATGTTATATTCTTGAAAAGGGAGATTATAGCATCTCTAGTTCTGGTTTTAATTGCAGTTTATAAAGGAAAATGTCGGGTAGAGGAGGTACTCAAAAATCAGGGAAAGGGGGTAGGCTACTCAAGCCAAAAAAGATTGAGAAACACTGACCTATAGAACCAATATGTTGATTTATAAAACCATCATGTTCTATAGCAGGGGTTCCCAAACTTTTTTTGTCTCAGGGCACCCAATGAATATTTTTTTAATCCGAGGCACCCCTACATTATAATTTTCACTCCCAGCACCTTATATTTAATAGCATATCGTCGTTGTCGGGTGGAAACCTTGTATGTCCAAAACCGTTCGTTTTGTATTTATCATCTATAACATGTACTAAACTAGTGAAAACAGCAGATCTACAAGCACACAACGCCTCGCATCGCGAGGTGTTGTGTGCTTGTATATCGGCTGTTTTCACTAGCTTTGTGCGACAGTCTTGTATGATGAAGCAGGGCTTTGCTTTACCAAAAGACGTACACATTTGAAACTTGGAGATACAAGGTTTCTGCCCGACAGTGACGATATTTTAGTGATTATGTTGTGAGGAAAACGTTGAGATAACAGCCATTTTGGTTAGAACTGACTGAAAATAACTTTGTACTTCAAGTTTAAAATTATACTAAATATTTTTTCAAGTGTCCAAATAAATTCCAGATATTATCAAATGATCGCGGCACCCCTGGACTGCTGTCGCGGCACCCCAGGGTGCCCCGTCACCCACTTTGAAAACCCCTGTTCTATAGAACCAACATAGCATTATATTTATGCAGTGCAACAGGTGCTCTGAGCTTTTGATCAGACATGGGTCTGTTATAGAGCTGATCGGTCATTATTAAGAAATAACACACAGCTGATTTCAGATTGACCAATCAATCAGAATCAAGCATTCAACCAAGCTGTGTAATAAATATTTACCAGTAAGACTCCCTAATCGGGAGATAAGCGACCATCAGGTCACATGAGGGGACCTCCTGGGTGCCGGCCCCACCGAGTTACAGCCTTTTTAGCAGGCTACAGTGGCGGGGATCTGCCGCTAGGTGGCAGTCTACGAATGGCTGTCTCCACGCCGCCGAAGCGGACACGTGGGTACCGGTCCCGGCTATCCCATTCACTTCTGGCCCTAGTTACGGCATTTTATGTGTGCTGCTGTGGCGGGGGTCCTCCACTAGGGAGCGCAACCACTTTGGCATCCGTTCTGGAGCACCAGGAGTCAGTGGTCCCTGGGAACTCCCCATGAGCAGCCCCTTTGGGGTTGTCATTTGGTAATTTTTGCACTTTTTGGCAGCGACGCCAGGGGGTCCCTGGAGCTCTGGGGGTCCCTGGAGGTGGTCCCCGAGCGTGTGCCACTGTGTGTGAAAAGTTTGGCATTGATAGGGGCAATGATGGTGGAGATATGAGTAGGGGAAAAGTGTGACGGACAAACTGACGGACTGAAGGACTGACAGACATACGGTGGAGGTTTTGATAGTAACTGCGACCTGACAGTCGCAATAATTTCACTACACAGCTGTCATTCAGTGTAACAGTAATCATAATAAGCCTGTAGCCTACGTGTTGTGCCAAAATACCTCCCCTGGCTTCCTTCCCCAGAACACGGTGGTGTTCGTATTGACACTTCACAAAGCATCTATACGGATTCTAACCCACAAGCCCTGCAGTGTTGAGCACCAATGGGCAGGCACCCTTTTAATGAGCTGTTGGATTTGTCAAGAGAGATGTAGCTTTTAACCAATCCCCCAGAGCGGCTTGTACATAAAAGCCGTCAACCATAGTGGCCAAAGCTGGAACTGCAGGCGGGGTAAAAATTACATACACGAGCAAAAGAGCGCACATCTTTCTTAAGTTACTCACTTTATCAAAGTCCTTTATCATAACTAACCAGTGATCCACTATAGTTTTTTGAAAATTAATTATATCTGTATATTTTTTTCATAATCGACACTCTGTGTGAGGCCCATGTTCATGATCTTACAACACATTTTAAATGTATTCAAAACTTTCTCTAAAATTACACAAATATTTGTGACTCTTCCTGATAATATTCTCTATGTAATCCACATTTTGGTTTAATCATTAATAAAGGTATGATTTTTCACTATTTGGAATGTCACACCAAATGATTTAGTGTCACACCGTATGATCATATCTTCATGTGTCAAAGCAAACTGTGTTTTAACCTACCTATTAGTGAGTACTGAACTTTACTGATTGATTAAACAATTACCCAGGATAACATGGCCTTACTATTTCTGAACAGGATATTATTGTAGGGCTTTAACATGGGATAAGAAAGAATTGTAGTAGTAGATGGATGATGAGGATGTGCACAGGAATGCTACGCACACCTAAGTCTTCTGCCGGCCCACGGCAGAAGGATCCTAAAGAGACAATAAGGCGCATAGCCACACTTGGAGCCAAGGCAACATTTTATTAACACCAATTAGTGGAAACAGAACTCAGCATTCAGGTAAATTGCTTTTTTCCGAAGTCTCCTGAACTTGAACACAGCATTTTGTGTTGAACAAATGTAATTAGGAATCATGACATTACACCACATCTCCACTAGCTAAAGAGTGCTGGGTTGCGCAACTCCGAAAATAGCTGATCTACAAGCTCTCGCAGCACAACGTGTTGAGAGCTTGTAGATCAGCTATTTTCGCTAGTTTTGTCTCGGGTCCTACACTTACTGCCAATTAAAAATGCCCTCGAGTGGCATTAGTGCCAGCCCTCTCCATAGACTTCCATGTAATTTGTAGTGCACAGATCATGCACACCCATGCACAGATCATGCACCATGTTTGTGCAGGCTGTTCACAGCTTTCAAACAAAAAAAAAAGATTGGAATTCCGTTCAGGCATTCTTGAGATAATAGCCATTATGTTTTCCTAAAATGTAAACAAAGATGGCTGCCATGTTTGATAGATGGGGTTGCTATGGGGGTTAAACATGCAATTTCGCGATTTCTATCATGCCTACTACATTTTTTGGGGTCCAAAAATTTTTTTTTGTTTTTTTTCTAAGTAAAAGTCGCCCAAAGTCGCTTGGCAGGGAAGCCCATAGTGAGAAAGTTGCTCTAAAAGTCGCCTGGCACTGTATGAGTTTGTCCACTGTCCAGTCCAGTGAGTGAAAGTACAAAAGTATTAGATCAGATTAGATTATACATTTAGACTGTATTGTACATCAGCCAGTCGTATTTGGTGAGGGTAGCAAACCGGCTGCCTTGTTGCGGTTCTGCTATGCCACAGACAACCTCCTGCTCTTCGTAGAAAATGCAGTCTCGCCCCTTTGGCTCCTCTCTCCTTGCTGGGTCATTGTTTAGTTTCTCCCTGTACTTTCTCGTTCTCTCAGCACTTGTCATTTTCCAGCTGACAAAAGAAAATGTAATGTATAGTTTAAGACAAAGAGAAAATATTGTTTAGATTGAAACAATATGTTAAGGTTTCTGTGAAGGGGTTTCTGCTCTGTCTGATGAATTTGAAGTATCACTGAATGAAGCTAAATTACATTTTATGTAAAAATGTTTAAAACAAATGTTTAAATGTACAAAAGAAACATGGAACTTTGTTATTTATTGTTATATCTGTAGTTAAATACAGTATAAATCATATGGTGTGACAATCAAGTCATATGGCGTGACAAGCAGACATGTCACACCATTATGATTAAGTGTCACACCATATTACGTTTTCTGCATTTAGGTTTACCTTGAGGCTACTATGTACACATTAGCATGCTAACAGCATGCTAGCTATAACAAAGCAACCTAGATCTACATGGAAATATGACCAAAACTTCAAATAACTTAAGCTTTTTTTAACGAAAAGGTGTCACACCAACAGACATCCAAAGTGGTGAGTTTGTCAAAGTTTCAACAAGATGGCATTTCATGAAAATGTTAAAATCATAACTCACCTCAGACACCTGTCTTGCAGTTGTGCTGGGAGTGCTGAATAGCCTTACAGAAGAAGGACCTCTCTAGCCAATAGGTGTCCAAATAATTGCCTGTTTAATTTGTCCAAACTAGTGTCACACCAAATGATTTTGGTTTGGGGGACAAAATGTTTTTGATCAGAAATTACTGAAAACATTATGCTTTGAATTTGAAAAGATATAGGCTCACAAATAGACATTTTTTTAGCAATTCTTTTTCTTAGTTTTATTCAAGTTCCCACTTTGAGAAACAAGGTCAGGACAGTCACACCAATATGAGTTTTGCCATGTTTGGTTGAAAATTCTGAAGAAATGAGGAATGAAATGTTTTAATCTTGAGTAAGTTCACATAAAGCTTAATGTCCTGCACAATATTCAGAAGGTTTTTGACAAATATATTTTTTATTTATACATGTTTGACACCGAGGACAGCGAAAACGTTACGCCACGTCACCCACCCATATATATATATATATTGTAGGAGCCAAAATATACATTTTGTTTATTTGCTATTGATGTTTTGTTTTTGTTTTGATTTCCCACGCTCTGTTTTGATTGCCTGCTTAATTGATTGACTAGCTGCTGTGTGTCTGGTAATCAGGGGAGTTTATGTCAGGTGTGTGGCTCGGGCCCGAGTCTTACTGTGGGTTAGACAATGGGGGTGAGCTAGGCTCGATATTTTCTGTTGACCGTTTCATTTTGTTACGTTTACATTTACTTTATACACCTTTCATATCATTTTATTCTCAATACAGCATTTTTGGACCTTTATTATTTTGTTCAATAAACCACCTTTAACTGCAAGAAACTCTCTGCTTTTGTTTGGACAACAACGAGTCACAGTTACAGCCGACACTCAGCCTCATAGCGCTACTTTTAAATGGTTTGATAGAAGTAGTCGCTACAATATTGTCAACAGAAAATTCTACCCGCACGCACACACGATCAATCAATGGACCGGGATTCAGCGTTGGATTGGAAATGAATTGACATTTAAGTCACGGGAGTTCTGGATATTTGATCGTTGCGTTTTCGGGTTAAATGAAAGTGGAACAAGTTCTGGAATGAATGAATTTGGATCCAAGCTTTGGAACAAAATGGAAATGGACATCGCAACATTTGGACATTATGTTGCCCCAGTTTGAAGCCACATTCACCGCGGCTGCCGTGGAAAAGTTTGACTGACAGCAGCGCAGCGCATCACAGCCATCTGAAGCGGTGAGCAATATATTTGCATTGCAGTTTCCTTCTGTGTGTTTGCTGGTTGTTGTTTGAACACAGTTGGAAGTGCTGCCGCTTGTCCATTTGGGGACTATTGTTATGGATTGTGTTGTGTGCGCTCTGCGCTGGTTTGACGCTGTTGCGGGAGGCTCGGCTGCTGTGCAGGAATCATTGTGGCTATATTGTGCTCTGTTGAGTTGGAAATCGCATGGCCAATGTTGAAATGTGAATGCATTATAGGGTCCGTGTACCCTCATGTTCACTTGCATGCTGTGTATTCTCGCAATGATCAATGAATTATGTTGGGAAATGGAAATGTCAAAATGAGTGACACAAACGTCACACGGAAGGTTGAACTTGGAAACGAAATGGATCAGAATGATCAAACGGAGGAGGAGGAGTCACGGAGGGTGGTCAAGCTCACGGCCAAAGCGCTGGCTAACAAAATTGAAAAGCTTCAGAAAGACCGCAGCTCATGTGTGAAACAAATTAAAGGGATCACAAATGAAATGAAAGAAAAAATGAAAAACTTTGACAATGCAAAGGATGTGCAGAGCACAATGGAGAAACTGACAAATGTGTATAAAAACGCAAAAGCAGCACATGAATCACTAATTGCATTGATTCCACAGGAGGAACTGGAAAATCAAACTTTGTGGTTTGCACGTGTTACAAAACACAAAACAGATTTCATAAATGATGTGAAACAATGGCTTGTTGATGTTGGAGTGCCAATGCATGAAATAAGAAATGTGGATGAAGCTATATCACCTGAAAAGGAGGTGCCTGTTGTACAGCCACAGGAAATGCCATCCACTACTCAGCCATCACACAAGGCAATATCTGCAATAATTGACCTACAGGAAACAATACAGCCTGGTGACAGTGTGTCTCAAACAAGCAAAAACACAAAAGGATCCAAAGCGTCAAGTACAGCATCTGCACGTTTGAAAGCTGAGGCAGAAATAGCTGCACTCGTTGTTCAACAAAACATGATTAAAGAAAGACATGCCCTGGAAGAACAAATGGAGAAGCTAAGAAGGCAAAAAGAGCAATTGGAGCTGGACACAAGCATGTCTGCTCATCTAGCAAAGATGACCGTGCTAAGTTCAAGGAGATCTGGTGCTTCTGTAAAAGCCAAAGTGAGAGATGGAATGTTGGAGTATTTTGAGAAGGAACGGCAGGCAGCTGTTTCCACACCACAGCCACAACCCAATAGGGGTCAGGCCCCCTCGCAACCCAGTGTTGCCAGGAGGGGACCATCAACACCAACTGCCACAGCCACAGGTGGCGCTGTGGCTCCACTCCATTCACCGACAGCAAACAAAACAACAGAAGGAGCTGTTGGGACATCAGCACCAGTGGTCACTGCCATGGGCGGAGCTGTGGTTCCGGCCGTCCGGCCTCGCACTACAGCACCCTTGGCAAGCCAGATGAACACCAGAGATCCAGTTGAACAAGACAACAACAACATCTACTCTGTCATGGATAAACAGAACGAAATTACAGCTTTGCTCATTAAACAAACGTGTCTGTCTTCTATGCCCAAGAAAGAGATACAGGTTTTTGATGGTGACCCACTTCAATATCATACCTTCATAAAATCATTTGAACATTGCATCGAAACCAAGAACTCAAATCCCACAGATTCTCTCTATTATCTCGAACAGTACACACGAGGACAACCAAGGGAACTTGTAAGGAGTTGTCTACACATGACGTCGGATGGAGGATACAGAAAGGCTAAGTCTCTGCTGAAGGAGCATTTTGGCAATGAGCATAAAATCGCTACAGCCTACATGAAGAGTGCTCTTTCATGGCCATCAATTAAACCCGATGACACCAAAGCTCTGCAAGCATACACTCTCTTCTTACGAGGATGTTGTAATGCCATGCAGGATGTCAGCTACATGCATGAGCTTGATATGCCATCTAATCTACTCATCATCGTTAAGACGTTGCCATACCGACTGAGAGATAAGTGGAGAACTGTGGTATGTGATTTTCAGGAGAACCACAACCGAAGAGCAAGTTTCAAGGACATTGTCGTTTTTCTTGAAAAACAGGTCAAGATTATAACTGATCCCATTTTTGGAGACATCAAAGACACTCCAGTGAATAAAGACACAAGAAGGTCCAGGTCACAAAAAGAAGGAAGTACCTTTGCAACCACTGTGACAGTTGCAGAAGTAAAAGGAACAAAGGAAAAGGAAAGTGTGAGGAGCTGTTTATTCTGTGAAGGTGGACATGCTCTAGAACTGTGTCCGGAGTTGGAAAAGAGGACACATGAGGAGAAATTCACTTTTCTAAAAGAAAATGGAATATGTTTTGGCTGTTTGTGTAAACACATCAGTAGATTCTGCAAGAAGAGACTCAGCTGCAGTATTTGTAACTTCAAGCATCCCAGAATGCTACATATCCCAAGAACAAAAGAATGGAACAAAGACCCAGCTGAAGTGAAGGAAACCACTAAAGACACTGCCATAGCTTCCGTGCTGACAGGTGGTCTTACTGGGGCCGGTGAAGACAACTGCAAGCTTGCAATAGTGCCGGTTCAAGTAAAGGCCAGAAAAGGAAACAAAACGGTGCATACATATGCATTCCTTGACCCAGGCAGCACCGCGTCGTTTTGTACGGAGGGGCTAATGGCTAAACTCAACATTAAAGGAAGAAGATCAAGTATCTTGTTGAGAACCATGGGTCAGAAGAAGGTCATTGAAACACACATTGTTTCAGGCCTAGAAGTGGCTGGAATGAACAGCAGCGACTTTTGTAGACTTCCAGGCATCTATACACAGAAGACAATGCCTGTGAACAAAGGAAATATCCCACAGCAAAATGACATTCGTCAGTGGCCTCATTTGAAGAATGTTCACATACCTGAACTCGATTCTGAGGTGGAGCTGCTGATTGGCTCAGATGTACCAAAGGCACTGGAGCCAATAAATGTCATACGGAGTGTGGGAGATGGACCGTATGCTGTAAAGACCATACTTGGTTGGACAGTTAATGGACCATTGGATAGAAAGACTAAGACTCACGAGCAGTCAGAAATGAATGCCACAGCTGATGAGGAAAATAACGCTTTAGTTGTGAATGTTGAAACCCTGGCCGCACAACTGAAGCAGGAAAACTGTCAGTTGGCAGAAGATAAAGAAAGCTTGTTAGCTAAGCTTCAAGACATGGACAAAGAGATTGCCAGTGTTGCTAAGGAAAAGGAAACTCTTCTAGCTACACAAAGCATGTTGGAAAAAGACATTTCTTTGCTGCACAGTATCCAGGAGAGTAATGATGAAGAACGTTCAAGGCTTCTTAAGGAGATGGAGAAGTTGCAGGCTACACAGAAACAACTGAAGCTTGATGCTAAGTACCAACAAAAGGATAAAGACCTTATGGAAAAACAGTATGGCACTGCCATTAAGGAGGCATCAGCTACAAGCCAAGAACTTTCCATCAATGTGGATAAACTAAGAACTGAGAGAGATGCTCTGCAAATAGAGAGAGATGATGCTACACAGCAAATCGCACAGCTTGAGTCCCAACTGACAAAAGAGAAAATCAGTCTGTTGCAGGAGAAGACTGAAACTCAGGCTTTGGTGGAGCAGCTACAACATTCTAAGAAGGAAATGGAATCTCAGCTGGAAATGTTGAAGCAACAGAATTCCAAGTACCAAGATCATGTCAATGTATTCAAGGAACAGCTTGGCTCTGAAGGCCAGAGGATAACACGTCTGTGTCAGGAGAATGAAGCTCTTAAAATGGAAAAGTCTACAAAGTCCCAGTCCCTGGAGTCTCTGCAGGTGGAGAATAACAGGTTGACTTTGGAGCTTGACAGCAACTGCAAGTTGGAGGCAGAGTGCTCAAAACTCAAGAACGAGTTGCTGAAAGTGCTGAAACAAAGGGAGAGCTCTTTGAAAAAAGATTTGGACAAGGAACAGCAGTCTACGCATAAAAAGAGTGAGTTTGAGACTCTAAAAAATTAGCTGTCTGTATTGCGTGAAAACAGTGCCAAGTTAAGATACAACAGTGTGCTAATCAAGACTTAAAGGATAAGGCCCGTCTACAGGAACACGTTCACAGCCTGGAGAAAAACCTAGATGCAAGATCAGATGCCATCAGTAAATCCACAGGTGATGCAGTCTTGGACCAGGTACACTGTGGTTTTGTGATGGCGAAAGTGGCTCAGTTGAAACCAGCTACTATCCCTAGAATGGAAGTGACTACTGTTACAAAGGAAAGCAGAATGGACACACTATTGAGAAAAGAGCTGCCAATGGAACTGGCAGATTCCGTATTTTGGACCGACAGCACATCCGTGCTCAAGTACATCAACAACAAGACTGCAAGATTTCGAACCTTTGTGGCAAATAGAGTTGCTGCAGTTGTCAAGGTCTCAAATGCACAACGGTGGAGATATGTTGACTCTGTTAATAACCCAGCAGACAAGGACTCTGAAGTCAAGAGCATAACTGTAAATGCTACTCAGATTACATCTGAAGAAGAGGATGCAACAATTCTCTTCACTACTGGACTGGTTTGAAGAAGGCTGCAGCATGGATGCTCAGATTCAAAAGACTGTTTCTCAACCGCAGCAGAGGAAAGAAGAAACCAAGCAAGCAATGTCACAGCTGCGCTGCACAAAGAACTTTCTGAAGAAATCTACTTGCTGAAGGAGACGGAAGAAGATTGAACATTGACTTTGAATGACTTACCCCTTGCCATTGACCTTTGCCCCTTGCCACTGACTTATGCCCCTTTTGCACCCTACACACACCGCGCTATACTGATAGAAGAACGAAGAAAGAAGTTTGCGCAAAAAAAACGCTATTGCTTTGATTGTTGCTTATGATTATGTAATTATTATTTTGTTGCATAATAATTAGGGGCCGGTATTGTAGGAGCCAAAATATACATTTTGTTTATTTGCTATTGATGTTTTGTTTTTGTTTTGATTTCCCACGCTCTGTTTTGATTGCCTGCTTAATTGATTGACTAGCTGCTGTGTGTCTGGTAATCAGGGGAGTTTATGTCAGGTGTGTGGCTCGGGCCCGAGTCTTACTGTGGGTTAGACAATGGGGGTGAGCTAGGCTCGATATTTTCTGTTGACCGTTTCATTTTGTTACGTTTACATTTACTTTATACACCTTTCATATCATTTTATTCTCAATACAGCATTTTTGGACCTTTATTATTTTGTTCAATAAACCACCTTTAACTGCAAGAAACTCTCTGCTTTTGTTTGGACAACAACGAGTCACAGTTACAGCCGACACTCAGCCTCATAGCGCTACTTTTAAATGGTTTGATTTTTGATAGAAGTAGTCGCTACAATATATATATATATATTCTATGCTTGTAACACTTACATAAAAAAAAGAATACCATACATAACAGTAATACCCAAAGACCAGTATCATTAAGGAATAGGGTGTTGACACTAGGATGTTAATGTGTTTACAGTACATTAAATACTATATTCTCATTGCCTTTGAGAATAAATAATGCTCATAAATAGTGCTCATTTATTTTGATTATCCTCTTAAGGTAAACACAACAAAACAGTGCAAGACATGGACACAATTTGACATCATGTATTTTAACATGTGAATGATGTCTACACATACGGTATCTAGATCATAAGGATGTACAATAAACATATTGATTGTACCAGAGATGGTAATGTTGATGGATGGGCTGACTTCTCCTGATCCAGACTGACACCAGTAAACTCCTCCATCTGGACGATACGGGGTTACTTTACAGGATTCTCCTACACACAATGACAATGAAAACAAAGAGAGATCAGTTGTTAGTTATCAATGTTGCATTTATATTGGGCTTTGGATGCATTACATCACCCATTCACACACACATTCATACACCAATAGCGGAGGAAACCATGCAAGGGGGCTCTGGAGGAGCCTGGGATCGAAATGGGAACCTTGCGGTTCTCCATCCAAACACTCTACCGGCCACTCTCGCCCTACCCCACCCTATCCATCCATCCATCCATCCACCCCCACCTCTCTATCTCACCTATGATGGTTCCAAAGTCATTGACACCACAGGTTCCAGTCTCTCCATCACTGCTCTGTCGTCTCACAGACCATCCCACAGTAGAGTTTCCTTCTTCCTCACAGGTCAGTGAGATGATCTCATCTTCAAAGAACTGTGCTCTTTCAGGAGAGACTCTGATAGACACTGGAAGTAGAGAGGTGACAGGGAGAAATAACAAAGAACACATGGATGAGAGGGAGAAATACAAGCAGACATGATGTGTTGAGATCATATGAGCTTCTACTGTATGTGTCACTGTAAATACCATTAACATGTGATGAGAGAACAACTGCAATACAACTGACTGAATGTAACTTCTTGTCTGTGGAAGTGCGTTGAGGATGTCTGCACAGTGCCCATCGTTGTCATGTTTTAATGACGAGTTACATCTTCATCATGAGAAATCAACCTTTGTTTTTTCATAAAAGATCACCTTTACTAACTCATGACATAAATGCAATTAAAGTGTATTACGCATCAACAGCATGGTTGGAACAACAATCAGAGGCATGTCTTACACTACACTACCCATAATGCAATGCACTGAAGTCATCTCACCTTCTGGTTGAACAGGTCCACAACAGAGGCCGAGAGACACCACTGTAGAGAGAGAGAGAGAGAGAGAGAGAGAGAGAGAGAGAGAGAGAGAGAGAGAGAGAGAGAGAGAGAGTCACTGTCTGTCCTGGTCATATTTAATGATGTGTCCTATAGGTCATTATTTAAGTTGCAAAGTAACTCAGCTCTGTTTACACATTTATTTATTTATTCCTGTTGAATTACTATGATGTTTTGTTTTGATTGTTTTGTTCCACTTTTGCTGGGGCATAATTATTCTCTTGCCAATAAAGCAATTTGAATTGAATTGAATTGAATTGAATTGAACGTAAGGCAGAGGGAGCATATAGGGCCTAATTTGGAGGTGTACATAATGGGGGTACATGGACTGAAGGATAGACCTGGGTTCCCAGAACTTTCCACACACCAAAGAACTTCCAAAACCTTTCCAAAGAAAAAACTCCTTCTAAATCCTGACCCAAGTTTTCTGAAAAACTTCAAATATACATATTTTTTGATAAAAAATGTTGATGGAGTATATTGTATATAGCAACAAGTACCCGTCTTGAATGGTAAAACCCCCAAAAGGAGTTCCGGTCCTAAACTGGTTAACCTGATTTCCAGCCTACTGTAGCAATCATTTAGCACAACATTGACCATCTTACTCCAGTATGTGCAATGTCTAAAGACAGGCATAGAATATAGAATACTAGAGGAGAGGTGGGTTTCACCATGGACGACGCATCGAAATGGTGGATCCTCTTTTGTACTCCACACCTTGATTTGATTTAGACCAGTAAATATTAACCAATCAATTAACCAACCAAAAAAAAAATATATATATATCGTTGGACATATCGTAATAGATTACAACTCATTATGCCATAATGAGTTGTAGGCTACTCTATTACGCTATGCCCTAGGATCGTACACAGAAACAGTACTGGCTGATTACGGAGCCTGTTCGGCGTAAAACTAGTTTATTATGTTACGTATTTCATGTTTTGGAAAATGTTTTGATTGTTAACAACATCAATAGCTCAAAACAATGGGTTAATAATGACCTTGTTTGATAAGACATAACTGATCTCTGTTTCATTTAATGAACTGATAGTCAAATCAAATAAAGTAAGAATTTAATATACTCACATGATACGAGGTAGGTTGGTGCAAATGCCATGGTGAAGAACTGCATGAAACAGAAAGACTGACAGACTGACTGCATAGAGGAACCCTCTGCTCTTTGTGTCTAAACGCCTATTTCCTGCTTGCTTGGTAAGACGCTCAGCCACACACACACACACACACACACACACACACACACACACACACACACACACACACACACACACACACACACACACACACACACACAGCCTTGTACGTACTGTATGATATTTACAATTCAATTCACAACTCTTGACACAATGCTGTACCCCTCCAACTTATGTTCTGTTTACACAATGTTCCCCTTTTTCTACTGTTTTTATTGTATTTTGATACTTGCTTTGGCAATGTAAACGTATGTTTTCTCTTGCCAAAAGCTCCTTTGAATTGAATAAGTACCAGTAAGACTCCCTAATCGGGAGATAAGTGACCGTCAGGTCGCAGCGTGATTTTAGGGCAAAATGTGTAGGAGCAGTGTCCAAAAATGTGGTTCAAAAAATCGGCCTGATGGTGGCGCTATATGGGACATCCATATTGATGAGATGAGTGTAGACATACTGTGTACCGACTTGCGTGATTTTAGGGCAAAATCTGTAGGAGCAGTGTCCAAAAATGTGTTTGAAAAAATCGGCCTGATGGTGGCGCTATATGGGACAGATCCATGTTGATGACATGAGTGTAGACATAGTGTGTACCGATTTGTGTGATTTTAGGGCAAAATCTGTAGGAGCAGTGTCCAAAAATGTGTTTTGCAAGAATCGGCCTCATGGTGGCGCTAGAAGAGGGCCATGTGAGAAATGAGGGGTGGGGTCTCCGCATTGCCTTGGCGGACGAATAGGTACTGGCCCCGGCTCTCCCGGACGCTCCTAGCCCGAGTTACGGCATTTTATGTGAGCTGCAGTGGAGGCGGTCCTCCACTGGGGGTGCCACCACTTTGGCATCCGTTCTGGAGCACCAGGAGTCGGTGGTCCCCGGGAATTCCCTGTGAGCAGCCCCGTTGGGGTGTTCATTTGGTCATTTTTGCACATTTGGTCATTTTTTACATCTGGGGGTCCCCCAGGGACCCGCTCCGGGTGTCCTTGGAGGTTGTAGTTTGGCAGGCAAGGAGTGTGTGTGCAAAATGTGGCATGGATCGGGGCAACGGTTGCGGAGATATGAGCAGGGTAATAGTGTGACGTGTGAGGTGTGACAGACAGACTGACGGACGGACGGACGGACGGACGGACGGACTGACTGACTGACTCACAGTTTGTGGAGGTTTTGATAGTAAGTGCGACCTGACGGTCGCAATAAATGACAAGAAAATGTTGAGAAAAATATTAAGCATAGAGGTGGGGTTTAGGAATGTAAGGAAGATCCCATATGGAGAATCATAGCCTATTGTCCCAGACTCCCAGTCCCATATAAACATGCTAGCTAAAAAAAACGAACAAACAAATACAAAAATAAATAAAGGGAAATTCACTAAATTTTAACTGGGGCTGCTCCATGGTCCGACTGGGGATGCTCAGCAAGCCTCAGCAACCCCATGGCGCCGGGCCGGCCTGCCACCCCACGCTTGACTGATGAGTAGCGGTGAGGTGAGTCTGATAGGAAAGGTTAAGCAGGACCCTAGTCAAAGTGAGAGGCTGAATGATTGCATCATTTATGGTCTTCAGTGTGTTGACATTGACCATCGGGCGATCCTCTGTAGGAAACAAGTAAAACATTTTTGTTTACCTTCGAAGTCATTTAGCTGGAAAGATTAGTTCAAGGATGCATCCTAAATAGGAAAAAAGTGTGACAGGGAGTGTATTGCACAGCTTGGGGGCCAGGAGGGCAAACTGTCTCGGACGAGTGGATTTTTGTCCTGGGGCTTTTAGCGAGGGTTCTGTCAGCATCCCTGTGTTGGCTGATCTAAGGGTACGGTCACACAGTCGGCTCTTCGGCTCGTTGAGATCTCGTACTCGCGCCTGGTGTAATTCCATATCCTATCATCTTCGGCTGTTCCTGTGAGCCCCGAGCTGCATTATGGGAGAGTCAACATGGCGCTGGTCAGAAGGACGTGTAGTTCTTTTGACTAGCGCGATTTGCAGAAGGACAGATCAAGGAATATATTGCCCACCCTACAGTACTCAACATGAGAACAGTAGCCTAACCATGGGCGTTGATGTTTCTCTATTCAATGGGGTGCCTACATTTGCATTTCTATGGGAGTGAGGTGTGAAAATCGATCGGCCAGGTAGCAGGAATGTGGATGAGTGTGATGACTCAGATGAGCACTTATATCAATGTAAACATGCATGTGCAATAACAATAATAATATGAATTCCACAGTAGGCCTATCCAGCAAATATAAACATTAGTGCACAACCTGAAACTATAGACCCTTTTCCTTTGTAAATGTCTCCTATTTCAATATTATTTTTTTCCCCCTGTTATTTTATTTTTGTTTTTATTTGTCCCCTTTTGTTACTGACAATTCTGTTCTTTTCGTCTCTTTCAAAGTTATATGAGTACAAGTACAAGTGGCTCCTGTGTAAATTAGCCTAAAAGCTTACAATGATATCCTTTTAGTTGGCCTTGTACCAGTGATTTGTACTGTCATGAACTGTACTGTTTCCTATGCAACCTTCTAATAAATTCTTCAATCAATCAATCAAACCAAATATGAACCCCAGCTATGCATATTCTGGGGGGGAATAAGCAAAAATAGCCAATCTACAAGCTCACAACGTGTCGCCCTGCTTCGCGTTGTGAGCTTGTAGATTGTCTATTTTTTTGTAAAGATGTAGACCTATATAAATAAAGCAGTCAAAGAAATGTGGGTCCGTTTTTACTGAGAATAGAGGGTTTAATAGGCTATGTGATTTACATCATTAATTATTAATGACAGATCCATATGGTTATTTATGACAATAAAATAGATGTTTCGTTTTTATTTGTTTTTTTGTAGCCCACGTTTGTGTGTGATTATGTGTAACTGGAGAGTTAATAAAAATATATATTTTGGATAGTAATAGTCAGTCTACATATCATTCTGCTGTTCTTCCTAATATGCTCACATAAGCTATTCAGTGGGGAGAAAGAGTGGAAATTGGTCTGTAAATTCAACAACAATTGGATGTTTACATTTATTGAAACACTCATGCATGTGTCTGGCCGTTTGTTTTGAGTTATTTTCCATACATTCCCTCTGTATTTGGAGAGCTGGGTGACTGAAAGAAAACTACAAGGTAAAAACCAGCTCCACAGGACGTTCTGTCCCATTGGATAGTGTGCATCACTGCCGGGTGATAGTAGAGCAGTGCTGAACCATGAACCACCAGCTCGTGGCCGGAAACGCTCGGCCGGAAACGCCTCCGACGCGTCCCCGGCGGCGCGTACTACGTCATGTCCGTATTTTCCCTTAACATGGGAGTGAATGGGGGTTACGAGCGAAAGAGCCGACTGTGTGACCGTGCCATAAGTGAACAGGTGGGGGTGTAGGGGTTGATCAGGTTTTGGAGGTATGGAGGAGCCAAACCTTTGGCAGCTTTGAAGGTCAGCATCAGTGTTTTATATTCAGTGCGGGCCGCAACCGGGAGCCAGTGGAGGGAGCGGAGAAGGGGGAGACATATGAGAACGGCTGGTTGAAGACCAGTCGTGCTGCGGCATTTTGGATCAGTTGGAGAGGTTTAGGCTACTGAAGTCACCAATGCATTGTCTATGGAAATACTGAGATCTTGCATGGGGCAAGACTTAGCATACCCGCGAACCTACCTTTTCCTATCAAACCTTCTAATAAATACTTCAATCAATCAAACAATCAATCAATGACATTGATGTTCCAGCAGATGTCGCTGTAACCCTACAAACCAGGCTTTCCAACGCTGAGCACTCCCACACAAAAATACAGTAGTCAAACAGTATGTAGGCCTATACAAAGAAGGGGCAGGGGAGGGTAGGGCTGGGCTGGGCTAGGTTTGTTTGAAGCCGTCTCCTGTCCAGCGCCCAATTTGTAAAGGCTATGCACTCCAGTGAACTGCATTTATAATTATTTTTTGTTATTAAAACATTTTATTTATGTATTTATTGTTTACCCAGAAACATAATTAGCATTGTGTATGTTCGTTTAAATGCTTAATCTATATTTGGAATGTGCATATCATGGGAAAATCTATCGTTTTTTAATCGTTATTCAACATTTTTCAATTGCCTCAGGGGTACTCTTATTTTGAAGAGATCGGCCACCGGAAGTCTTATTGCTGCTAAGTTAGTGCTGCTCACCTCACGTAGGCCGCTCGGTGGATGTAGAAATCCACGGAGGATGAAACCGAAAGTAAAGTACCGTCAGTTTTAGTCTCCATTAAAAGAAAGTTTAATCACAACTATCCACGGATCGAGGAGCAAGAAGAGACAAAATGGCGGCTCGCTCGGGCTCACGTTTGTTCTTCCAAGTCAATCTGTGGACTCTGAAGTCATGGATGGTGGTTTATCTCTACATGATTTGGATCGACTGTTGCACTGCTTCTGACACAGGTTGGTAAAGTTTTTCTTTTACAGCATTCATTGTTGTTAACTTTTAGATTTGCTGAGCCTGAGCTCCTTTCTTCTGAACCTCTCGCTGTCTGATCTGGGAGAGTGTTTTTTGCAGGTCGTCCCCTAGGGTCGATTCAGATAAGTTCCCAAATAAGTTAGGAGTCTAACTTTAGTTCGGTTCGGCACTGTCCAGACCCAAATATGGTTCAACGTGTAAACTAACAACAGGTATGCCAATGTTAGGAATTACATATCCTTTCAATAGCAACGTTACATTAGCAACTGCTTTTCAGAAAGTTTACCTTGAGTTCAGAGTGAAGCGCACAGCTTCCTTTGATTGATTGATTGAAGATTGATTGAAGACTTTATTAGAAGTTTGCATAGGAAAAGGTACAGTTCACTGGTACAAGGTCTACTAAAAGGAGATCCATGAAAAGACTTAAGCTTATTTCCACAGGAAACCATTTTCCTGTTTACTGGTCGTTCGTAAATAAGCCACACTGAACGCACCCTACAACGTCACGCCCACTGCACTCACTACACTGAGGGCGGCTTGCACCAACACGGTTTAAGCCTTTAAATCAAGGTTTATCTTTTAATCAGCTCCAAACCTTAAACCTAGTTTTCATTGATCAGGTTTAGTTTTTAACCCTTGGATGCATGACCAACCAATACCTACACTCTTCCATGAGTGGGGTCAAAAATGACCCCAATTAAAATCAATGCGTTTTTGCAATAAACTACTTTGCTCTCACACATAACTCTGCCATACTTTTGCCTAGCAACGTGATTTCAACTTTAAAACGCTCACACAACTTGGGCCTTTTTTCCGCCAATAGGGATGAGCTGTAATTGTTGAAGCCCCGCCCCCTCTGTCCACTAAACGCGTGCATCAGCCGTCACACTTTGCTGTCACTTTGCTCTCACACCTAACTCTGGCATACTTTTGCATATCAACGTGATTTCAACTTTAAAACGCTCACACAACTTGGCACTTTTTCCGGCCAATAGGGAAGAGCTATAATTGTTGAAGCCCCGCCTCCCTGTCTTCCTATTGGCTGGGCTTTAAACAGCCATAACTCCAGTTTGCAGCATGGTACCGTCTCGAAACTTGGTGTCTGGACTTAGACGGCCAATATGGATGAGCTGTAATTGTTGAAGCCCCGCCCCCTCTTACAAGTCTGTTGTTTCCGCCCGCCCTGACGGTTGCTTCTCGCCCTTAGGGCGTCTTACTGGTAATAGTAGTGATAGTAGTAGTAATAATATAGTAATAGTAGTAATAATAGTAATAATAGTTGCGACCATAGGTCGCAAGTTTAGTATGTGAACGCTCACAGCTTGTCCGTATGTATGTATGTATGTATCTCTGTCACGCCTGACACTGTGGTTCAATGGGTTTGCTGCTCTGACATCATGCTCTGATGTCACTGTGATGTCAGGGGAACCACTCTAACAAAATGGGTTTGCTGCTCTGACATCACACTCTGGCTTCACTGTGATGTCACACTAACAGAATCCCTTTTATGCCCATACATAGAGATCCCTGTCTGTAGAACCAGCCACACAGATATGATTGATTGATTGAAGACTTTATTAGAAGTTTGCATAGGAAAAGGTACAGTTTCATGACGGTACAGTTCACTGGTACAAGGTCTACTAAAAGGAGATCCATGAAAAGACTTAAGCTTATTTCCACAGGAAACCATTTTCCTGTTTACTGGTCGTTCGTAAATAAGCCACACTGAACGCACCCTACAACGTCACGCCCACTGCACTCACTACACTGAGGGCGGCTTGCACCAACACGGTTTAAGCCTTTAAATCAAGGTTTATCTTTTAATCAGCTCCAAACCTTAAACCTAGTTTTCATTGATCAGGTTTAGTTTTTAACCATCCTTTTAATCTTGGTTTGAATTTTCACTGTAAACCTGGATTACTGTTAATCCTGTTGCACCACTACTTTAAACTTTGATTTAAACATCAGTAAGGGATTAATTTTAAACCTGCTGTAGAGGTGGGTGGTTTAAATGCAAACATGCCATTGACATGAATGGGGGTCCCCCTCCTGTGAGGGAAGCCTCACAGCAAGCCCTGCAGGCTTGCAACTGTAAGCTGTGGACAGCGTTTCACAGCTGAAAACAAACATCTCATCATATTGTTGTCTTCAATACATCCTTGTAGTACTGTACATCGGCTATTTTAAATTAGCGAACATTTAAATATTTACAGGGACATAACCAGTAAGACTCCCTAATCGGGAGATAAGCGACCGTTGGTCGCTTATCTCCACAAATATCACAGCCTCCACCTCTCACGTCATACGGGCAGCCATAGTTACACCTGGAATGTTGAATCTCCATATATGGAGATAACCTACCCATCACACAAAGTCTGACCTCACCAGCCCATACCTGGGCATGGACGACTTATATCTCCATATACGGAGATGGCCATATATGGAGATACGATGACATCACAGAGTCCACAGCTGATGATGTGGCGTGATGTCATACAATATACAAACAAGCCCTATATAAAGGGGCAATTCTCACCAGGGAAGAGAGCATTCCCCACTAGCTGAGTATCTTAAGATGGTTGGATGTGATGATAAGCCACAAATAGGCCAAAAGTTTGTTTTACCAATTATCAAGACATACGGGCAGTTGACAGTTTGCCATTGTTACTCATTGAAGTTGAATCTCCATCTGAATCCCTTTTATGCCCATATATGGAGATCCCTGCTCTGAGTATCTGACATCACTAATCCCTTTTATGCCCATACATGGAGATCCCTGCTCTGAGTATCTGACATCACTAATCCCTTTTATGCCCATATACAGTATGGAGATCCCTAACAGAATCCATTTTATGCCCATATATGGAGATACCTGCTCTGAGTATCTGACATCACTGTGATGTCACCTGTTTATGCCTAAATATGGAGATCCCTGCTCTGAGTATCTGACATCACTGCGATCTCACCTGTGATGTCACAGTGACACATCACCTCAGTATCTGTGATGTCACAGTGACACATCACCTCAGTATCAGGCGTTACACGTATACATTGAGCAGGGCAAAGGTGTGACGTGTGTGACGGACGGACGGACGGACGGACGGACGGCCGGTGGAGGTTTTCATACTAAACTGCGACCTTACGGTCGCAATAAAGACATTTGTCATGACATTTGTGGACTTCCCAAGCAACATGGAGACGTTTTAATTTTCGAAATCGCTTCATAATTGACTCAAATGTGAATGTGATCAAAACTGTGGAATTTTCTTGCTTCCTAGATAGCGCATCGCCGCGCCGCACCGCACTGTGTAGCGTCCGAGCGTCAACGTCGTATGACGGAGCGTTATATCGTTTTTTTGTTTTGGCTGCAGGTGCTCTTCTTAACATAGGCCTGCCCGCATTCTCCTAGAAGTGAATAAAAGAGTAACGCTAATGATATTATGCTCAAGAGAGTAGCATATTCCAGTTTGTTTACGTCGAAATCCAAGATGGAGGACATTTAATCCATGAATTAATCACAGTTTATGGTTTTAATCACAGGTTAAGGGTTTAATCACAGATTTGTTAAGCAATGCTTAAATTTAAGTGGTGCAACGCACCTTGGTTTAAAATAAAACCTCAACAAACGCTTGATTAACCCTAAACTAAGATTTATTTAATCCCACTTGGTGCAAGCCGCCCTTTATGTGCGCTGCTGCGCAACTTTCAGACAGTTGAGCGTGTGAGTGTGCTCCCGTGTGTGTGTGGCGTGTGCATGCATGCACTGCCTGCAGCAGAGCGGAGCGGAGGAGATCGTTGAAAAACCATTCAGACACTTTTGTATATCCTAATATATTATAGATGTAGTGTGAATGTTGCAGTCTGTACACCTGCTTCCTGATTTAGCGGCGGCCGTCAGCTCAGCTGTGTTTTCCAGCGAGGCGCCGATGTTTATTTGTTCCATACGGTAATTAGGATCTATCTATCTTTATCTATCTATAAATGCGACAAATCTCTGCGTGCATGCGTGTCTGTCTGTCTGTAATCCGCGTAAACGAGAACCGTTCGTCCCACCGGCTTCAGATTCGGCACGCGTGTTCCCCGCTGCGGCGCGGAATGCAGTGCAGTGCCGGGCCTCGACCCGACGCGCGGTTTTCCAGAACCGGCGCAAAACGTCGGAATCTCCTTATGCAGAGCTGATTGTCAACATCAAGCTGTTCCGGAGGAAATCGGCGCAAGCGCTGACTCATTGTGACATCACTTCATAAAAAGCTCTGACATCACGTACTGGGCCGGCCTTCCAAAACACCTGACCCAGGAACTGGAGTGTCTGCAGAGAAGGTGTTGCCGCATTATTGGGGTACCAACTAATTCCTTCCCTACTCTGGAGGCGAGGAGAGAGGAGGCCACTCTTAGAGAATTCAACCGACTACTGAGAGAGGGGACCAGTCCGATGATACAGAGCCTGTCTGCAAACACAAGTCGCTACAACCTGAGGAACGGGAGGACACTCACACAACCTGTGAGTCACACACAAAGGCACCAGATGTCATTCCTCCCAAGAGCATACAAGCTTTACCAGAAGTAATATAAATGTTTTTATTGTTGTATTTTCATATTTGATGATTTGTTTTTATTTTTTTAATAGAGCGGTCCTCTTGTTTTATTTTTCTGAACTGTAAGAAACATCAAAATTCATACTGTTATGCTATGATGTTTTCTAATAAAACTTGAACTTGTTCTTCCCACCAGCTTCGGCATGCGCGTTCCCTGCCGCAGCAGGGAGTGCAGTGCCTGGCCTCGACCCTACCCAATAAGTGATTTTCCGGAACCGGCGCGAAAGGTTTGGATTCTCCGTATGCGCTGATGTCCGCTAGGCAATAACCGAACAACGGGTATGATGGGTGTTGCCTAACACCCGGAGGAGCATCATTCCCCACGGGTGGCAAAGCAAGCAGGCTGCATATTATTGCAGGGTCCTTAGACAGACGGATACAGAGATATCCATATAGGCATAAAATGGACGCAGACAGAAATATATCTCCATATATGGGCATAAATGGACACAGGCAAACAGATAAATGGGTTTTGCGTTAAAGTGCGAGGCATTCATTCCTATTTACATCGTTCCCAAGTAGGCCGGTCCCCGACTAGACGATTGGCTGCCCGAAGGGCAGAGATCTCCATATATGGGCATAAAATGGACGCAGACAGACAGATATCTCCATATATGGGCATGATATCTCCATATATGGGCATACATGGACACAGGCAAACAGATGGTCAAAACGGGTCCCATGACAACAGGTATAATGGGGTTTGCATTAAAGGGTGGGGCAATCATTCCCTATTTACATCATTCCCGAGTAGGCCGGCACCGGACTAGACGCTTGGCCGCCCGAAGGGCAGAGATCTCCATATATGGGCATAAAAGGGACACGGAAGACAGATACAGAGATCTCCATATATGGCATAACATGGATGCGGACCGACAGATATCTCCATATATGGGCATAAATGTACACAAGCAAACAGATGGTCAAAACGGGTCCTATGACAACAGGTATAATGGGGTTTGCATTAAAGGGTGGGGCATTCATTCCCTATTTACATCGTTCCCGAGTTGGCCAGGTCGCCGACTAGACCCTTCGGGCGGCCGAGCTTCTATATATAAAGACAGTTGGAAAATGGTAGAATTACTCTGTTCTTAACGAATCACCAATATCTTATGAGGAAAAAAACCTGCTGCCGCCTGCATCAAACTCAATTAGTGCCGATCCTGCGATATCTCGCGAAATATTAAAAGGTATCTAGAGTACCGATCGCGGGATGACTCGCGAAATATACTGTATATACAGTAAAGCTGGCACTGAACACCTACCGTCCGGTGAAAAGCCCTGGCACGGGTGAAGTCGCCGATTCATCATCATTGCGCATCCACTTGCACACAATAGTGATCCCGTCCCATAGAAACCAACGGTCTTTCTCATCTTTATCGTCCATTTTCTCCAAAAAACACTTTTGATGCCAAGGATGGCATTGGATTCTCGCTAAAATAGCACAAGCATAAAGGCATCCATCTTCCATCACTGTTTACGTTTCGGACCAGAACTAGTTCCGGGTCAATCTTGAAAATCGTCAAGTAGGAATTGTTAGCTCGATCTACTTCCGGCCTGCAAAATAAGAGACTGGCCGTGGACGGAGAAAGCGACCGGCACGCTGGACAATTAACCCTTTCATGTCGGCGGCACTAAATCGTTTTTTAAGCTAGTTTAGAATGTCGGGCTTTGTCAGTCTCCAATTGTCAATTATGTATCGGGCTTTAGGCCGAGCTCGGGCTGACTTTAAGCCAGGCTGGGCTGGGCTGCTCACATATTTTGGCCCGATTTAAGCTCTAGTCTTAAGTACCAGCTCTTATGCCTTAACTTAACACACGGGTGACTAACCGGTCTTTTAGGCCGATTTTGAGATTGCAAAGTGCAATAACTCTCCCCGTGAAGGTCTCAGAAATGTCCCCTTCCATGACTTTTCCTAAATACTCAAGATATATGTTCTCGTTTTTTTCCCCTTCTGAAACGTTTCCTAATTATGAAATAAAATACAATTATACCACTCTGACGTTAGTTATCGGACACGAAAATAAAGAACCGTAACGGTTCATTATTTCGTGTGCAATGGAGAATGCAGGCATGCAGTGGTGTAAAGTTATGTTACGTAGGCCTACAGTTTTGAGGTATTTAGGACTTGAGTAGGCTATAATATATACAGTATACTATATATAATTCAAGATTAATTTATTTGGTCCCGAAGGAAATTTGTCTTGGACATGCAGGCTGCTACATAACATACAACAGGACAAGACAGACAGAAAGAAAATTACAACGAATAGTGCACAACACACAGTGCTGACATACAGGTCAAGCGCATACATTACATTACATTACACTAGAGTCATCACACCCTACTAACGGCCTGAGTTTAGCAGAGTAACAGATATGGGAATATAATGAGCCAAATGAAACCAAATGGAACCGTACTTTACACTCGCAAGCTCAAGCTAATGGATCATCATTGCCGTTCTCTGTCTGTCAGCTTAGAGACTAAAACAACTAGGCTTGAAATGTTTTATTTCTATATATATATATATCTCGGGACATAAAAGCCTAATAAATGTCAAATCCATATTATCGTCTGTTCTCGCTTATTGATTGAGTCCCGTTCAGCGCATCCAATCTCAAGCGTTGAGCTGCTGCTGAAGTGAAAATCATGGAGGGCTTTTTTTTTTTTTTTTGCGCAAGGTGAAACACAAACAAAGGCCACCTGGCTGGAAGATGCAGGTTGGAACGTCATTTATATGGAACATGTTTCTGGACATAATCTGTGGAGACGGGCGACATAAAGTCGGCAAAAATCTGTCTATCTGCAACACAAACGCACCGACGCACGCAAGCCAGCTGAGTCTCATCTCAGTCTGTGATCAGCCACGTGCACACATAGACATTTAAGGGGGCCTGAGCCCCTGCCCTTGTATCCGTCTGTAAAAAGTGCCCTCTTCAGACCATGAATGCATTTTTTTACTATGGTAAAATAAATGCAAATGTCCCCGGGCCCTTTCCATACCATAACTGAAGGCTGCATTCAAGAGAATGCAGCCTTCAGTTACATTTCTAAAAGGCCCTTTTAGAAATGTCTGCCCCTGCCTCTCTAACATTCTCTGCACGTCCCTGTCTGTGATTATTCTGATGGGCAGCCGAGAGCGCAGGAGGAGGAAAGTTTTGTGATGCGAGCTGTGGTGTCGTGGACACTAACTGGACAGTAACACTCTCACTGGACAGGTTGGTGTTTGTTGTGGATATCACTGTGATTGTTCATCTTGGGACTGAGCTGAAAATCTAACAAACTGCGTGGCTTTGGTGAGCTTGTCCCGTGTCTAATCCAGGGGGTTCTCAAACTTTTTTATACCGCACTCTTCAAATAACAGGAATAAAATCCTTAGCGTTTATATAGTGTAATTTTCACAATCTGGGTTCCCAGAAGTTTTTCCTCTTTTTCCCCACTAAAGCTAGAGTATTTGAGAGGTCAATTGAAATGCTAATTCATATTTGGAAGACAATAGAACCCCCACTGGCAGCAGGGGGAGGAGGTGTTGCTCTCCTGGCCAAAAGGGAGAGAATTTAACAGTCAAAATGAACGATAAATGCAGTGGTAGTTTTTTTTTATTCTCAGTCACCCGAGTGTTAAAGGCCTGTCCATACTGTCTCCGACCATTGAACTTTTCGTCAGAGAGCTCCGACTTTCTGACGTGCAGCTTTCCGAACTCTAATTCGGGGTTATGCTTTTCAGAAGATGTGAGTGACGTAATTTTGTACTTGAACCAGACTTTTTTGTTGAAAAGTATGGACAGGCCTTTAAGTTAAGGCATAAGAGCTGGTACTTAAAGGGCCACTTCACCTCTGGGACAACCCTATCTTATTTTATTGTTGTTTGGGACTCAATCAACACAATCCCGAGTTATTTTTAGTTTTCAATCTGTTTTTTTATAGATATTTTAGTATTTCAGCATGTGTGATGCGTTTTGCATCATATGATGCTAAAAGCATCACTGAGGAATTTTAAGCTCCCGGCAGCCATCGTGGACGCCATCTTGAAAATGGTGCCTTTCCGGTAGTTATTTTTACCTAAACTTTTATTATGTTGTTTATCATACCCAATAGTAACAGAATCCATTGAAAAATCTCTTTCATCCTAACCCTAACCCACTAGGGGGTGAGCGCAACTTGTTTGCGATGTTTTTTGAAAACCTTATACCCATACCTAAATCCATACCAAAAATCAAAAACTCTTCACCAAGTGCAGATTTATTATAATGTTTTACACATTAAAACCCAGTTTATAGGCATTTTCAGCTCCCTGCAGCCATCATGGACACCATCTTGAAAATGGTGCCTTTCCGGTAGTTATTTTTTCCAGAATTTTTAGTATGTTGTTTATCATACCCAATAGTAACAGAATCCATTGAAACATCTCTCTCATCAATTATTTGGGGTTTGAACCATATGCTGATGTATCTAATATTTGATTCATTGCAAACAGACCACTAGGGGGCGAGCGCAACTTGTTTGCGATGGTTTTTGAAAACCTTATACCCATACCTAACACCATACCAAAAATCAAAAACTTTTCACCAAGTGCACAAACTTTACTAGTTCCTCCTCAGCTATTATGGGTCACAAATGGAACAAAATGGACCCATTCCCTTTGTACTCTAGTAATTTAATATGGATTTTATAATCTGTTGTTCCTTATACGTAAAAGTCATGGCATCTGTTTGTGACTGCAGCCTGTTCCTGTTCGCGGATGATTCGGCTCTCCTAGTCTCAGGCAAGGACCACTTGCAGGTTGAAAAGACACTTAACTCTGAACTAAGTAAGATCTGCACATGGCTTAACGACAACAAATTATCAATTCACCTGGGAAAAACTGAATCCATCCTCTTTGGATCAAATCATAACCTCAAACAAGTCGATAACTTGACAATCAAAGTGGGTGACAAGGTCATAACACGAAAAAACGAATATCCCCTACTTAGGATGCATGTTTTCCAGCGAAAAGATGACTTCTAAAGTAATAAATATACTTAAAAACGTTAAGGATGTCCACAAAACGTGTCCAACAACAACACCAGAGGCAGCGCCACAGATCACGTTCAACCCAGAGTCAACTCAAACAAAGGGTCAAACTCGTTCTTCTGCTATACCACAAAAATGTGGAATGCCCTACCGAAGGTCTTAAAGGAGTGTGGATCACTAGCATCCTATAAAATCGCCCTGAAAAAACACTTACAGGCAGCAGCTGTTCGCAACTGGTAAAACAAACCTAGCCCAGCCCTACCATCCCCTGCCCCTTCTTTGTATATACTTACTGTTTGTATAGACTTACTGTTTTTTTTGTTCTTTTTTTTAATGACTATATCTACTGCATAGTACTGTGTTCTATTTGTCTGTCATTCAATGTTATATGAGATACTTAAATGGTTTCCTGTGGAAATAAGCTTAGTCTTTTCTAGGATCTCCTTTTAGTAGACCTTGTACCAGTGAACTGTACCGTCATGAAACTGTACCTTTTCCTATGCAAACTTCTAATAAAGTCTTCAATCAATCAATATCTACAAATGGTAGGTTACATTTGTGAAAACCTGTGAAATGCAGTGGCGGCTCCTGGTTTTCCCTCCAGGGGGTGCGCTATAAAATAATAATAAAAAAAATAATAATAATAAAAACACCAAATGGAACCAGTCAAAAGGAAACTGTCCGTAGTTCACTGTGCCCTTTGCATAAGGGCGTTTTTAACTTCTTGTGAATGAATCAAATGAGTCTCTTAAATACCTCTGTGAAGTTGGCACCCCATATGATGAAAACATAATAATAAAAATCAAACCTCGTTTCGAAGTGAAGCGGTGAACTTTTATTCTATGTGTTCTAGAGCTATGAACTCTGTGATCTATCCACCTGTTTCCGCGGGAGTTTACTGGAGATTATTTGGATCTGTTTGGACCACACTTCCGGTTTAACAGCAGATATACAAGCACACGTTGCGTCGCAGATGCAGCCGTTGTAGATCACACTCTGCTGCGACGCCGGAAGCTCCGTCCAGCTAATGCACAATGCATGATGGGATGTTGGAAACTTGTGGATACATTTTTCCAATTCTGAATGAATGAATGATTTTATCTGGAGGGCCGAATTGTCATGTGAAGCTTGACCAATCCTTAATTCTGGACACACATATTTTTCAAGAAAAAATTAGGGATGAGGCCGAATATTCGGCACCGAAAATTTTCGGCCGAAAATGGCTAAAAATGCATTTTCGGTTTTCGGCTGGATAGCTTTTAAAACCGAATAGTTGAGCACCGAATAGTGTGAAGGACAGGGGTCTAGTTGGGGTCCTCAATAGGCGGACCGCAGTCCATGTCCGGACCGCGGCGCACCTCCGTCCGGACCGCGGCACATTTCTGAGAAATCTCCGCACAGTTGTATCTGACGATCGGACTGACTGTGTGTGATGTGTGTTTGTGTGTGTGTGTGTGTGTGTGTGTGTGTGTGTGCGTGGGTGTGTATGTGCTCATTCGCTCAAACACATACACAGGCTCACAAGACACACCCCTACGCCAATTTGCAAGCCCACAAAGCGTCGCGGGTGCAACGTGCTGTGGGCTTGTAGATCAAAGGTTTTCCTTCCCTCCGAGCTCCGACGCAGTCTGCTCTCCATGCTGCTCCCTCCTCCCCTCCCCTCTTCACACACTCATGCCGCTCGCTGCCTTAAAATAGTTGCTAAAACCTCTTGGAAACCATTGCTCCCACTGGATTAATAACTTAGAGATCTTCTACCTTTGGCTGTTCAATTGGAGAGGACAACAGCAACACATTAATATCCACGATGTAAGGCTCCAACTGCTTGCAGACGAGAAATGGTCGCGAAACTCGCGATGCGTGATGATGCGTCTTTAACAATGTGATGTGTCGTCGCATATTATTGCCAGCTATCCTAGGCTGTTAGGTTAATAACTATGACTCGTTGACCCTGATTTGACTGGTCATTTGACATAGTCAATCAGCACAGTCTGGCTTGTGCAGTACGTGTGTCAACTAACTGAATGTCAAGTAATCCTCTCCCCCTCACGCTAAGTTCCACTTTATTTTCCATTCTGAACGACAAGCCTAATATTGCATTTATGCTCTTTAGTTTCCAATAATTAAACTATAAGCCAGTGTTTTATTGCTACACAATAAATGTAAATAATGTAGCCTACTCTACATGCATAAATAATTATCCATTCATCCATCCATCCATCTTCAACCGCTTATCCAGCATCGGGTAGCAGGGGTAACAGTTCCATCTGAGATTTCCAAAGTTCCAAATAATAATAATAATAATTGCACTATTTTGACTTTGTTTTATGCTAACATTGCAAAGAGAAAATATTTTATTTTGTTATGTGTGCATTCAAAAGTGAGAAATAAATGTTTTATGGAACCATATGGTGATTATTATTTAAGTTAGGTTTTGCCATAATCAGGTAGCTTTACAACAAAGGTACAGCAATGGTACAAACATTTATTATACAAAATAAATTATATACATGTATTATTCGGCTATTTGGTATTCGGTATTCGGCGGAATGTTTCCAGTATTCGGTATTCGGTTTCGGCCAAGAATTTTGTATTCGGCACATCCCTAGAAAAAATAATTGTCATGTGAAAGTATGGTCTCATTGGACATTTGTAATCATCCAATCATCAGACCGGGACGGACGTTACACACATGTTCTGGATGTACGGGACAGATAAAACCTGTTCATTCTGGACTGGAATGACCATATATGGACATTGTACGGGACACACAAAGCCACTCCTTGGAAAACCTGTTCATTCTGGACTGAAATGACCATATATGGACATGAACGGGACACACAAAGCCACTCCTTGGAAGCGGCTTTCACCGCTTAAAAAATGGTGTCATTCTTTAGTGCTGAATTTGTGCTGAATTGTGCCGTAAATGTTATAATTTGTGCTGGTATCACTTTTTAGTTGTTCTACATAACACCACTGTTCTGCTCCTATGTTCTACTGTTAAGCACTGCTGCTCTCCATCGCCCTCTGTAGGCCACGCCACTGTAATGCTGATAAATCTGCTAATTCAGAACCAAATTTAGCACTAAAGAATTACACCATTTTTATATATGTTTTCATCATATGGGGTGCCAACTTCACGGAGGTCAGTCACTAAAGTGAATAGTTAAAGGTAACAGAGTGAAGCTTGACTTTGACACTATTCCTTATAAGCTTCACTCTGTCACCTTTAACTATTCACTTGTGACTGACCTTAAAATGTCTTCTTCAGAATGAAGCCTCTTCTTGGTGAACTTGTAAAAAACAATAAACAATAACTGTGTGTGCTGCTGTCTTGGTGAGCCGTCCACCGGCATGAAGGGGCGAATCTTTTGGAACGGCTCTTTGAAGTGAACGATGGGATCCGGTTCCCGCAGTAGAGAGCCGTTCATTCAACATCTCCTTGCTACTCCCCTGAGTACTGACTGAGTAAAGTGATTGAACGGCGGTTTTAAGTGAGCCAGATCCATGGTGCGGGCTCACTTCAAATAAGCCATAAATCCCACCAAACTGCGAGAGGCTGAGCCGACTCTGCTACAGCACATTGTAACCGTGCGCTTCAAACCAGCGCTCCTCGCCCTCCTATTATCTTCTACTGAAGAGGATTGCATAAGCCAGTACGCAAATAGCGCCATCTTGGATATTGAACAATGCATTTTGGGTATGCGTGAAGGTTTCTGGGATTGTTTGGGTCCATGCACATCCAACACTAGAGGGCGCATCTCAGAGACGCAGTGGGTTTGATAGTCTTGGAGGATGACAGACGCAGATGACCAATTTTTGTCGGTAGACTAAATTAATTTAAATGCATGGAAGAAGGATTTAGTTGCCCGTTGCCGTGCAGCATGTCTTTTCTTTTTAAGTCTGCAACCTAACCAAAACAATATGCTCTATGCTACAGAAATAGAGGACCAGAGGAGGTCCAAACTAGGCTACTTTTTGCTTGTGCGATGCGTTCGTACAGTAGCCTACCAATTAATGATTTGGGCTTTTACCTCATTCAACCGTAATATGCAAAAATGTTTTGTTTTGTTAATTTTATGCCATGATGCCGATGGTGCAAGCAACTTGCCTGCATCGTGAATCTTGTCACCAAGTCACCAACTTTCACCACTTGGCACTAGCCGCAAATTGCAACACTAGATTTTTTTATACTTGGATGAATCTAGGGTTGCAATACCTCCCATAGGCAGCCAGTGCATCAAAACAGTTTTTTTTTGTATTAAACGGCGTCAAACTCATCAATATTGGGGCTCCATGGAAAGCTTGGAATTTACTCTGGCTATCTGCAAAGTGTTTGTTTCTGAAAAATCCATCGTATAATTGTTATGATTTATAAGAAATCCGAGCAGACATGGTTTATTTTCTAAGTGTTGAACTTAAGAGCGCTCGTCTTCTATTACGCAGCGTCCGGCTGCCTCCTGCATTGTGACATTTAGAACCAGGTGGTACACAGAACCGCTGAGTGACTTCCCACAAGCGCTTCCAAACTCCAGCACTTAGAGAAAATAATCACCTGAAGCCAATTTCTTGATAGAAAGTAGCTCCTAACATGTCTACTGTGGATTTTTATGAAACAAACACTTTGCAGATAGAAAGAGGATACTCCAAGCTTTCCATACAGCCCCAATATTGGTGAGTTTGACACCGTTTAATTCAATCAGATAGCAAAAAACTGTTTTGATGCATTGGCTGCCTATGGGAGGTATTGCACCCCTAGATTCATCCGAGTATAAACAAATCTAGTGTTGCAATTTGCGGCTAACTTGGCACTTAATCCATTGCTACGATCAGACAGTCACTGTGCTTGCTCATATCCAAGTTATTCCACGACCCATAGAAGGTTGGACCCCTGTTTTATTATCGTCAACTGAGTCTGGGCATTGGTTCTTCAGATCACGCCGGCCGGTTCTGTTTGTCATAACAGTAAAGCTAAACCCCCGACGCTGAGCGAACCAAGAGTCCCGTACACAGCGCTGATAAACTGGAGAAGCCTTTGCCGTACAACAGTGTTTCTGCATATCTAAATGTCAGACACACAATCTCACAACCTGCCGCGTTGCGACGTGCTGTGAGCCCAGTAGCTCTTATATATTATGTCTTTATATATTACTATGATGCAAGGCTTGCGAGGAATGCGAGGAGCAGCAGCAGCATAGATAGAGTATGAGCAGCAGCAGCAAGCTGCCAGGCACTAAACCAGCTAGTGTCCGATCACGATACAAACTTGATTATGATGTTTTAATGGTTGTAATACTTTATCCAAATAATAATATTAATGATGGGCTTAAATTATAAAGTAGCCTAATAACAGCATTTCCCCAGGCGGCAGTAGCCGGTGGTCTTTATAATTAAGGGCCAATTAAACATTTGAACGGCCAATGGCATATAGGCCTATGCCTATTTATTGCAGCAAACCTGATATGATTCTTATTAATAGACTTATTATTTATTTATTTGTTTGTTTGTTTGTTTTTATGCCACGATGTTATAACCCATGTTTCACCCGGTGTCAATTATCCTAATGTTATCCTGGGCGCTACACTTCCTCTGCCGACCTGGAGTAGGGATGTCACAGAATTAATGTTGGTAGACGAATGGTAGACATTTAGTTATGCTCCTTTGAAAGACAAACTAAAAAGACGGATTTAACAATAAAAATAAATTGTTCTAGGCTTAATCATCAATAAACAACAAGCATCGCCTGCGCGTTTCAACAAGTGGTCGGCGGCGGTGCCTATTCTGCCTTTCAAACAAACAAGCTCTAGCCTAGGCTGAGCATTTTTATTGAGAACCATTAACATGACGACGAGTTCTGTTGTGTACGAGTCTGTTGACTCGCGCTGCAGAGAAAACTCTTCCGAGATGAAAATGGCAGATCTACAAGATCACAGCGCGTCGCGTTCTGCGACTCACGGCTTGTGATTGAGCATCGCTGTTGCCTCATGTCGCTGCTGTATTTGAGAAAGATACTGTTGTCTACACTCCTTTCCTTTTGAAATGCTCCCAGACCGAAATACCTCTGTTGGCTACGTGTTCTGTTTTGTGTATTCCGACGCTCGTTGCCTGATCCTCCCCGGACCACACTGTGGCACAGACCCCATTGCGTAACACTAAAACAGCTGTCTCTCATTCACTGTTCGATTGGACTACTTACTCTCTTGCGCCTCCCAGAGTCTGTTTGACAAAAGCACATCTCCATAGCCAAAAACACTATGCAGGTCCAGGAAAATGCGATCATATTATTATGAAAATTAACCGTGAAACCGTTAAGCATGACCGGTTATTTCTTAACGGTCGGCTAACCGGTTAACCGGTTAACCGCTGACATCCCTAACCTGGAGAGACAATAACGGACTATTATTACTTATAGCTCACTTAACAACAACTGTGGATAACATCCCAGCCGTTTCGGAGGGTATCAGGATCGGATCGGTATAAGACAAATTATGTCCCTATGACCCAGTAGTTTGGACCTCCTCTGGTCCTCCTATTTCTGTAGCATGTTGTTTTTGGTGTATAGGTTGCAGATTTAAAAGACATGCTGCACAGCAATGGGCAACTAAATCCTTCTTTAATGCATTTAACACAACAATATCACGGTCTAATAAATACCGTCTTAGCTGAGGAACAGTTAAATTACTAATATTGGTCATCTGCGTTGCTGCGTCCGTCATCCTACAAGACTCTGCGATGCGCCCCCTAGAGTTGGGTGCGCATGGACCCAATGCATCCCAGAGACCTTTGCGCATCCCTAAAATGCATTGCGCGATATCCAAGATGGAGCTATTTGCGAACTGGCTTATCGCGCATGTACAAATTAATGCGAGACTCAATGGAATCAGATCTTTTTTTTGCACACAGAACTGTCACCTATCAGTAACGTTCTACAACATAGGAAATTTTTATCAACAAATTGAGTGGCATTCACAGCAGATTATACGTTTACTCACTGGTTAATCACTATTATATGATATTTACCTTGCTGGCTTGCTCATTTTAAATAAATCACAGAATGCAGAATTCAAAATATATTTTATTCTGGGCGTTTGCCTCGGGGGTTCGGCGCACTAGCGCCCCTATGGGCCGGCTGCCGCGGTAACGGTTTTCCATTGCGACGTGTTGCCACTCCGACATTGACTTCTTATTGTCGGAGTGGCGACACTCCCCATGGGCCTAAGGTTTAGGGTTAGGGTTAGAGATAGGGTTAGTGTCGGAAAGGAGACATGTCGGAAAGGAAACATGTCGGAGTGGCGATGTGTAACCGGCTGCCGCTGGTGAAATGGGACATTCAGCATAATGACTATAAGACTACGTTTTAATTATACAGCCTACATTAAGTAAATTTTGATACCAAAACGTCATTACTCAAGTACATTTTGAACATGGGACTTAACAGAGTATTTCTACTTTTACTTAAGTAAAACGTGTGAGTAGCCTACTTTTTCCATCACTGACGGGCTTGCTGATTGACTCCATTTCTCTTCTCTTCTCTAGGCAATTTTACCGGGTGCACGGTCGGGAACGTAACTTTAAACAAGAGAATACCAGCACTCACGGAACTGTCATTTAAGGCACTTTTTATTGTCTCCACCAGCCGAAGGCATGGGGGAGAGTATGTTTTCCCCTCCGTCCGTGTGTGTGTCCTCGCAGTTTGTGTGCACCTAATCTCAGTCACCGTTGGCCCGGTCGCTGCCAAAGTGAGCACACACATTCCCTGGATGCCAATCTAGAACCTCTGCCCTAATTTTTTTCAAATGGGCCTTTTCTAGCGTCACCTAGTGGCCGACGTTCGCAAAACACATTTCTGTGCACTACTCTTACAGATTTTGTTCAAAAATCCTACAAATCGGTAGGCAGTATCTTGACAGTCATGTGATCGACACGGATCTGTCCGATTTTGCATATTCCATCCTGATTGGCTAAGATTGGCTTCCAAAGTTTGTAGGATTGAGCCGTTTTGAACAAAATGCCTCACATCACAAAGGCAAAGTGCAATTATCATGAAATCGCGCACACATGTTCCCACTAGGCAAAGGAAGAAATACCACATTTTTTTTAAAATCAGCCTCATGGTGGCGCTATAACAGGCCGATTTGTGGTTTTACCTATAACTCCACCGATCAGTTTCAAACTTTGTAAGCGCACTCCCTAGAGGCTAAGGATAAACCTTTGCCCTGCATTTGTCACATCAGCCTTTTATAGCACCACCTTTGGGCCGACTTATGTAAAACACATTTTTGGATATTACTCCTTGAGATTTTATCCAAAAATCTCGCAAATCGGTACACAGTATCTCTATAGTCATGTGATCAAGTCCGATCCGTCTGATATTTCATATTACATCCTGATTGGCTAATATTGGCTTCCAAAGTTTGCAGGATTGCTCTGTTTTTTAACAAAATGCCTCAAATCATCAACGCAGCTTGCGATTACCGTGAAATTTGCCACACATTCCCACTAGGTCAAGGAACAAATGCTACCTTTTTCACATTGGCCTGTTATAGCGCCACCAGCAGGTAGACTTTAGCAAAACACATTTTTGGAACACAATGCTTCAAATCATGCATGCTGTGTCCGATTGCCATGAAAGATCTAAGGTGAAGAACATATGCCACCCTTTTTATACAGTAGCACCACCAGGACGCACGGCCTGGTGGAGAGCTGTGCTCGGAAGAGCACTGCTTCTAGTTATATATAAGTTGGCGTGGCACTCCGCAGAGTAAACAACGTACGCGTTTTGGCGTTAAGCCTTCCTCAGCGTTGTATAAAACAGTTACCGGTAAAGCCTCTATCAGAGTCCATGGTGAAGAGCTATTCACTTCACCGCGTTGTAGTTTCCTAGCTATAACCTAGGCTTTGTTATGTATCTTTAGGTGATAGCTAGAAAACTACACCGCGGTGAAGTGAATAGCTCTTCACCCTGGACTCTGATGGAGGCTAAAGTGTCACATTTCCGCAGTAAAGACATTTCCCGTTTCTGTGTAGACACTCCCAACCTCAGACCAACTTATACCCAAGTGCATTCATAAAGCAAATTCATACAGCTCAAAATTCATTCATTATACATAGATGCACACACTGTGCGACTGAGATTAGGTGCACACAAACTGCGAGGACGCACGCACGGACGGACACATGGACGGACGAAGGGGAAAACATACTCTCCCCCATGCCTTCGGCTGGTGGAGACAATTACTGTATTATGTGATATTATTATTGTCTCCACCAGCCGAAGGCATGGGGGAGAGTATGTTTTCCCCTTCGTCCGTCCGTGCGTCCGTGCGTCCGTCCGTCCGTGCGTCCGTGCGTCCTCGCAGTTTGTGTGCACCAAATCTCAGTCGCCGTTTGCCCGGTCAATGCCAAAGTGAGCACACACATTCCCTGGATGCCAATCTAGAACCTCTGCCCTAAATTTTTCAAATGGGCCTTTTCTAGCGTCACCTAGTGGCCGATGTTCGCAAAACACATTTCTGTGCACTACTCTTACAGGTTTTGTCCAAAAATCCTACAAATCCGTAGGAAGTATCTCGACAGACATGTGATCGACACGGATCTGTCCAATTATTCCATCCTGATTGACCGAATTCATGTTACGCAACTTCCTGGCGCTGACGTCATGGTAGAGGGGGAAAAACTACTAATTTAACACAGAAATCGCAAATTTAATGCAATTTCCGAATAGTAATGTATAAAATACGTCTAGCATGATCAAGAACACAAGATAGTAAAAGGCACAAAGCGGTATAGTTTACTTTACCGTTCGAAATAATGATTTGTTGGCTTAAAGTCCAGCGATTTCTATTAGAGTTTCCCCTTCTAAATTGACAACAGCACCCGGGGAAAGCTGAGAAATCTGCTGAGTGCGCATGCATGGGCGGGCTGTGAATTCGGTCAATTGGCTAAGATTGGCTTCCAAAATTTGTAGGATTGAGCCGGTTTGAACAAAATGCCTCAAATCCCAAACGCAACGTGCAATTATCATGAAATTGCGCACACACATTCCCACTAGGTCGAGGAAGAAATGCCACTTCAAATTTTTGAAATCAGCCTCATGGTGGCGCTATAACAGGCCGATTTGTGGTTTTACCTACAACTCCACCGATCAGTTTCAAACTTTGTAAGCGCACTCCCTAGAGGCTAAGGATAAACCTTTGCCCTGCATTTCTCATATCAGCCTTTTATAGCGCCACCTTTGGGCCGACTTATGTAAAACACATTTTTGAATATTACTCCTTGAGATTTTATCCAAAAATCACGCGAATCGGTACACAGTATCTTTATAGTCATGTGATCAAGTCCGATCCGTCTGATATTTCATATTCCATCCTGATTGGCTAATATTGGCTTCCAAAGTTTGCAGGATTGCTCCGTTTTTGAACAAAATGCCTCAAATCATCAACGCAGCTTACGATTACCATGAAATTTGTCACACATATTCCCAAATGCTACCTTTTTCACATTGGCCTGTTATAGCGCCACCAGCACATAGACTTTAGCAAAACACATTTTTGGAACACAATGCTTCAAATCATGCATGCAGCGTCCGATTGCCATGAAAGATCTAAGGTGAAGAACATATGCCACCCTTTTTACATTGGCATATTATACAGTAGCACCACCAGGATGCACGGCCTGGTGGAGACCTGTGCTCGGAAGAGCACTGCTTCTAGTATAATTATTATATCATGTTGTACAACATAGAAATGGTACTAGTTAGTATGGCTTCACAGTAGGTATATATTGTATGTATACATACATATGTAAGTATGAATGCATGTTTATGTACTGTGTGTGTGTGTGTGTGTGTGTGTGTGTGTGTGTGTGTGTGTGTGTGTGTGTGTGTGTGTGTGTGTGTGTGTGTGTGTATATGAGTATGTGTGTGTGTATCTATGTATGTATGTAGGTATCTAACTTTTGATATTTTGTATATGAAATTTAAATTATTTTTATTTTAAGTTGATATTTTGTATATGAAATTTAAATTATTTTTATTTTAAGTTTATCTGAACTAAGTCAGGTACAAAAGGGGTGGGAGTTTCTAAATTTGACTTCTTTTCACTCCTTTTTGGATATGTTATTATTTAGTTTCTTTTTTTGTTGTTTTTATTACTTGCTATGTTTTAATCTGATATTCTTTACTGGTTTTTTGGGGGTTTGCAAGTGCAAAATTGTACTTTTTAATTTGACATATTTGAAATAAATATGACTAAAATTAATAAAGCTCTGTTTGATTTATTGTACAGTGGTTCTTTAATTTCAAGGACCCCCATAACTCTGTAGAAATGGAAACAACAAATGGACCCAAAACGGACCCTTGCAGGTCCATTTGCTTCCATTTGTACACTCTCAGAGTTACACACCTGTATGGGGACATTTGGAGACCACTCAAGGACACTTTGAGACCCACTGGTGTAGCAGAGTGTTTCCAGTGATATTCATCAGTAACACCTGTGAAGGAAGTCGAAAGATGCCCGGAAGTAGAACAAAATGGCATATGTGCATATAGCCTATACCATGTGTCAAGTTAGACGATCGTCAATTCTTGACTTCGTCGGTGGACTTAAAAATAAGTTTGTATGTTTTAATTTGTATTTCTTTTTCATAACACTTTTTATTTTTTTACCAAATGGACCCTTATTTGGTTTCATTCCATGCTCAAAAAATCGTGAGAGAATTGTGATCTAGATTCTTGTGGAGTAAAATCGAGCTTCTCATTTGAGCAAGAATCGCCCAGCACTAATCACCACCACCTGACCAACCAGGCATACTTAATGTACTGGTGGGTGTGGCCACATAAAACATACTTTTAACTCTTTCTACACTAACGTCATTCTGTTTTGTTTTCAGAACAACATCAGGTGATCGGGTCCTCTCATGATGTGCTGGCCAAGGTGGGAGATGATGTCATCCTTCCATGTCACATTGATCCACCTGTCAACATGGATAAGGAGACGGTGAAGTGGACCAGACCTGACCTGAAGCCAGAATATGTGCACCTTCGCAAAGATGGACGTCACGCGTACAAGTATACCAACCCTTTGTACAAAGAAAGGACAACCCTGTTTCATGAAGAGCTGTCTCATGGTAACATCTCACTGAGGCTGTCCAGGGTGAGGCTCTCAGACGAGGGGACCTACCAGTGTTCTGCAATAACCAAGGACGTTCTACCCCAGCGCAGCAGCAGTTTGATCCAGCTCCTTGTTGGTAAGATGTAGTGTTCAAAACATGGATGGGGAACCAGAAAGCTGTCATTTACCCTTTATTCCCCATCTCATATAGAGCTATTTAACACGGTTACTGAACAAACACTCTATAGCAATGATTACTGTCACAATATAGAACTATTTAACACTGTTACTTTAACTCATTGACTGCCAAGGCCCGAGTTTCCCGAGTTATTACAGTAGTCCCAGGCTGCCACAGCCCTAGTTTCCCGAGTTGGAAGCCATTTTGGAAAAAAAAAAAAAAAAAAATCAACATTTTTTTTTATAAAAGCATTTCTAAAAATGCCTCAAATGTATTAGGCATGATCGCAATTGCGAAATTGCTTGTTTAGCCCCATAACAAACACATCTTTCAAAATGTCAAAAATGGCTGTTTTGTCTGACTTTGAAGGCTTGTATCTCATGAATGTATGAACGGATTTCCAAGCGGATTTTTTTGTTTGAAAGCTGTTAACTCACTTAGCGCCGAGCGACTTTCGGGGCGACTAACTAATGATGGCGTTTAGTGCCGAGCGACTCGGAGCGACTTTTATATAAAAGCATTGTTTAAGCTTTTAATTTGGGTTGATAGACGGAGCGGAACGGTTAGCTTACCTTCGACTAGCATACAGATGAAAACCGTGAAAAAAAAGGATACGATTATGACGTCACCTTTAAGCCATAGCTTCCTGTTTACGTAGGCCTCTGTTAGCCGCTAGGCTCAATGCAAACCATCCGACCCTCACGTAGCTTCACTAGGTCGGATTTTGATTCGGAAACTTTCTGTGTGGCATCTATATACGTTCCGATGCCCATACCAATGGTGGTTTGAGACGATCTAGCACGAATTGAGCAGTATTGAGCTCAAATGGCGGCCCGCGGCCTGTCCATTGAATGTCAATGGAGAGCATGTCATTGTACCATCCTGTTATGTCCTGAACCTTGTTTTTTATTCTGACTTAACATGGGACCATGGAAAGTCTATGGGCTATGGCTCACTCTAGTGGTCATCTTGTGGCATTCGCAGGCACGTGTACCTGGTTATGTAATGTGATTTTGGGGATTCAATATAGCTATTTCCTGGCGTTATAAGCGCAGATTCATATTGAAATCTGGCTCGCTCGGCGCTAAGTGAGTTAAAAAGTACTACACATATGGTGCATGATCTAGGCATGGACGTGCACGATCCGTGCACTAAAAATTGATCTGTGCACTAGAAATTTAGGAAGGTGGGAGTGTTTGTTTTGTCTGACTTTGAAGGCTTCTATCTCATGAATGCCTGAACGGATTTCCAAGCGGATTTTTTTGTTTGAAAGCTGTTAAAAAGTACTACACATATGGTGCATATATGGTGCATGGGCGTGCACGATCCGTGCACTAAAAATTGATCTGTGCACTAGAAATTTAGGAACGTGGCATCCTGGTACTTGGCGGCCATCTTGAAAAGGGCATTCAATGAGTTAAATGAGCTAAATTAGATGGATATTTTTTTGTTTATGAAAACGGTCCACTACTGCTAATTTATAGTGCAGATAAACCAAAACAAATTCACTAAACAGGAGTAGGCTCTTTGAAGGACCCACATACTGTCCTCCTCCAATCATTCCCTTGCACAAATTGTTGGGCAATTTCTCTCCTGTCCAGTTTGTCTAACCTCTCTTTTTGAATATGGCACACAGCAACACCATGTTGTTAATACATTATGTTTGAGAAACGATATTCACCTGGCGGCCATGTTTGAACATTGCATTGAAAACTGCACCTACATAGGGTGGCAAAATAACTTAATTTAGTTAATAGAAGAATTAACAACTTCAGTTCAAGATAAGAAATATGCAGTTGGAGTATTTATTGATCTAAAGAAAGCTTTTGACACACATTAATCACGTACCACGCAACAAACTTTTACAGAACTCGGTAAAGAACTGAGTATGGATACTGGGACATCAATTGAAAAGGAAGGAGGATTAAATCACAAATAAAGGAAGAATTGTGACATCGAGTGACAAGGAATTAGCAAGGATAAAGCACGCAAGAATATGGCTGCGAAAGCAGCCAGACAAAGACGCGGCCCGCAGCACAGCACACCTGAACCTGAACTTGAACTTGAAGTGGAGGAGGAAGAAGGCACCCCGCCGGGGCTTTCTGAAGTAATGCAAGAAATCAGAGCATTTCGTAAGGAATCGGCCGCAAATTTTGGAGCATTAAAGAAAGACGTAAGTGAACTAAGGCATAGCTTTGGTGAACTGAAATCACGAGTGGATGAAGCAGAGCTGAGAATAACGGCAAACGAGGAGCATGAAACGAGCATGGCTAATGTGCTTGTACACAGCCTGCGCCTCCAGAAGCAATTGGAAATGAAATGTGAACTACTGGAAAGTAAATCCAGAAAATGTAACCTGAGACTTTTCTGTACCAGAGCATTGTGACAGCAATGGAAGTGACACGGTGGGGTTTGTGAGGAAACTTATTGAAGAAAAGTTAAACATCAATGATGCAGAAGCCCCCATAGAAGTGGCACATAGAATTGGACAACAACCGGGAGCAGACGACAGGCCCAGGCCAATAATAATGCGTTTCCAAAATGAGACGGCGAAACAAATAGTGCTACGGATGTCCTGGACAAAGAAAGATATGAAGATTGAAGACACAAGGATGTCGATGATGACTTCACAGAAAAAGTTTACAAGGAGAGGGGACAATGCTTTCAAATAAGCAAACAATTATATGAAGAAAATAAAATAAAATCAAGAGTTGTGTATCCCGCAAAACTGAAAATATTGGAGGGAGAAGGTAAATTCAAGATGTTTAACAACCCGCAAGCGGCAGCAGAGGGGGTGCGTCGTGAATACGGCCTTAAAGTGAAAATGCCACCGGGCGCGTTGGACTTGGAGGCTACACTGAAGACAGCGGGATGGGAGACAGCAGGCTCTGGGAGGAGGAGAACGCCAGAAAACGAAAAGGAGCTGATGAGAAGTGTGAAGACATTAGTGGACTCTATGAATCGACATGGGAAAAGCAAGGATTCTCTGGATGGAGAAGGAAAAGACAAAAGTTAAAGGTATGGATTTATACAGTAGACAATGCCCATGGGGGGGGACCGCCTCCCTGTTCATAGACAATTATGGCTGAGTCGCTTGGGAATCAAATCCTAACAGGGTCTGATATGGAAGACAACATGTATGATTTAAATGACGTAGACCCAGAGAGTCATGTATTTAATTATGTTGGCGACAAGTGTAAGTATTATACTGAGGACCAAGTCAAGAACAATGTTGAACTGGAAAAATCATTTTCACTAAGGGACGTATCGTTAATAGTGGGAGGGGCCCACTAGGAGAATTTTAGGGGAGGGTGATGCTATTTTGATTTTAGTGTCAGGGAGGGTGATGCTATTTTAATTTTAGTGTCAGGGAGGGTCATGCGATTTTGAATTAAAAATAGTCTGGGTTTTTATAGGTCTATATGTATTCCTTTCAATAATACTATTATTTAATTAAGGAACGCTGTAGTAAAATACAATAGTCAATGATACCCCCCTCTGCTTTCTCTTCAATGGTACAGCCGAGCTATCGCTGACGCGCTTCACAGAAGTGCAAGTGCGGAACTTCAGTAGTCAGTGCTTGAATGAGCGGAGCGGAGACACTCTCCGGTCTCTACAGAAGACAAGAGTTTGCGCACGACCAGATTTCATGATTATTTAATCAGATCGTATGAGCATTTACACTGCACGATTCACACCATTCACACTACAATACATGTGCACACATAGACATCATAGGGGGCTTTAGCCCCTGCCCTTTTATCCTTCTGTTAAAAAGTGCCCACTCCAGACCATGAATCAGTGGCATCAGTTCAGAAAAAGAAGGCGCGCGTGCAAGACACCAGTCATGTTGCCATACCTTAGCAACAGGCATGATACAGTACGTTTATTTTAAGAAGTAAAAGCCCCTGCCTCTCTAATATTCTCTGCACGTCCCTGGCTGGCACACAGCCGCACGTACAAGGAGCAGCAGCAGGCGACGGCCACAGTGTTGTTAATGTTTTTTCCTTGTGTCGTCGTCAAGTTGTCTTGGTCGGATGCGCAAGCTTAAGTGATGTCAATCTTACTACATAGGCGAGGATAACTAGTTTGTGTCATGGAGGATGAAAGTTTACTTTACACCGCTGGGGTCGAGCTGTTTTAATCCCAACGATAAAGGAGAGCCCAGCAAGTAATGTGGAGGAAGCACTGCCATAAAAAGGTGCTATAGTCAGACGTGCTGCTAATACAACACATCTACAGATCCACTGCCCACAACAATACGCCGAACTGGGAAATAAAACGGCAGTAGACAGTCCAACAGCAGCTGGTCTAGCCCGTCAACGCGACGCGTTCTGAGCTTGTAGATCTGCTATTTCCAGAGCGCAACACCCGAACGCAACTGGATTGATCTCTTTTTCCACTAGTCCCACTCTAACATTTTAATCTTTCTTGGTGTTCAAAAAGCAATTAAATTGATAATTTTCTTAATTAAGGAGTACAGTATGTGGATTATAGGAGGTTGATCATAGTGGTATACATATAGCCTAATGAAGGGGGGGGGGGGGGGGGAATAGACAATATAGCCTATTCGTCAATCGCAGTTATTTTGTATGATGATTAATCGTCTCCAGAAATTCCTAACCGCGACAGCCCTAACTGTAAGTTAAAGTTTTAGATTTTACTGTGGTAAATGTCATGTTTTTAGGGGAGGGTCAATCATTTTTTGTTTAATGCCTGGGGAGGGTCATTGATTTTCCCCCAAATTGAGAGGGAGGGTCATGGCATTTTATATCAGGGCTTATATATTTGCTCCTATAACTACCTTCAATAAAAAACGAGTGCTCCCTAATTCATTTTAATTCTAGAAGCATGTATAAAAACTTTTCAGAGATTAGGAATTATTTGGATACATTTGGGAGGAAATTCAGGGTGATTGCTTTATCTGAGACATGGCTGAAAGAAAAGAGAGGTTTAGATTTTGAATTGAAGGGTTACGACTTACATTATACCAATAGGGCTAACAGGAGGGCTGGGGGTGTGGCCCTGTTTGTTGATAACAACCTGAGGTGTAGAGTGGTCGAAAATATGACAATCACAATTGATGATTTAATGGAATGTTTAACGGTGGAAATAGAATTAGAAGGGAGGAGGAATATCGTCATCATGTGTGTATACAGAACTCCTGGGACTAATATAGAAATGTTCAAAGAAAGTTTAGAAGGATTAATGAATGGGTTAAATGAAAATAAGACTTGTCTGATTTGTGGTGATACTAATATTGATCTCATTAATGTATTGAAACATAAAGCTACATCAGATTTTTTGGACACATTATATAGTAGAGGGTTCTACCCATTAATCACTAAACCCAGTCGAATTACTGAGAAAAGTGCAACATTAATTGACAACATTTTTATCAACAAATTAGAAAACAATGTTAAGAGTGGATTAATAATAAAGGACATAAGCGATCATTTACCTGTATTTGTAACGTATAATTGTCAAATAAAGAGTAAGAAAGAGGAACATTGTTATAGATATGTTAGAGTAAGAACAGAGGAATCAATAAATAATTTAAAAAAATACCTTCTAAATGAAAAGTGGAATGGAGTTTATTCAGATGGGGTAAATGTTGCATATGAGTGTTTTTTGAAAAGTTTTTTATCACACTATGATAAACATTGCCCAATAGTACAAATCAAAAATAGGAATAGTTACAATAAAAAACCTTGGATAACAAAAGGATTACAGAATGCATGTAAAAAGAAAAATACACTTTACAAAGACTTCATGAAATTTAGGACAAATACTGCTGAAAGCAAATATAAGGTTTACAAAAATAAATTGACAATAATAATGAGACGGGCAAAGAAAGAATACTATAACAAGAGATTAGAGGAAAATAAAAACAACCTTAAAGGTACTTGGAAAATCTTAAATCAGGTAATGGGGAATAAAAAGGCATCCACTGATTGTCCTACTTATTTTACAAAAGATAATAATACAATTATAGAAAATATGACTGAAGTGGTAAATTAATGTAATTCTTTTTTTGTAAATGTTGGGCCTAGTTTGGCTAGTGCTATTCCACAACAAGATGAGCATAATGATGGGGAATTGGAAGGAGGAAGTAAGATTATGCAGTCCATGTATCTAGGAGAAGTGAGTGAAAGTGAAATTAAATCCATTGTAGCAAAATCAAAGAATAAAACATCAACTGATAGTGATGGGATAGACATGATTATTGTGAAGAAGACAATTGACTGTATAATTAAGCCTCTGACCTATATCTATAATCTTTCTTTTAGTACAGGAGTTTTTCCAGAAAAGATGAAAACGGCTAAGGTAATTCCACTTTTTAAAACCGGAGACAAACATGATTTTACCAATTATAGACCAGTGTTGTTGCTATCACAGTTTTCAAAGGTGCTTGAAAAGTTGTATGTACAGAGATTGGATTCGTTTATTGAAAAGAATAATTTGTTGAGTGAGAGCCAATATGGCTTTCGGAGCAATCAATCTACAGCTTTGGCACTTATGAAAATAACAGATGAAATAACAACAGCTATAGACAATTATGAACACACAATAGGGGTATTTATCGATTTAAGGAAGGCGTTTGACACAATTGACCATCAAATATTAATTTCAAAACTGAACAGATATGGTGTGAGAGGTATAGTTTCAGACTGGTTAGTTAGTTATCTTCATAACAGGCAACAATATGTACAAATGGAGGGTTATGATTCGGAATGCATGAAGCTTGAATGCGGGGTCCCACAAGGTTCGGTTTTAGGACCAAAGCTCTTTATTTTATATATTAATGACATTTGTGAAGTATCAAAGATTATGCAGTTTGTTTTATTCACAGACGATACAAATTTCTTTTGTTCAGGGGTCAATTTAATAAGTGTAGCCAAAATTATTACTAATGAAATGTTTAAACTCAAAAATTGGTTTAATAAAAATAAGTTATCATAAAAAAAAAAAAAAAAAACAAGTTTATGATTTTTTCTAACTTGAAAAAGGATGAAATTGTACTTTCTATAGATGGTGTGAATATTGAGAGAGTTTATGAATTTAGGTTTTGGGGTGTTATTTTAGATGACAAATTGACATGGAAAAATCATATAGCATATGGGTCAGTGACGTGACGCCCCAAAAAATGTGTTTTTAAAAAAACTTTAAAATGCAGGCATAAAAGTTATTTACTTTTGTTCTACTCACTCTCAACCTTATGGAAATACATTTTGTTTTTAGATATTTTATTGGAATCAGACTTTATTCAGCAGTTTGTTGTACTTGTGCCTAAAATCGTCATATGGTGTGACATGAAAATAATTGTTCATAAAATGAAAATGGAGTACATCTTTCTTAAGTTACTCACTTTATCAAAGTCCTTTATCATAACTAACCAGTGATCCACTATAGTTTTTTGAAAATTAATTATGTCTGTATATTTTTTTCATAATCGACACTCTGTGTGAGGCCCATGTTCATGATCTTACAACATATTTTAAATGTATTCTGTCAAAACTTTCTCTAAAATTACACAAATATTTGTGACTCTTCCTGATAATATTCTCTATGTAATCCATAAACATTTTTTTGGTTTAATCATTAATAAAGGTATGATTTTTCACTATTTGGAATGTCACACCAAATGATTTAGTGTCACACCGTATGATCATATCTTCATGTGTCAAAGCAAACTGTGTTTTAACCTACCTATTAGTGAGTACTGAACTTTACTGATTGATTAAACAATTACCCAGGATAACATGGCCTTAATATTTCTGAACAGGATATTATTGTAGGGTTTTAACATGGGATAAGAAAGAATTGTAGTAGTAGATGGATGATGAGGATGTGCACAGGAATGCTACGCACACCTAAGTCTTGTGCCGGCCCACGGCAGAAGGATCCTAAAGAGACAATAAGGCGCATAGCCACACTTGGAGCCAAGGCAACATTTTATTAACACCAATTAGTGGAAATAGAACTCAGCATTCAGGTAAATTGCTTTTTTCCGAAGTCTCCTGAACTTGAACACAGCATTTTGTGTTGAACAAATGTAATTAGGAATCATGACATTACACCACATCTCCACTAGCTAAAGAGTGCTGGGTTGCGCAACTCCAAAAATAGCTGATCTACAAGCTCTCGCAGCACAACGTGTTGAGAGCTTGTAGATCAGCTATTTTCGCTAGTTTTGTCTCGGGTCCTACCATAACACTGTCCACTGTCCAGTCCAGTGAGTGAAAGTACAAAAGTATTAGATCAGATTAGATTATACATTTAGACTGTATTGTACATCAGCCAGTCGTATTTGGTGAGGGTAGCAAACCGGCTGCCTTGTTGCGGTTCTGCTATGCCACAGACAACCTCCTGCTCTTCGTAGAAAATGCAGTCTCGCCCCTTTGGCTCCTCTCTCCTTGCTGGGTCATTGTTTAGTTTCTCCCTGTACTTTCTCGTTCTCTCAGCACTTGTAATTTTCCAGCTGACAAAAGAAAATGGAATGTATAGTTTAAGACAAAGAGAAAATATTGTTTAGATTGAAACAATATGTTAAGGTTTCTGTGAAGGGGTTTCTGCTCTGTCTGATGAATTTGAAGTATCACTGAATGAAGCTAAATTACATTTTATGTAAAAATGTTTAAAACAAATGTTTAAATGTACAAAAGAAACATGGAACTTTGTTATTTATTGTTATATCTGTAGTTAAATACAGTATAAATCATATGGTGTGACAATCAAGTCATATGGCGTGACAAGCAGATGTCACACCATTATGATTAAGTGTCACACCATATTATGTTTTTCTGCATTTAGGTTTACCTTGAGGCTACTATGTACACATTAGCATGTTAACAGCATGCTAGCTATAACAAAGCAACCTAGATCTACATGGAAATATGACCAAAACTTCAAATAACTTAAGCTTTTTTTAATGAAAAGGTGTCACACCAACAGACATCCAAAGTGGTGAGTTTGTCAAAGTTTCAACAAGATGGCATTTCATGAAAATGTTAAAATCATAACTCACCTCAGACACCTGTCTTGCAGTTGTGCTGGGAGTGCTGAATAGCCTTACAGAAGAAGGACCTCTCTAGCCAATAGGTGTCCAAATAATTGCCTGTTTAATTTGTCCAAACTAGTGTCACACCAAATGATTTTGGTTTGGGGGACAAAATGTTTTTGATCAGAAATGACTGAAAACATTATGCTTTGACTTTGAAAAGATATAGGCTCACAAATAGATTTTTTTTTAGCCTAAATTCATTTTCAAATGATTTTTAGCAATTCTTTTTCTTAGTTTTATTCAAGTTCCCACTTTGAGAAACAAGGTCAGGACAGTCACACCATATGAGTTTTGCCATGTTTGGTTGAACATTCTGAAGAAATGAGGAATGAAATGTTTTAATCTTGAGTAAGTTCACATAAAGCTTAATGTCCTGCACAATATTCAGAAGGTTTTTGACAAATATATTTTTTATTTATACATGTTTGACACCGAGGACAGCGAAAACGTTACGTCACGTCACCCACCCATATGTAAAAAGCAAGGTGGCTAAAAGTCTTTTTATTTTGAATAAGGTAAAATATGAGCTAGACATGACTATATTGAGGATGTTGTATTGCACACTGGTCTTACCATATTTTGTTTATTGTCTTGAAGTATGGGGCAATACATATAGGAGTAATATCGTTCCCTTGATAATGTTACAAAAAAGAGCTTTAAGAATTATTCACAAAGAAGACTTCAGGGCGCATACTAATAGACTCTTTATGTTATCAGGGTTGTTGAAAATTATGGATTTGATTGAACTTAGAACATTATTAGCTGCGTATAAAGCAAAAAATAGAGAATTACCAAAACAGCTGCAACAGTTATTTGAGTTTAGTTCCGAAAATGAGGACCATAGAAGAAGATATGATTTCAAACACTTGTTTGCGCGGACAACATTAAAACAAATGTGTATCTCTGTTACAGGTATAAAGTTATGGAGTGCCCAAAACAAGGAGTTGAAGAGTTGTACATCAATGTTTCATTTTAAGAAAGTGTTTAAAAGGGGGAAAATTAGAAATTATGAGCTAGAGGGTTAATATGATTATCTTTCTTCTTGCCATGTGGGTGTACGCATGTATGTTTTTTTTTTGGGGGGGGGGGGGGGGGGGGGGTTGTGTGCGTTTATTTGTTTTGTTTGTTAGTCCTTGATTGTGTTTGGTTTTCTTATTCCTTGAATTTGATGTACTGTATATACAGAGGCCATAACAAGGGTGTTAAAATGTTTTTAATTTGATGACCGGGGCAGGCTTAAATCTTCTGCCTGCTCCCTTTCAGTTCATTTATGAATGATGTATAAATAAAATAAAGTAAATTGTATGTAATGTAAAAAAAAAAAAAAAAAAAAAAAACATGAATGAAATGAAATAAACAAAATGAAATGAAATTAAATATGTAAAGTTTCAAATATTTTGAAGTTTGTTATTTTTGCAGATGACACAAATGTGTTTTGCTCCGGGGTGAACCTCCAGCAACTGCTGAGGGTTGTCTCTACTGAACTGGGGAAATTTAAATTATGGTTCGATTCAAACAAATTATCACTTAACTCATTCTGTGCCTATCCCGAACATGTTCGGCTTTATTTCAATCCAATACAATTTTTTTTTATTAATTGACTTACCCTGAGCTGCTTGTAGAGTCGTGGGTGGTCCTGGCTCGTCCTACGCTAGCCAGCTAGCCATTTTACATGGTCCGACGATATATTCCATTAAAAATGGTTTAAAATACATTTTTGAGCCCCCCAATGTTCACCAAATGTTCAGCGCCGCTTCCGGAACGACGTCCAGTGTGCCTATCCCGAACATGTTCGGCTTTTTTAATGAAATGAATAAAATGATCCGAGGCCTTCTGAAGCCTGAGCCTAAATTTAAAATCCAGTGTTCCAAATCCGGGGGCCGCCATGCCGGCCGTTAGCCGCGAACCGCCGCCGAATCCAATGAAAAACCACATCTTTGGAGGCCCATATCTCTGGATTGTGTTTTTAGGGATGTGGCGCGAGGTTTATAAACGGCGAAATCGCCTAAAAATGATCTTTTAAATGACAAAATGCTAATAGCTATTCTGTAGCCATTTTCATCCGGGACCTTTCCATGACGTGCACGAACGTGAGCACGCGCGTCACTGCAACGTGAGTCCCCGGATGCTAATGCGCTCGCCTATGGGACAAACCCTGGCATTCTTTGGTGCCCTCTAGGGGCTGGCACTGGAAGCGTTAACCTTAAAAATATATATATATATATATGATTTTTGGAAACAAAAAAATCGAATTAAACACAAATGTTGAATTAATGATAGATAATGTAATGTTGGAAAGAGTATATGAGAACATGTTCATAGGAGTTGTAATTGACCATAAGTTCAGTTGGAAAGCCCATATAAATCATGTACTAGCAAAAGTGTCTAGGAGTATTGGGATATTGTACAAGGTTAAGAATATTTTGAACAACAATTCACTGTTCATGCTGTTTAACACACTAATACTGCCTTATCTATCCTATTGTGTGGAGGTGTGGGGAAACACCTATCAAACAAACCTAAATCCATTATGCATAATCCAAAAAAAAGCAATACGTATAGTTCATAAGGTAGGTTATCATGATCACACAAATGCATTATTTTTAAATTCCAAATTATTTAAGTTTCATGACCTAGTTGAATTTAAAACATTACAGATTATGTATAAGGCAAGGTATAAACTACTACCTGGACAGGTACAGAGTTTGTTCAAGGATAGGGAGGGGAGGTATGAATTGAGAAGGGAAAAGAACTTTAAACATATTGGGGCTCGGACGACCATGAAGAGCATGTGCATATCTGTCAGAGGAGTCCAATTATGGAACGGTTTACCGGAGGAGGTCCAAATCTGCAAACATTTGAGACAATTTACAAAACAGCTAAAGGAGATTGTTTTGGAGAAATATAGAAATGAAAATGTAGTGACTTAAAGGAATTAAATTATGAAATTATTAAATAAAAACGAATAATTACATTATAAGTATAGTATTTAGATGAGCGACAGGGTGTGATGTGGCAGTATTGGTGTTGGTAATCAGCATACAGAATGTGGGTAGATACTATATATACTGGTGTACTGTATACAATGTTAAGATATTTTATTTGATTTGATTTTTGACTCTTATTTTATTTTTTTGAATAAGTAATTTGGAAAGGTTCGTTTTATTACGAACAGTGACATTGTTAAAGTAAAACGGATGTTTGAGTGTTCATGAAATATGAACTTTTATTTTAAATTGAAATGTTAATTTTAGGGGAAAAGGATAGGCAGTAATAAGCTCTGAGCTTCGGCCTATGCCTTTTCGATCAGCTAGAAATTGCTGTAATGATTTGTGTTTGTGAAATTTCGAGGATCGAAATAAACTAAACTAAACTATGTGAAAATATCAGATCTACAAGCTGACAAGGCATGTCATTCTCAATGCAACCTGGTGTGAGCTTGTACTACTGTTGTACTGGGAGCTGACCAGTACGACCACAGTGTGTTACTGTTGTACTGGGAGCTGACCAGTACAACCACAGTGTGTTACTGTTGTACTGGGAGCAGACCGGTACAACCACAGTGTGTTACTGTTGTACTGGGAGCCGACCGGTATAACCACAGTGTGTTACTGTTGTACTGGGAGCCGACCGGTACGACCACAGTGTGTTACTGTTGTAGTGGGAGCCGACCAGTACTACCACAGTGTGTTACTGTTGTACTGGGAGCCGACCGGTACGACCACAGTGTGTTACTGTTGTACTGGGAGCCAACCGGTACGACCACAGTGTGTTACTGTTGTACTGGGAGCCGACCGGTACGACCACGGTGTGTTACTGTTGTACTGGGAGCCGACCGGTACGACCACAGTGTGTTACTGTTGTACTGGGAGCCGACAGGTACGACCACAGTGTGTTACTGTTGTACTGGGAGCCGACCGGTATGACCACAGTGTGTTACTGTTGTACTGGGAGCCGACCGGTATGACCACAGTGTGTTACTGTTGTACTGGGAGCCGACCGGTACGACCACAGTGTGTTACTGTTGTACTGGGAGCCGACCGGTACGACCACAGTGTGTTACTGTTGTACTGGGAGCCGACCGGTACGACCACAGTGTGTTACTGTTGTACTGGGAGCCGACCGGTACGACCACAGTGTGTTACTGTTGTACTGGGAGCCGACCGGTACGACCACAGTGTGTTACTGTTGTACTGGGAGCCGACCGGTACGACCACAGTGTGTTACTGTTGCACTGGGAGCCGACCAGTACAACCACAGTGTGTTACTGTTGTACCGGGAGCTGACCAGTACAACCATAGTCTTATGTGTCGCAGTGAGCTTGTAGATTGGTTATTTTCCTGAACATCTTTGCTCAAGTGAGGTTTTTCTGCACTGCTAAATAATAAGTCCCAGTCAGAAGACTCTGTTCCTGACTGCTTTAAATGTTCAAATTGACTGAAATAATCTTTTCTCCACAGCTAAAGATGTGATTTACATTCCACCACAAGGAGTCCTTCGCCTGCTTCCAGATACCAGCTCTGTTACTGAACCCATCACTAGCATCCTGTGGAAACATGGACCCAATAAAGCAGCAGAATGGGATCTGGTTCTTGGTCCTGATGTGGATTACTACGGGACATTTAAAAAACGTGCAGAACTGGATAAAGAAACTGGACAGTTGGTCATCAACAGTATGACCATAGAAGACGGTGGAGAATACTCTGTGCACATCAACGGTCGACTTCTGGACAAGACAATGGTTAATCAGATGAGTGAGTATGAACTGTGTCCTGTAAAGGTCATGTGTCATCATGGGTCTATCATAATATACTATGTTTTCTCTCCACAGAAATGTTAATTTGAATTGAAGTTTTGGTTAATATAGTGTGTGGGAATGGGAAGATTATGTTTCATACAGTCGGTTACCGATGCTATTCTACAATGCTGTAAAAGACCAGAACCTGTTATAGTCAGGTGGGATTTCAGAAAAGAAAGTCCTTCTATAAGGAGGTTAATGGCATAAAGGGGTTCTACAGCACACCTCAGCCTACACGGCTAGTCTGGTGCATCACAGGAGCAGTAGTCTCGCGTAGCCAGACAACTATTCCACAATCTCTGAATGCTATATAGAGTCTGGAACAGCAGCTCCCGAACGGCGAGTATCGAAAACGGGCATTAACGTTCAAAAAATATATTTTAAAATGTCTTTTCTGCTAAGCAGCAAGCTAAACATGCTTATATGATTTTTATTTATATAATGATAAATATGTGTGACGTGAGACTGAAACGGAAGTGACGTGGGGGCTTCACTTCCGCTTCATCTCGCACTCATCGTTTCTATTTCCGGGAGCATTTGACCAAATCGCGGAGGCAACAGTCTGGCCACGCGAGACTACAGGAGCAGGGACAGATGTATGCAGAAGAGAGAGACACTGGAGCAGCTCAGACGGTTCTAACCTTTTATTCAGGTGCCAGAATAAAAAAAAGTTGACTAACGTTTCAATGTTAATGCATCACTCTGATGAAGATGCACTACAGTAAGTAGCATTGAAATGAGGCATTTTGGAGTAAAAGTGGGGTACCAGGCCATTTTACATAATTCAAGGGTGCTGAATCTGAAAAAAAACATGGTAAGCTAAATCTTTAGTTTTTAACCTTCTAATTTGCATAACCAAATGGCTGCCAATTTTGCACTATTTCTTCAATAACTTTATAACAAAGCAAGCTAAACTGACAAATAAAGTGTATATAGGCATATCTGTGTTCTGAGGATCAGACCATGTGTGTTACAGTAGGGATTTCTAATGTAATTAGTGGTAAGCTTACTCCTTAATATGCAAATTAGAGGCCACCATTACAGCAAACATTTAAATTAAATTCAACTTACCTTCCAACCGGAGGTGGCAAGGTGACCATGTGATAATCAAACACCTTGTTTCAACATAGTGTATTACCCAAAGTCAAATACATTATTGTTTTAATATAGCTCTGTGTGTATATATCTATTATATATAAAAAGGGTTAGGGTTAGGGTTAGGGTTAGGGTTATCTATAAAAAAAAAAAAGTACCAGGGGGGCTGTAGCACCCTCAGCACCCCCCCCCCCCCTTGCAGCGCCCCTGGAAACACCCTCAGCACCCCCCTTCCGGTTTTCCCTAACCGGCGCGAAACGTTCGGAATCTCCTTATGCGGGCTGATTGTTGACATCAGACTGTTCCGGAGGAAATCGGCGCAAGCGCTGACTCATTGTGACATCACTTCATAAAAGGCTCTGACATCACGTACGCCACATGAGTCAACAAAAAATCTCTGTGCGTGTGTATGTATGTATGTAATCCGCGTATCTCGAGAACCGTTCGTCCCACCGGCACGCGCGTTCTCCATATATGGGAATAAAATGAATGCCCGTATGCGGAGCTGATGTCTGACATCAGAGTTTTCCGCAACCGGTACTGTGTGTGCAGAGATCTTCATATATGGGCATAAGTGACCAAAGACAAACAGATGGTCAAAACGGGTCCCTATGACAACAGGTATATTGGGGTTTGCATTAAAGGGTGGGGCATTCATGGGGTTTGCATTAAAGGGTGGGGCATTCATTCCCTATTTCAAATTCGGCACGCGCGTTCCCCACCGCAGCAGGTAGTGCAGTGCTCGGCCTCGACCCGACCCGATACACGATTTTCTGGAACCAGCACGAAAGGTTTGGATTCTGATGTCTGACATCAGGATTTTCCGGAACTGGCACTGTGTCTGCATAGATCTCCATATATGGGCATACAATGGATGTAGACAGACAGATACAGATATCTCCATATATGGGCATAAATGGACACAGGCAAACAGATGGTCAAAGATCTCCATATATGGGCATAAAGTGGACGCAGACAGACAGATACAGATATCTCCATATATGGGCATAAATGGACACAGGCAAACAGATGGTCAAAACGGGTCCTATGACAACAGGTATAATGTGGTTTGCATTAAGTTTGTCTCCTCCTCCATCTGTTTGTCTGTGTCCCTTTATTCCCATTATAGAGATCTCAGATAAACAGATATCTCCATATATGGCATATATGGGCATACAATGGACGCAGAATCACAAAGATCTCCATATACGGGCATAAAAGGGACACAGACAGACAGATACAGAGATCTCCATATATGGGCATAAAATGGACGCAGATAGACAGATATCTCCATATATGGGCATATATGGGTATAAAATGGACCCAGAACTATAACTGCAGTGATCTCCATATATGGACATAAAATGGACGCCGACAGACAGATACAGATATCTCCATATATGGGCATACATGGACACAGGCAGACAGATGGTCAAAACGGGTCCTATGAAAACAGGTATAATGGGGTTTGCATTAAAGGGCGGGGCATTCATTCCCTATTTACATTGTTCCGAGTTGGCCAGGTCGCCGACTAGACGCTCGGGCGGCCCAGCTTCTAGTCATCAAAATGGGACAGAAATTGCATTTTTTTTTTGCGCGAGGCGAGGCAATGGTGTTGAGTGGATGAAGTGAATGTAAATGTATTTGTGTTTGTGTGTGTGCGCGTGCGTGCTTGTATGTGCGTTGCAAGGCGAAGCTCTCAGAACAGCCCCTGTGACATTTTGTATTCATTATATTATTTATTATTGCTGTGTTCAGGCCCGACTCAATCGGGATAGAATCCTGTTGTATGCGGAGTCCCCGACTTTTCAAAACGGCTAGTGTGAGCATGTTTAGATTATCTGGTCAGATAATCTTAAACAATTATCCTGTACTTTTTAATGCTACCCGATGTCATTGTGCCCGATGATCTGCTAATATAAGGCCAGCTTTAGAGTGGTTAGGCACACCCCTAACCACCCATCACAAGAGTGTGAGGGGGTGGGGGATCCAGAAATAAAATGCAAAAAATAGAAAGAAGTAACAATGGGAAGATTACTGTGGCAACCCAGGGGAATACAGGCAAGATTCACAATAAAGTAAGAAGCTCAGAGTCGGTTTGCATGTAAATGAACATAAATTGTCCTTTTATTCAATAATGGTGGGGGCATGGGGCATCGGGAGAAACTTCAACTTAGGGGTCCTCTTGTCGGGGTGTGGGCCTTTAACACTCACAGGTGGGGGCTCTGCTGGCCTGTGGGCAAGCAGAGAGAGAGAAATGACTGTCTGGTTCATATGGGGGAAGCTCTGCTTTCCCCATGGGGTTGGAGTTCAGTTGGCCTAGGGGAAGGAGAGAGATAAACCAGGTGAGCCACAATAGCGTAGGGACATCCACGGTGATTCCAAGTGTCTTCAGTAAATCTTGTACTCACTTGTAAGAAGTCCTTCCCACTAACCTCCTTGGATAGAGTGATGTTCTCAGCTTTCACACTCCTCCAAACTGACTCACCGAGCGGCTTGGGAGCCGGTTATTTATAGGCGTTCCTTGATTGCCTGACTGGCTGCAGGTGAGTCCATCTCCAGGATCCCATTGGCTGTAATACCTGGACAGGGTAATACACTCCCTCTATGACCTCCCCTAGCCTGAGCTTAGGGCTCTGTATTATGGGCCTGGTTACCCCTGGTTTGCCACATACCCCCCTTCCAGCTCCGAGCAGGGGCTAGGAGCGTCAACAAACAAGCAGCTCTCATCTCTCCTGGACAGGGCGTCTGCATTTCCATGGGCCTTCCCCGACCTGTGCTCAACCTTAAAATTGAAATTTTGCAGGTCTAAGAACCACCGTGTAATTTTTGCATTATGATCTTTAGCTGTAGACATCCATCTTAAAGGTGCATGGTCTGTCACCAGTGTGAATTTACGTCCCAATAGATAATAGCGCAGTTTGTGTAGAGACCACTTAATGGCCAAACACTCTTTCTCTACAGGCGAATAATTCAGTTCATGTTTCTGCAGTTTACGACTAATATAGACCACTGGGTGTTCCTCCCCCATCTGGATCTGGGACAGTACGGCACCAATACCTGTACCTGAGGCGTCAGCGTGCACAGTAAAGGCTTCCTTAAAGTTAGGAGTCTTCAGAATCGGCTCTGTGCATAAGGCCTTCTGGAGGATGGCAAACGCATCCTCTGCTTCTGCAGTCCAGACAACATGATTCGGGAGGCTTTTCCTGGTCATCTCATGTAGAGGTGCTGCAATGGTAGCAAAGTGAGGTAGGAAAGATGAATAATATCCAATTAAACCCAAAAACGTTTTCACCTGACGCTTTGTGTTGGGTTTGGGCCACTTTTTTATTGCCTCCACCTTCCGGAGCTGGGGTTTCACATTGCCTCTTCCAATCGTGTAGCCAAGATATTGTGCCTCCTCTAGGCCCAGGTGGCACTTTTTGGGGTTGGCCGTCAGGCCTGCTTGCCGTAGAGCTTCCAGGACTGCTCTCAGTTGGCCTAGATGGGAAGTCCAATCAAGACTATGGATTATTATATCGTCTAAATAAGCTGCAGCATACTCACGATGCGGTCGGAGTATTCGGTCCATCATTCGCTGGAACGTAGCTGGCGCCCCATGGACTCCAAAAGGCAGGACTTTGTAGTGATACAAACCATCGGGCGTGGAAAAGGCAGTCTTCTCCCTGGCAGCTTCAGTGAGGGGCACCTGCCAGTATCCTTTGGTCAGATCAAGAGTAGATATGAAGCGGGCGGGGCCTAAACGTTCAATAAGCTCATCCACCCTGGGCATTGGATATGCATCAACATTGGAGATCTCATTAAGTTTTCTAAAATCATTACAGAATCTCTCTGTGCCATCTGGTTTTGGAACTAGAACAATAGGGCTGGACCAGGCACAGTGTGATTCCTCAATTACCCCCAACTCCAACATTTTTTTAACTTCCTCTCGAATGGTCCCCCTCTTAGCCTCGGGGATCCGATACGGACGGAGCCTCACCTTCTTTCCTGCTTCTGTGACAATGTCATGTTGTATCACATCGGTCCGCCCAGGGAGATCGGAAAACACATCTTTAAACTGGCTGGTCAGTTCTATTAGACCTTGTCTGTGGGCCGGTGCCAGCTGGGGGCCTAGTGGTACCTGGGGGGTGACAGAGTCTGGAGTTTCTGCAACGAATGAAGTTACCGGCACACAATCTGGGGGATGCCATTTTTTTAGGAGATGTATATGATAGATTTGGCGGGGCTTTCTTCTCCCGGGCTATTTCACCTTGTAGTTGACCTCACTGACCTTCTCTATTATCTCATAGGGCCCATGCCACTTTGCCAGAAACTTGCACTCGGCCGTGGGGATGAGGACGAGGACCAGTTCCCCTGGCTGGAACTCACGTATTTGGGCGTTTCGATTATAGACCCGGGCTTGAGCCTGTTGTGCTTGCTGCATGTGTTCTTTCACAAGTGGCCAGATCTTACCCATACGCTCTTGCATCTGGTCCACATACTCTATGATGGAGCGATGAGGTGATGGCTGTTGTTCCCACGCCTCCCTGGCAAGATCCAGCATGCCTCGGGGCCTCCGTCCATACAGCAATTCAAAAGGGGAAAACCCTGTGGACGCCTGGGGAACCTCTCGGATGGAAAACAACACATACAGTATTAGCTGGTCCCAATTTTTCCCATCAACATCCACAACCTTCTTCAGCATTTGTTTAAGAGATTTTATAAAGCGTTCCGAAAGCCCATCAGTCTGGGGGTGCCAGACTGATGTTCGCATCTGTCTCACCTTTAACAACTTGTACATCTCCTTCATCATCTGTGACATGAAGCAAGTCCCCTGGTCGGTCAAGACCTCCTTGGCTATGCCTACCCGAGTGAAGAGAAGGAACAGCTCCTTGGCCACTGTCTTAGAGTTCGCTGCCCTTAGTGGGACTGCCTCTGGGTAGCGAGTGGCATAGTCGAGGATGACCAGGATATAACGATGCCCCCTACTGGACTTTGGAAGTGGCCCTAATATATCCATGCCCACTCTCTGGAAGGGTGTGTCAATTATAGGTAAAGGGATCAAGGGATTTCGATAATGGACCTTGGGGGCAGTTTTCTGGCACTCTGCACAGCTTCTACAGTAATCCTGGACCGCTCTCTTTACGCCGGGCCAGTAGAAGCGGCCCGGGACACGAGCATCTTCATCTGTCTCAGTACCAGTTGAACGGGAGTCCCCAGTTGGGGCGGCACAGGCATGCACCCGCTTCACTTTAGTCGGGCGTCGGGTTCTTTTCTTTTTACCATCTCTCCGCTGGCCACCAGGGTTACGCCCCCATAACCGCCAGAAAATGGGGCAGTCTCGCCCAATCAGGACTGGAACAGGCAGTTTTTCCACCACGCCGGCCCAGACCTCAAAGGAACCCCTGGTGGTCTGTATCTTGACGTGAGTGGTTGGATAATTCTGCGTCTCCCCATGGACACATGAAACGGGGATAGAGGGCCCCGGGGTGCCTTTTGCCAGTTCGGGCCTGAGGAGGGTCACATGACTGCCAGAGTCTAACAAGGCTTCGGCGTCTCTGTCCCCTATTTTAACGGGGAGCCTGGGGGCCTCCGTGCCCTCATGGGCCCAGCAAGTGGTGAGGTAACTACCGCCCTTCTGTTGTGGATCCGGGGGGCCCTCTGTAGGCATGGACTCCTCATTTCCTGGACAACTCCAGGACAAATGGCCCTCCTGGCCACAGCTGAAGCACCTTCGGCGGTCCCGAGTTGCTGGAGGGGGCCGCTGTGGTGGAGTACCTGGCCGGGCTGTGTGGAACTGGGTCGCGGCCTCCATGTCAAACTTCCTCTGCCGAGGTTTATCTCCCCGGGGCTCCGGACGGGCTGGGCGTGTGTTCTCCAGTCGACTGCTCCGCATCAGCTCAACTGTGACTTGGTGGTTTTCCAGCAACGATATGAGGGCATCCACAGTGGCCGGGCTGCTTTGTGCTGCGTGCCGTTTGGCATCCGCCGGTAGTGCTCTGGTGCACCGGTCCAGCATGATTCTATCCAGGGCTGCGGGTCCATCCCCCGTAACCAACCAGGCACGGGTCAGGCGCATGAGGGCGGCAATCTGAGGCCGAACAGGGCCGGTGGGGTCATAGGCCCAAGTGTGAAACCGTTGGGCTCTGGACTGGAGGTTGTGCCCATAGTGTGCTAAAATGGCCGCCTTTAATTTATCATAACTATTCACGTCTGTGAGCGGGAGGTCACGGTAGGCCTTCTGTGCCTCCCCTGTCAAGAATGGGGCCAGAATTCCCGCCCTTTCCCTCTCAGGCCACTTCTCTCTCTCTGCTGTTCTCTCAAACACCTCAAGGTACGCTTCAATGTCGTCATCGGCCGTCTGTTTGGTGAGCACCTTGCAGGGTTCAGTAAGCTTCTCCGACCTGACCATATGTTGGCTTAGTTTGGTTATAGCCTCTTGTAAGGCATCAAGGCCCTTAGCCTGCTGGGCCTGGTTCTGGATGAGCTGAGTTACGGCTTGCTCCATTAGGCCACGTGCCTCACTCACGGAGTACTTATTTTATTGTGAATCGTTTACGTTGGACCGAGGCGATACCCGTATTCTCCACCAAAAATGTGGCAACCCAGGGGAATACAGGCAAGATTCACAATAAAGTAAGAAGCTCAGAGTCGGTTTGTATGTAAATGAACATAAATTGTCCTTTTATTCAATAATGGTGGGGGCATGGGGCATCGGGAGAAACTTCAACTTAGGGGTCCTCTTGTCGGGGTGTGGGCCTTTAACACTCACAGGTGGGGGCTCTGCTGGCCTGTGGGCAAGCAGAGAGAGAGAAATGACTGTCTGGTTCATATGGGGGAAGCTCTGCTTTCCCCATGGGGTTGGAGTTCAGTTGGCCTAGGGGAAGGAGAGAGAGAAACCAGGTGAGCCACAATAGCGTAGGGACATCCACGGTGATTCCAAGTGTCTTCAGTAAATCTTGTACTCACTTGTAAGAAGTCCTTCCCACTAACCTCCTTGGATAGAGTGATGTTCTCAGCTTTCACACTCCTCCAAACTGACTCACCGAGCGGCTTGGGAGCCGGTTATTTATAGGCGTTCCTTGATTGCCTGACTGGCTGCAGGTGAGTCCATCTCCAGGATCCCATTGGCTGTAATACCTGGACAGGGTAATACACTCCCTCTATGACCTCCCCTAGCCTGAGCTTAGGGCTCTGTATTATGGGCCTGGTTACCCCTGGTTTGCCACATTACGTTTAGTACAGTCTGTTACTTGTGATAATGAAGATAATCTTTTTTTTTTTTTTTTTTCTTCTTTTTTTTTTTTTTGAGAAAGCTATAAAAGACCAGAAACTGTCAGGTTAAGCTGGTCTGGGAACAGCTGCATATGAATAGAACACATATTGTGAGTCATTGCAGTGTGACTATGGCTTTAACCATAACAGCACACATACATGTCAGCAGTGAATCACATCGTTTGATGCTGGTGTTGATAAAATGCAAGCTGTGTTCAAAATGTGAATCCCTCTAGATCAGCGGTGTCCAGTCTGGCCTGTGTGATGATTTTGTAAAAACATACAACCTTTAATGATGCCATGAACCGCCCACTGCTTCTATAGAAAATGAACATAAATATATCTGCACCATAACCCTTACCTGAGGAAGATCACACAGCCAACATATGTTTTGTTTTACTGTAACTGCAGTCTGGAGAGTGGAGACAACATCAGCACTAAGTTATATTCATTGTGTTTGCTCAACAGAGAAAGTTCCAAAGCCGGTGGTCACCAGGGCACCGTGTGATTCTAACTCCACCAGCTGTGAAGTGCTCTGTGTCTTTCTGGAGAACGTCACAGAGTCAGGTCCAATCACCTATCGCTGGAAGAAAGATGAAGGGGAATGGAATGTGTCTGACTCTGGACCAAACTCTAATCTGCTGATTGTCACCAAGAATGAAGATGAGAAAGTTAAAACATTAACCTGTGAAGTGAAGAACGAGTTCAGCATGGAGTGGAGTGATCCTGAACCCAACCTGCTCTATGAAGGTATGTAGTTTACTACATCATGTGAACACATTGAATCACTGTTACAGTCTTTATCATGAAGGTATGTAGTTTACTACATCATGTGAATACATTGAATCACTGTTACAGTCTTTATCACGAAGGTATGTAGTTTACTACATCATGTGAACACATTGAATCACTGTGTTACAGTCTGCAGTGTTGACCTTTTGACATATTTAGGATCCTAACAAGAAAATCATTAAACCTCTCCTCAGGACCTCCACCCGAACCTACACCATGGGTTGCTGTCATTGTTGTCATTGTTGCTGGTGTTATTGTTGCGTTCATTGCTGCGCTGGGGGTGATATATGGTGGTAAGTTCCTCATCAGATTTGCAGTTCCACATAACAAACAACATGCTTACTGAGTTACTGCTCAGCAATGACATGCAATTAACCCATTAAGACCTTAGGACGATAAAAAAAAATAATCTTTAATCCAACAGTTTTCTGAAAAACCTATGATATCAGTTTTGCTCGTTCCATGTCAAGAACCCCAGAAATTATATGAATTTGGCCGTGGACAATTGATTTTGTTCCACTGACCCAGGACCCCAGATGCAAAGATTTGAGTAAAAAAAAAAAAAAAAAAAACACATTGGGCCTCATTCACTAATAACTTCCTACATTTTCTTCTTAAATTTCTTCCCAAGTGAATTCCTTGTCGAGTCAGATTCATGAAACATTCTTATAAAGGCAGAATTGTTCGTAACTATGTTCTTATGATGAATCCCAATCCTCGTAACTTGAAGGGGTGTGCCAGTTAATCCTAATCATCATTGGTACACGCCCCGCATATCCCAATTTGCATCCCAATTACCTTTAGGAGGTTCCACCCAATCCTCATATAAGGCATGACATTTCTCTGACATTAACTCATATGCTGCTATTTTAAACATAGGCTGAACTGTTTTCCTGCCAAATTGTCCTTACCTTTTAACATGGGCACGTGCACGCATAGTGCATAATCTGTGCGCGACTCATGTAGTAGACCGGTAGACAAGATGACAGCTTTTGAATAAAAAAAAAATCCATTGGAATAGACAAATCCGTTGCCAGGCAGTATCCTGCTGAATCCGCCAGTGTTACATAAGAAAACATTGGAAACAGCCAGCTGTGCGCTATGGTAACACGTGGACACGTTCGTGCACATAGCAGACGATATGTGCGCGGATCATATGCCAGGCGGGCACAAGAATCAAACAGCTATCAAATAAAATAAAAAAACACGTGAAAAAAGACGATGATATGGCCGTGCAGCTCCTTCCTCTGTTTACGACGCAAACCTAATGAGACAACATTAACTAATTAAATTTCCGGGATCGACGGGCATCGCAGAGTGGTACAGCGGGAAATCTCCGGTTTCAACGGGGATCGCGGGAAATGAGTTAATCAACATATCACCACTAGACATCAATGTAAATCAAACATCTAATTTTCCGAATGTCTGTCTGAGTGTCTGTCTGTCTGTTTCTCCTCGGTGGCTGGAGCAATTGATCTGAATCCGCATGACCATTAGCATATGAACAGACCTGACTTAACTGTGAAGCCCGTTTGTCACTTTCACACATTGTATGCTGTATATTAGCATATTTATGGTGTGAGGCACATCTATTCTGCATCTAGCATGAGGCATATCTATTCTGCATCTAGCATGAGGCATATCTAATTCTGCATCTAGCATGAGGCATGTCTATTCTGCATCTAGCATGAGGCATGTCTAATTCTGCATCTAGCATGAGGCATATCTATTCTTTATATAGCATGAGGCATATCTAATTCTGCATCTAGCATGAGGCATATCTATTCTGCATCTAGCATGAGGCATATCTAATTCTGCATCTAGCATGAGGCATATCTATTCTGCATCTAGCATGAGGCATGTCTAATTCTGCATCTAGCATGAGGCAACATTTGGGGGTCCCCGGAAGAAAACAAATGAGATTGAGATGGGGGTCTGCAGTGTGTGTTTGTGTGTGTGTGTGGGCTTCATCCCAGTGTTTGCGTCGGGTTGTAATTTTCAGACCTGTTGAAAACTCTAAAGCCGTGGTTGTAAACATTTTCACAAAAGGACCCCCACATTTACATGCATTCGGCAGACCCCCATCTGAAAATATTAGGGCTGTCAAATGATTCAAAATTTTAATCAGATTAACACTTTGCAAGCCACGGGGAGCCCCTTAATATTAAAACCGGAATATACCGGACATCTGAGCAAGGAGTCTCAGCCGTGCCGTCTTTTACCGTACTGGGTCATTAAAAACAAAATAAATTATTTTTATCCGAAAATCAGCGATCGTCTAACCTTCCCTAGTCACCACTCGTCGATCGATAGCGCATGGCTTGTCTGACATGAAGCAGAAGTGACGTCAGGTCCATTCCTTCCAGAGGCTTCCCAGCAGCCATCCGTTTACTGTTTAGACGATAACATTAGCATAGCTGGAGTGCTAAGGGCTAAGCTAGCCAAAATGGTCACATCGACTGTTCAGTCATTCTTCGATTATATGCGCACGGATCGCGCACACGAAACGCACAGGGAGAAGATTCCTCGGCCAAAACTGCTACTCTATCCCAATGGAGATCCAGATAATCACGGTGAGCTAACGACCTGGGGATTGAAAAAAAAAGAAAAAACAACTGCGCCGTCCAAGAAGGAGGGGTGGCGGGCTCATGTTTATAAACATAATATTATGTCTCAGATCATAATACAATAATAGAAATTTCACGGCTAATCTATCAACAGCCATTCTATTTCGGCTAGCAAAGTGTTAATCACAGCTTAAAAAATAATTAATTATGATTAATCATGAATCGAACTATGTCCAAAATATGCCATTTCTGTCTGTATATTGTTGTGGAAATGGAAAGATAAAGATAGAATAAGGCGGATACATTTATACAGTATGTACTGTATGTATGTATGTATGTTTATTATAATCATTAGTATTGTTTATTTTCATTATTATTAAAGGGGGCGTGACACGGCCAAAACAGATAATTATGGCTATCAAATTAGCCAGTTTTTTTAATGATGTCATGTTAAACTAGAAATACTGTTCCTTCGAAACAGTGTGGGCTCGCTTCCAACCCAACAAATAGGATACTTTAAGGTACTGTAAGGTACAGTACCTTACAGTATTGTACTGTACCTTACTATACTGTACTGCACCTTACTGTACTGTACTGTACTGTACTGTACTGTACTGTAACTTACTGTACTTTACTGTACTCTACTGTACTGTACTTTACTGTATTCTACTGTAACTTACTGTACTTTACTGTACTCTACTGTACCTTACTGTACTGTACTCTACTGTACCTTACTGTACTGTACCTTACTGTACTATACTGTACCGTACTGTACCTTACTGTACTGTACTCTACTGTACCTTACTATACTGTACTTTACTGTACTCTACTGTACTTTACTGTACTCCACTGTACCTTACTGTACTTTATTCTACTTTACTGTACTTTATTGTACTTTACTGTACTCTACTGTACCTTACTGTACTGTATTGTACTTTACTGTACCTTACTGTACTGTACTCTACTGTACCTTTCTGTACTGTACCTTTCTGTACCTTACTGTACTTTACTGTACTCTACTGAACCTTACTGTACTTTTACTGTACTCTACTGAACCTTACTGTACTGTACATATTCTATGTGTTCTAGATCTACATTTTTGATTCTGTGTTTGGGAACCAGCAACTGTCAAATGGACTCCAACTGTAGTGGAGTATATTGAGTGCATATACTGTAGGCTAACAATCCCAGATCACATCTGTCCTCCACTATGTCTATAACCAAGGCGTTCTTCTATGTGGCCACTCCAGACTGAGGAGTGGAGCATGGCTTTTATTGTGTTTGTGGATCTGACTTGGAAATGCATTGGTTTTGATATCTCCCTGACAACCAACAACAACCACTAATATGGCTGACTGTCCCTGCGGGCTCTAGGATATATGGCTATGGGATTTACATCCCATCGCCCGGACTTGATTCTTGATCACAGCTGTGTAATCAGTAGAGTGGAGAGGGACATTTATTTATAGTTTTAACTATAACTATAGTTTTATACATCACACAGCTTAGACATTTGGATCAAATCAGAGAGCAGACCTGTGTGAACGCAATGATATAGATAGCATATCTGAAGTGTGAACACTGCAGCCACAGCGCCTTAACATAAACATGGGTCTATTATCCTTCTCTCCACTCTGTCCCCACTCACTAAACCCATTGGAAATGCATTGGGTGCTTAAAGTTAAACATTTTTATTTTTTTATATTTATACTACAAAACATTTCAAAACCAAAAGTACAAGCACATGTGTCCTCAGTAAGCTGAACACATACAAATTTGAATGGTGTTGAAAGGTGTAAGCGTTTAAGAGATGAAGCGCGCCAAAGTTTTGAGGAGATACTGACTGACTGATAGATAAATAATGAAGATAACATACGTGTGCTCGCCTTCCAGGCGAGCCCACAATGACCCAATCAAATTAATTTATTGAAGTTACTGTACTGAAAGTACAGTAACAGTAAGTTTTCACGCCGACATGCCCAGGCGGTTAGTTAGTAGTGAATCCGCCTGGGCATGTTGGCCCCGCCTCCTTTTCAGACTGTTTGAAGGAACACCACGTGACCTACTGTATCATAATGTTAAATTGGCGCCACTCCTTTAAGGAACTCTAGAAATCTCAGTTGGAACTGTTACCCCCGTGACCCGATGCCGGATAAGCGGTTGAAGATGGATGGATGGATGGATGGATGGATGATTTTGTATGCATGTAGAGTAGGCTACCTTATTTACCATTTATTGTGTAGCAATAAAACACTGGCTTATAGTTTAATTATTGGAAAATAAAAAGCCTAAATGCAACAATAGTAGGCTTGTCATTAATGATGGAAAATACATTTTGGGGAGAAGAGGAACTTAAAAGTAATTTTAGCATGAGGGGGAGATGATTACTTGATATCTGTCTGGGCTACAGATAATTCATTCAGTTGACACACGCAGCACAAGCCAGACTGTGCCGATCGCCTATGTCAAATCCTGGTCAAATCAGGGTCAACAAGCCTCGTTAACCTATGTTCTACCACTTTTTCGAGTCACGTGTTCAAATACTGGATTCTGATTGGCTAAATTCCGGAGGTTATTAGAGGACAACTGCCGCAAAGTTGTGTGTCCGAGATCAATGCGCCTCAGTGTACATCCGGGGACTTCCCCCAACCAACAAATGACGGTGGCAACGGTCCTATGTTTACTAACGTGCATGCTATAGTCGCCGATTTATTTGGATCCAATGCAATCCGCCAACTTTAAAGCCCCTTTTCTCTGAACCTATGCCTTTCTGGAAGCGAACAGCCTCTATTTACGGCCGGAACGGTACTTCTAACTGACGTTAGCTTAGCTGTAAGCTAGACGCATGGATTAGTATGGAGTTGGCGCCATCTGTTGGTGAGTAGAAGATGTTGTTTGTGGAACTATCTGCTGTCTCGCGGAAGTTTTATAGGCAATAATGATTGTAACTTAAGATCCTTGCAAGTTACAACTATGTGTTTTCTTTCATGTATACGGGAAAAAGTGGTAGAAAAGCTATTTACCACTCGGGGTCGGACATTATGCTCTCATAATGTCCTGAGTGAGGTTGTTATCGGACTCGGCTGCGCCTCGTCCGATAACAACCTCACTGCGGACATTATGAGAGCATAATGTCCTCTCACTCGGGGTAAATTGCTTACTTACACAGCCTAGGATAGCTGGCAAATATGCGCAGTGTTGACACATGATTAGGGATGGTTATCGATTCTCTTATCGATTCTCAGCCCCCTCGCCATGCTGGGGGCTGGTCAGAAATAGTGGCCAATTACATTTTCTACCTCCTCCACTGCTTATTCTCCTCCTGTCGTTTTCTTCTTTTTGTAGTTTTTATATTTTTCACAGAAAAAAAAGGTTTATTTTTTACAGTGTGCTCAATCCAACGTCCCGTTTTTGCAGTGCTCAGAACGTGAAGGCACAACGTAATTTTTGTAGCCCAGGCACGTGCACACATAGACATCAAAGGGGGCTTAAGCCCCTGCCCTTTATCCTATGTTAGAAAGTGCCCTCTCTAGACCATGCATGCATTAATGCAAATGAAGAAAATAGCTGACCTCCAAGGTCACAAAACGTGAGCTTGGAGGTCTGCTATTTTCAATATTTTCACCAAAAGGCCCTTTTAGATATTTCATCCCCTGCCCCTCTAACATTCTCTGCACGTCCCTGGTGTAGCCTACTCTAACGTCGGCTGCAAAGCTTGCGGAGGCGGAGCTGCTGCTGTCCACAGCTAAAACAGACGCACTGTTTTCTACAGTTTTGGATCAACGGATTTACATGCTTTTCTTTCTTGCACATGTTATTTATAGGGGAGCATTTAGCAACACAGAGCACAATGGACACGTAGCTCATTTTGTAGTAAGAACGTGGGAGGCGAGCTTGCAAAACAAACTTTTTAGGGCACTCTAGCTCGGAAACAGATCGGGGAGACTTGTCCGTTCATACAGTGAGCTTGAGTACAACTGAACTAGGAAAGCTGACGCCTCATTATCAAAACATGAACATTCGCGTGAACTATACAGCCAGACTTTAGAACGCTTCTGCTTAGACAGCATTTGGCTGCGGTCTAACAAAACAAGGCACTTGAAGGCAGCACATCACGTATTTGATGTCATCGCGCATATGCAGGCATCAATAGCGGAATCGTTAAGGACTTTGGCTAACGATTCCATGGAATCGATCCACGGGGAACCGGTTCTCAACAAGAACCGGTTCTCGATAGTCGATACCCATCCCTACACATGATCACGCATCCATCGCCACCATTTCTCTGGATCTAATGCAAGGTGTTGGAGCCTAAAATCGTGGATTTTAATGTGTTGCTGTTGTCCTCTCCAATTGAAGAGCCAAAGGTAGTAGTAGATCTCTATTTGAGATGTATTGATGATCAGTTATTAATCCAGTGGCAGCGATGTTTCCAAGAGATTTAACAACTTTTTTTCTGCTAACGTCTCCCACCTCTCACTCAGTGAGTGTGTGGAAGGGGGAGGGGGAGCAGGCTGCGTTGCAGAGGGCAGCTGTGTTCTCGGCTGCAGTGAATGCGTGAATGCGTGAATTGCGTTAAATATTTTAAGGCAATTAATCCCAAAAATGAATTACCGCCGTTAACGCGATAATTTTGACAGCTATAGAAAATATTTACTGCCAGGGAAGATGTCAAGGTCAAAATGGGAATTAATGGGACCCGTTGTGAGCTTGTAGATCGGCTATTTTCGAAAAAATAAAAATAAATAACATCTTACAATAAATGTGAGAAGTCTGCGTGTGTGTATGTATGTATGTATGTATGTAATCCGCGTATCTCGAGAACCGATCGTCCCACCGGCTAAAGTTTCGGCACGTGCGTTCCCCTTCGCGGCGTGGAGTGCAGTGCACGGCCTCGACCCGATATGCGGTTTTCCGGAACGGGCACGAAACGTTCAGAATCTCCGTATGCGGAGCTGATTGTTGACAACAGGCTCTGACATCAGTGCATTCCGGGAACCGGAAAGGCTCTGACATCACGTGTGACACATGAGTCAACAAAGACTTCGGCACGTGCGTTCCCCGCCGCAGCAGGTAGTGCAGTGCCCGGCCTCGACCCGATACGCGGTTTTCCGGAACCGGCGCGAAAGGTTCGGATTCTCCGTATGCGGAGCTTATGTCTGACATCAGAGTTTTCTGGAACCGGCACTGTGTCTGCAGAGAATAATATGGGCATAAATGGACACATGCAAACAGATGGTCAAAACAGATCCTATGACAACAGGTATAATGGGGTCTACATTAAAGGGTGGGGCATTCATGTCCTATTTACATTGTTCCTGAGTTTGCCGGCCCCCTGCTGGCCGAGCTTCTAGTATAGTTAAAGTGATAAAACTGTTCCTTGTTTTGCATGGACCCCCTGGAACTAAGAAAACATTGGTGCATGCCAAATTCTTCTTAAAAACTTAAAAAGTGAGTCTAAGAAGAAATGTCTTCATAAGAACCGTTGGTGAATGAGTCCCATTGTTTTTATATGTGGAGGTAGACTAGCTGTGCCTTCAAACACAGCTAATGTTACTGTATGTCATGTCATGTTATGTCATTGTCACTGTGTTTGAATTCTTCTCAGATCCTATAAGGAGGATGTTTTCACCTGAGTCTATCCATGAGCGTGTTCCTAAAGGTGAGTGAGTTTGAGACCTTTATTTAAACAGTTGAACCTAAGACTAATTAATAATACTAATAATAATAATAATACAACTTTTCATTTCAATCTTTATTTATTTCTCTGAAAACACTATATATATATATATATATATATATATATATATATATATATATATATAGTATGTATGTATGTATGTGTATGTACAGTATGTGTATGTATGTATGTTACAGTTAGTTTGGGTAACTCAGTTAGATTGGGGTAAGAGCGCTTGTTTTGTAGTTCACCACAAACCCCTACCACCACCTGGATCAATTCACTTTGATAGTTACTTACCAACACACCTGTGTAATTTCACGATGGCGACCACAGCCGTTCACTTGTGCAGTCGGTGACATCACAGGTCTGCAACGACTCTTTGTTTATCTACTAGCCTATCTCATCTGTGTTTAGCCATTAGCTTACTATGCCTAACCTTAACCTCAGTAAAACTATGCCTAAACCTAACCCTAACCTCCGTGGGGTGAGGCGCTATCCTGCCGACGCTACGTTGTCTCGTTGTGGATCAAAGCGACCGCTTTGGAAAAAGTGAGCGTAACAAGAGAGCTATACTTAAGTGAAGTCTGTAGTATCTGAGGCACAACCCTCCAAACCTTGTCGAGACATGTGGTAAAGAGGATAAACTCCCAATTAAAAACAATATAAAATACTATACTAATGTATGGCCTCTATATTTACTAGTCCCCCCAGGAATCCGCAGAAAATAAGTCTTGATTCCGCAGAGAACAATCCTGATACTGCGGAATTCTGCGGAGAACAATTCTTGATTCCGCGGACAAAACAACCTAAATTAATCAAGCTGAAAATGATATAGTTCTAATAATCAAGTAAAACCCTTCATGAAATATCTATAATTAATTGTAATTAATGGTTAGAATAATATAATATTCGAATAATCATTTTTGAGAATAAAAAATCTGATATTAAATCTATTTTTTTTTTTATTGTTATTGTTTTTAATAATTACTTTCTGTTGCAAATACTATAGTGTCATCCAAATCATGCCCATAGTAACCACATTTTAGAGGATAGCCTACCTACTACCTACTGTAGTATGGGTGTAATATTTATTTATTCTATTCTGCATTAGCATTGTTATTGCCAGGCATAGAGAGGAACTATAGTTCAGGTCAGGACACAGTTTCTGTCAGGAATGTGGAGACAGTGGGACCATCCAGCGCCAGTGCAGCGTTATTGGAAATGACACCGCAGTTCTGGGCGGAGCCGTTTGATCATAGTCCACGACATTGCAAGCGGCGCGGTGCCTGGAGCTCGGGTGTCATTTCCAATAACACGTCAGTGCAACTAGCAGGAGGGAAGCTAAGCTATTCCCCCAGGCTCTGTATGAGGTGGCCACTGGCCAGACCATGTACACATTATATCTGGAGAAGGTATGGCTCTAATGCCTCATTCACATATAGCGAAGCCAAGCTAATGATTCAGCTTGGTAATTCACTGTTTGTCCGCCTTCTGATTGGTCCCTGAGACTCCCTGACTGGCCAACCAGAAAAAATCATTCACTTTTGCTACCGGGGGTGGAGTTATGCAGTGTAGCTGGTGAAGTTTGTGCACTTGGTGCAAAGTTTTTGATTTTTGGTATGGTGTTAGATATGGGTATAAGGTTTTCAAAAACCATCGCAAACAAATTGGGCTCGCCCCCTAGTGGTCTGTTTGCAATGAATCAAATATTCGATACATCAGTATATGGTTCAAACCCCAAATAATTGATGGAAGAGATTTTTCAATGGATTCTGTTACTATTGGGTATGATAAACAACATACTAAAAATTCTGGGAAAAATATCTACCGGAAAGGCACCATTTTCAAGATGGCGTCCACGATGGCTGCCGGGAGCTGAAAATGCCTATAAACTGTGTTTTAATGTGTAAAAATTCATAATAAATCTGCACTTTGTGAAGAGTTTTTGGTTTTTGGTATGGTGTTAGGTATGGGTATAAGGTTTTCAAAAACCATCGCAAACAAGTTGGGCTCGCCCCCTAGTGATCTGTTTGCAATGAATACAATAGTAGATCTGTCAGTATATGGTTGAAACCCCAAATAATTGATAAAAGAGATTTTTCAATGGATTCTGTTACTATTGGGTATGATAAACAACATACTAAAAGTTTAGGAAAAAATAACTACCGGAAAGCCATCATTTTCAAGATGGCGTCCACGATGGCTGCCGGGAGCTAAAAATGCCTATTTAAAGCTATACTGTGTAAGATGCTCAACTAGTGGTCAGTAGCCCTATAGCAAACCGCGGTCGCGTCCGCGTCTTTCGGCCGTTTTTCATACCTTCACACCCCCGCGTCTGCCTCCACCTCGCCGAGATCGATCTTTAGAGGGGTCCCTGGTTCCTGTGTGTTCAGGCATTCCGGAAACGGACTACTTCACCCTGCCTGGTAGGCGAGATTACCTTTTGAGTATAGAGACACACGGACGACTACAAATATGGCCGCCATAGCGACCCCACTTCAAGATGCGCTGTGATTGGCCGGCAGTGTATAACCCTCGCTGTGATTGGCCGGTAGTGTAATGACGCAATTTTTCCGCGAAAACCGGTCCCCGGTAGGGATCATAGAAAACATATAAAGAGAAGGCTTTAGAAGCTGAAAATAACCGAGTGGGGGTTCTAAAACTTTAGCGGTTTAACAGTTAGGACAATTTTAAGATTTGTTTTATAAAAAAAGTTACATGGTATAACTTTAATGTGTAAAAATTCATATAAAATATGCACTTGGTGAAGAGTTTGGTAACACTTTATATTAAGGATGCCTATATATATATTATATAATGCATTATAATGCATTATAAGCTCATTTATAATGCATAATAACGTGCTTATAAGGCATTATAACACTCGTTATAAATGTTTATAATCATGTATAACAGCTTATAACAGTTTATAACCACGTTTATAACGCATTATTATGTGCTGTTATAATGCGTTATAATGCAAAGTGGAACAGCACATTATAACTACCATAACTTACTTAGTTATAAAGGCACATAGTGAAGTGCTATAATGTGTCATAATGCATTATAACTTATGTGTTTATTAAATATAATAATCACCTATGATGTGCTATAGCATGACTTTGAGACCTTTAAGTAAAGTGACAACATTTATTAACAGTTATTAGCAATTGTATCATACTATAATACCTTATAGCACATCATAGTGACCTTTAAGTAAAGTGACAACATGATTTAATGGTTATTGGCAGTTGGGTATTATAATACCCTATAGCATTACTTTTACTTTAAGTTAAGTGACACTAAATATTAAGACAAAGAAATTCTCAAAGACATCTTTATTTCACGGATTGGCATATCTCGAATATGGCATGTGAGGTAAACAAAACTGCCATGCAATGGCAAAACACTTATTGTAATCCGCCATACTTCACAAAATTTCGGCACGTAATAACTGCCGCACGATTTCCGCCACCGCCGCAATATATACATCAAAACGTGCGGCTCGGCCGGGAATGGGGTGCTATTACTTTTCTTGCCGATCCGCATTACCATGGCGATGTTATTCGCAAAAAACGACGCCCAAAAACCCCATTGACTTTGAATGGGGGCCCCCCGAAAAAGAAAACCAGAAACTTTGGCGCCACATTAATCTGGCATACTTTTGCCTAGCAACGTGATTTAAACTTTAAAACGCTCACAAGTCTTTGGACTTTTTCCGGCCAATAGGGACGAGCTGTAATTGATTAAGCCCCGCCCCCTCTGTATTCCTATTGGCTGGGCTGTAAACAGACACTAGAAAAGAACATTTCTAAGAAATTTTAAGTGTGCCTGCAGCTCGCCAAGTCTGTGCAACCTTGTGTAGCGGTTGGTGTTAGCATTAGCGTTACATTTTTTAACATTAGCATTTTTTGCATAAGCTTTAACATTATGGTTCTTCATATGACACCACCCACATGTCTGTACGACAAACAGATCACGAGATAAAGGGTCACTTCCTGTTTGGTGAGGGGCACTTCCTGTTTGGCGAAATAGGCCCCAATTAAGGTTAATGACTCTTAATCAAGTCATTTGATGACACCCACGCGTCTGTACGACAAACAATTCATGAGATATAGGGTGACTTCCTGTTTGGTGAGGGGCACTTCCTGTTTGGCAAAATAGGCCCCAATTAAGGTTAAGGACTCTTAATCAAGTCATTTCACACCACCCGCGCGTCTGCACGACAAACGGTTCACGAGATAAAGGGTCACTTCCTGTTTGGTGAAGGGCACTTCCTGTTTGGCGAAATAGGCCCCAATTAAGGTTAAGGACTCTTAATCAAGTCATTTGATGCCATCTACGCGTCTGTACGACAAACGGTTCACGAGGTAAAGGGTCACTTCCTGTTTGGTGAGGGGCACTTCCTGTTTGGCGAAATTGGCCCCAATTAAGGTCATGGACGATTAATGAATTAAAGCTGCAAGCAGCGATGACCGGGCCCTCGCAGCTCTACCCACGTCACAAGGCCAGCAGCCAATCAGAAACCAAACAGGAAGTCAGCCATTTCGACTAATTAGTGGCGTTTTGGCACATTTTTGGCCGTTATCACGGGTCGCACTTTAACGAAATTTTTTTGAGAAAAAATAGTTTTTTGAGAAAAAATAGTTTTGTGAGAAAAAAAAAGTTTTTTGAGAAAAAAAAAAGTTTTTTGAGAAAAAAAAAATTGAGAAAAAACATTTTTGAGAAAAAAAAAATTTTTGAGAAAAAAAAATTGAGAAAAAAAAATTTGAGAAAAAAAAAGTTTTTTGAGAAAAAAAAAATTTGAGAAAAAAAAATTGAGAAAAAAATTTTTTTGAGAAAAAAATTTTTTTAGAAAAAAGTTTTTGAGAAAAAAATGTTTTTGAGAAAAAAATGTTTTTGAGAAAAAAAACATTTTTGAGAAATAAACATTTTTGAGAAAAAAAACATTTTTGAGAAAAAAAACATTTTTGAGAAAAAAAATTTGAGAAAAAAAACATTTTTGAGAAAAAAAAAATTTGAGAAAAAAAATGTTTTTGAGAAAAAAAAAATGTATGACACCAGCCACAACTCTGTACGATAAACGGTTCATGAGATGTAGAGGCACTTCCTGTTTGGCAAAGGGCACTTCCTGTTATAGAGGGGGCGGGGCTTAATCAATTACAGCTCATCCCTATTGGCCGGAAAAAGACCAAAGTTCTGTGTGCATTTTAAAGTTTAAATCACGTTGCTAGGCAAAAGTATGGCAGAGTTATGTGGCGCCAAAGTTTCTGTTTTTTTTTTTCGGAGTCCCCCATTCAAAGTCAATGGGGGGTTTTGCACATAGTTTTTTACGAATTACGTTGCCATGGTAACGCGGATCGGAAAGGAAAGTAATAGTACACCATTCCCGGCCGAGCCGCACATTTTGATGTATATATTGCGGGGGTGGCGTAAATCGTGCGGCAGTTATTACGTGCTGAAATTTCCCCCATTCTAAGTCAATGGGGTTTTTGGGCGTAGTTTTTTGCGAATTACGTCGCAATGGGCCATGGCGTAAATCGTGCGGCAGTTATTACGTGCCGAAATTTGCGGGAAGAATATTATTTTGAACTAGAAAAACAGTTCCTGCAGAAACTGCGTGGGCTCGCTCGAAACTGTTATGAAGTAATAGTAGAAAATGCATTTAAGCGCAAGGGTGTAAACTACACAAGTCTGTGTCTATAGTATAAAGTAGTTATGTATAAATAGTATGACAAGTTCAAATGGAAATGTACCAAAAGCAACAGTACTCTTTAAGAATTGAAAATGACTCATTATGAACTAGAAATCTATTTGAGTAAAAGTACTCAAAATAACAAGAGTACAAGTATTGTTAAAGTATCGAAAGTAATAGTACGAAAGTACTCAAATTACTAAAGAGTAAAAGTACTCATAATACAAAAGAGTAAAAATAAGTATACAAAGTAAAAGTACTCATTTTGAATGAAGTGTACTAATTATTAAGTAAAAGTATATTTGAGTAAAGTACTCAAAATACCAAAGGGCACAAAGTATCAATAAAGTATCAAAAGTAAAAGTACTAGTGCTCATTATGAAGTAAAACCTATTTGAGTAAAAGTACTCAAAAACCAAAGAGTAAAAGTATTGTTAAAGTATTGAAATTAAAAGTATTTTACATTTTTAGCATTAGCATTTTTAGAATTAGCATTAGCATTATCATTTTTAGCATTATTGTTTTTAGAATTAGCATTATCATTATCATTTTTAGCATTAGCATTATTAGAATTAGCTATTTTAGCATTTTCATTTTTAGCATTAGCATTAGCATTTTTAGCATTAGCGTTAACATTTTTAGCATTAGCATTTTTAGCATTAGCATTCGCATTTTTAGCATTAGCATTTTTAGCATTAGAATTAGCATTAGCATTTTTAACATTAGCATTTTTAGCATTAGCATTAGCATTTTTAGCATTAGCATTTTTAGCATTAGCATTAGCATTTTTAGCATTAGCATTTTTAGCATTAGCATTATCATTCAAATGACTCCACCCACACGTATGTATGACACACGGTTGATGAGATAACCCCAAATAAAATTTCGGCCAATCAGAAGAGGGGGCAGAGCTAAGTTAAACCAATTAAGCTGAAGGACTGAAACAAGTCAAATGACTCCACCAATAAGTATGTATGACAAACGGTTGATGAATAAAGCCAAATAAAGTTTCGGCCAATCAGAAGAGGGGGCGGGGCTAAGTTAAGCCAATTAAGCTGAAGGACTCTGAAACAAGTCAAATGACTCCACCCACAAGTATGTACGACAAACGGTTGATGAGTAAAGCCAAATAAAGTGTCGGCCAATCAGAGGAGGGGGCGGGGCTAACTTAAACCAATTAAGGTGAAGGACTCTTACTCAAGTCAATTGACACCAACCACGACTTTGTGCGACAAACGGTTGATGAATAAAGCCAAATAAAGTTTCGGCCAATCAGAGGAGGGGGCGGAGCTAAGTTAAACCAATTAAGGTGAAGAACCTGAGTTATAACTGTCTAAAGGCCAGCCAATAGGAAGACAGATTGTGTGTGTGTGTGTGTGTGTGTGTGTGTGTGTGTGTGTGTGCGTGTGCGTGCGTGTGAGTATGCATTTGTGTGATTGTGTGTGCATGTGTGCATACATGAGTGCGTGCATCCATGTGTTCCCTGGACCACACTTTGAGAACCAGATAAATAGCCGATCTACAAGCTCACAAAGTTACACAGTGCAACTTGTTGTGAGCTTGTAAATCATACGAGACCACTGACTCAGCACTGTAATTAAAGTTAATAAGAAGCACCTTTGCTTGTGAGCTGTAGAACTAGCTGTTTGTTCAAGATACGGGCCATATCCATTGGTTTGAATAGGGAGCGCAAGTGACGAACTGATCGCTATACCGGAAACACGAAAACTTGAAAGCACATAGTCTTTGCTCGGTGAGTGGCTTTAGATATTGCTCTACGAACGTTGCGATTTTGGTATTAAAATGATCATTAATGAGCGCATGAGAGCAAGCTAGAAATTTTTGGGGGAAAATAAAAAAAATCTGAGAAACAGAAGAAGATATAATGTGTTTGAATGGGACAGTCTGAGGTGGCGCCCGGCACTCCGAGGGCCATAGATGAAATTCTGTAAGTCTCTGTTTTATTTTAGTGGCACGACGAGCGTGGCTACAAACGTGCCAAAAACATGCATAAATGTTGAATATTTTGGCCGTGAGGACAATATATTCACAGAAAATCTGGGAACAAGAAAGAATCTCCTCCACTCTAGCCACACTCTAGGACTGGTTTTCCCGCTAAAAATACCCCCAAAATACCCCAAACCCAAAAATACCCCAAAAATACCCCAAAGTAAAAAATAACTTGGAATAACAGAACAGAAAATGACCACGTTTGCTTGGAGTTGTTACTTATGCATAATATATGCTAATTGAACATGCATTATGCTAATTAAACAAGGTCTTGTGATTCAAATGGGGTCAGATTTGGAATCCTCATGGGTGACTTGTATGAAAAAGTGTCTTCATACATGATTCTCGTCATCTGGATCAAAAGTTCATTTTTAACGAAGGCGCCAGGCGCCATTTTGAATTTGGCCCTCTAGCAAAAAATGCTGGGATTTTTGCGAGGGACATGGGGGCTAAATCTTTTATAAAGGGTCCATAGAGGTCAAATCAATCATCAAACCATCCTTGCCAGAGGATGGTCACAGAACCTTGGTTTGAGACCCTACTATGTGATTGGCTGTGTGATCTGCTCTACCTCTATAAAGCTCTCAGTCTGACCTGACTGGTGGGGGACAACAGCTTTGCCTGCAGAGAGTAACTGCCTCTGGTCCTCCCAGGCCCTTTGTAGCCTTTTAGTTTGTGTTACTTGCTTTGCTAATTTGCCATTTTGCCTTTAGTAGTTATTTGAGTATTTTGTAACCTATTTGATTTTGGTCTTCAGTAATTTGTACATTTGTTCATTGTTTGTTTCCACTTAACTATTCACTTTGTAGGGGTGTTCCGGTATCTTTTGTTTGGTTCCTGGTTTATTGTCTTTTTCTTAGTTGGGTACGTTAGGTTAGTATTTGTAGTTTTCTGTTTGGTTAGGTTAGGATAGGGTTTTCTTTTGAGATAGGAAGTTTTCCATAAATATAGTAAATAAAAACTGTATTTTTTGTAAAAGCTGTGTCATTATTATGTCGTGATCCCCGCCCAAGAGGGGGTCGTAACAGAAACTGGGAGATCTTTTTTTCTTTTTCAGATGAGAGAGGCGTTGTATACAAAACATGTTGTGATTTGGTTGACAAAGATAACAGTTAGTTGAGAGCTGTATGTCTCTGCCACTGTGGAATAGGAGGGACGCTTCCCAGTTTCTAGTGAAAACTAGAATTGACCAGTCGCTATGCCCCTCCTATACCCGTGCTTGCCCAATGCCACGTTAGCGACATGTTACTAAGGCGGGTGCCTTGGCAAGCTGCCATGGCGGCGTGCAGAGGAGAAGCCAGCTGTCAATCCCATGTTAAACCTGCCACAAACGCACGTCCAGGAAGAAAACAATAGCCTATACTAAAGTCAGATTAACATACAGTACACAAGTGTTACCAGTTATATTTTCTCATGAAGTGCTCCTAAATTATTCCCGTGGGTTTGTGTAGGTCAGTGCAATCCGTTCTGTTTTTGTTTCAGTGTTTGTGACACGGAAGCGAGTGGGTGGGACGTTCGCGAACTAATCGAGTCTTTTGAACGACTCTTTGAAATGAACGATATGATTCGGTTCACAGTAGGGAGCCGTTCCTTTCTAATGAACAGTGGTGGGAAAAGTACTAAATTTCTTTACGTAGATAAACCTATCAATACTGCAATCAAGTTTGGAATGTTATTAATGTACTTGAGTAAAAGTAAAATAGTATTGGTATCAAAATGTACTTAAAGTACCAATATTAGAACGTACTCATGCAGAATGTCCTGTTTCACAGATTTTCCAATGAGTAAAATGTAGAAAAATCATTTGCAAATAGCCGATCTACAAGCTCACAATGAATCGCAATGTGACACATTGTGAGCTTGTAGATCACCTATTTTCAAATGCCAGAAATGTATCCAATGGCCAAAATGTATAGGCCTATTTGGGTGGAAGTGATTTGCAATCATAATCAAAATCTACAAAGTAACCAGTAACTAAAATGAGCAGTCTTTTGAACGGCTCTTTGAAAGGAACGGATCTCAGAGATCCGGCTCACTTCAAAGAACCATAAATCCCATCTCTATCTAGCAGCCAGACTAGCGGTACACCTATACGCGCCGGCATGGCAGCTTGCCAAGTCAGCTGCGGTTAGTAACCTGTTGCTAACTTGGCATTGGACAAGGACGGCTTTAGGAGGGGCATAGCGACTGGTCAATTGACACAGTCAATATATAATCAGGTGAAATGGTGGGTTAAAAGTCAGGGACTTTGAACAGTCTATCCACAATGAGTCTCACACACAGCACAGACAGCACTTTGTAGTGGTGCTAGTTTTATTTTTGTATTTTATGTGCTACTGAAATAAATGTACTGAATGCAGGCTAAACTTGAAAAGAAAGTGAAATGTGCGGCAGTTGTGCCATGTTCTGAGGAACATCTGATGAATTTTAAAAAAGAAACGTAATTTAAAGACGTTTTGTATTATTAATTGTACTCGGTATCGGTACTCGATATCGGCGAGTACTCAAATGAAGTACTCGTACTTGTACTCGGTCAGCAAAAAAGTGGTATTGGGACATCCCTAATCTAAAGGTTGACAGTTGGTGTGACGGTGCGAGTTGTACACGTTAGATGCTGCTCAGTGGTTGCTGAAGTCCGCTAACTGGTGCTCATAGTCGGGGGATATCTTTAGAAATAGTGTCAAATCCTGGAATAAATTCCTTACCAAAAGAAAATCTTCACCAATGTGTTTGTAAAGGTGTCTAGTAACACATCTCACAAAGACTGAAATTCAGTTTCCCTAGGAAAATCTTTGACAGCTAGGGTAATTCTGGGTCTCATTCACTCACTATACACTATACTATAGGGGGAAAAAATCACTCCCAAAAAATATGCTTTAAGTGGGATGTGAGGGGTCTAACTAGGTGTTTTTAATTATTCTGAATCCATTGCAAGCATTTGCTTTGCACGAAAAACATTCCTTGGGCTAGAAATGGACCCCCATACCACTGTGAAAAGTGATGACTCATCACTAAACCATCATTTTATGGGCTGTTTTTATCCCAATGAATGCGGTATAAAGTCTTTGCGGTTATAAAGTCGGCTAAAATGGGTATTTTTGGATATAAAGTCGACTAAAACGGGTTTCCTTTATTAAGTCATTTTCAGGTGTTTTGGGGCTTCACATTGGATATGTTATGCTAACTCCAGGCAGTCAGTTCTGTTCATTGTTGTCCCAATTTCTCCTCCATCTGATTCTGAGCCACTCAAATTCCAAAAGTTCCCGTTCTGTTAAAGTGTTCTGTGTTAAAGTGTTCTGTGTTAAAGCCAAACACCCCCCCCCCCCCCCCCCCCCCCTCTCGGAGTCCCGAGTCGAGCACTGCTCGGACACGCACTGCGGTCCGCGGGGCACCCAACAAGCCAACACACAATGTGTGAACAACACAACCACACTGACCACAAGTCCACAACCATGACCAAAGATCTGCAACCAGCAGCTACCAATATTTACAAGCAAGCATCTCATCACACGCACGCACGCACGCACGCACGCACGCACACACACACACACACACACACACACACACACACACACACACACACACACACACATACACATACACACACACACCATGGAGGAGGAGAGAAGAGGCTGGCTAACTCCACAGTGAACAGTTAGTTAAATAAAGCCATGTCTTACCTTGAGAAAATGACAAGAAAATATCCAATTTTATATTGAGGTGCCCAGAAGAAAGTGCTATTCCTTGGAGGCACACAACACAACGTGTCATGTCATCCAGCTTCTTTGAACAGCGTCAAAAAGTTTAGTTCACGTATGGTAAATGTAAAAGCTATCCACATGTCCTATGGATGTCTGCAGTTAACCCCAGGTAGCATATTCCACTGTTAAACAACTGTTTCATTCTTTTATTTAGATAAAGCCATGCCATGTTGTTTGTTGTTGTGCAGCGCGCTGTCAGACAGAGGTTCAGACAGTCACTGTGATTGGTTGAGAAACCAGTAGACCTATACCTCCCGCCCCCCATTCGCTGTGATTGGTTTAGAAGCCATGCTATGGGTACTTCAAAGGGTCAAACAAGGCAAATTTCTGATGTTCTTCTTCTAAATCACATTTTGTGATTATATGATCGTAAATAAATAAAAGGAGGGGCAGATAGGGGGAGCCATTGCTCCCCTTGGCTCTATTGAATAGGCGCCAGTGAATGAGACCCAGAATTACCCTAGCTGTCAAATATTTTCCTAGGGAAACTGAATTTCAGTCTTTGTGAGATGTGTTACTAGACACCTTTACAAACACATTGGTGAAGAAATGTTTTGGTAAGGAATTTATTCCAGGACTTTTTAAGATATCCCCCGACTATCAGGGGGTTTGAGTGTTTGCTCACACCGAAAAATAATTAGAGGGAACATTGCTTAGGACATAGGGGTTAACTCCAAAATAGTCAATGCAAATCTGCCCTCCATCCCCTCAGTACCCGCATATCTGACATCTCCAAAAAGTTAGTGACACCCACAGCCACAACACCAGAGGGAGCACACACAATGATAAGATAACACAAACCCATAAGACAAATATGGGTAAATTCTCCTTCTACAACACTGCCACCCAGGTGTGGAATTCCTTGACTACCTCCCTTAAAACATGTAGCTCGCTGGCCTCCTTCAAAACTGCCCTGAAAACTCACCTTTCAGGAGGCCAGAGAAGGAGGTAGTTATCACTTCTCCCACAGACAGGCCAGAAGTGAGCACCCCCATCCCCCTTACCTTAGCCCCACCCCCTTGTTTCCCCTATCCTGTACATATAGTGTTTTTATATTGAATGTTTTCTTTGCTTGCTATTTGCTACGTCCATGAATTGAATACCAAGGACTTCCAACGTAAAAAAAAAAGACAGTAAAATGAATTATTTGGGATGTTCCTTTTAGGCAGGGTGTTTAACAGTACTTGTACTGCACTACATTTCTATTTTATTGACTTTACTTGTACTGTTCTCCATTTTTTTCCTCTAATGAAATAATCAATCAATCAATCAATCAATCAATAGGAGCATAGAGGGTTATTCAGTATATACTCCTTATTAGCTGGGAGGGAATTCGTAAATATTGGGCACTTGGTGACACGTTTTAGATTTTTGGCATGGTGTTTGCGATGTGTTTTGTAAACCTTATAACCATACCTAACAACATACCAACAATCAAAAACTTGTCACCAAGTGCCCAAAGTTGATGTTTTTTGACGGATTCCCTCCCAGCTATTATTACTGGGGTGACATGTAGTTTGTGTATAATACATTTTATATTGGGTAATTGATACATTTTATGTTGGGTTTCAATTAATACATTTTATATTGGGTTTCAATTAATACATTTCATATTGGGTTTCATAAAACTTGTTTGAGCAAATTATTTCGCTTAGATTTCCATGTCTACCATTACAGGGGATGAGTTGGAGGGCCTCAGATCACCAAACCCATGGACCCAAAAAAGTCACAGATGGAGGAAACCGTTGGAGAAGCTTGCAAACAACAAACATGACTGTGAAGTTATCAAAGTTGGGGCTTTTGTGTATGTGGACAAGGAGGAATTCCACATAGCACCAGGGAATAATGGAACTGAGGTCTGGTTGGGGTTAAGAAATGATGGCACTGAAGTCGCAGTGAAGAAAATTACTAAAGAGAACTATACAAACTTGAAGAAGGACAATAAAGATTTTTTACATCTTTTAAACCTTAATGATCCTTCGATTGTACAATATGTTGACTGTGCAGAGGATAAGAACGGTGTTGGTTACCTTGCTCTTGAGTTATGTGAATACAACCTGGAAGAATACATCACTGACAATAAGGACCTTTCTGAACTGGAGAAGAAACAGCTTGCAAAACAGGTTCTCAATAGCTTAAAAGTTCTTCATTTTCAAAAGATTCTCCACCGGGATATCAAACCCCAGAATGTCTTGATTGGTAAGATACAAACAAAAAGAAAACGAGCGCACAAAAAAAGAATTGCTGTTTTAGTTTGCTGTTTGTTTTGTTGATGTTTTTTTTGTGCCTAAAATCATTTATTATATGGATCTACCCAATTTGCCTTGCAGATACTAATGACAAAGCACGATTAGCAGATTTTGGAATGTTCCTAAAACCACAAAAAAGAACACACACCACAACAGGAACGGTAACAGGAATCCAGCAATGCTGGAAGTCGTGGGAGATGATCAAGAAAGAAGAAGAGCGTGCTGATAGCCAGGTTGTTCTTTATTCTACATGGGTATTTAATGAATGAGAACAACATACAATGTTACATACTTACGTACTTTATCTTCATTCTTAAGGTGGCTGAGACCAAGAAAGATGCTGTGGATGATGGATATACAACACGCAGTGACATCCAGGTTGTTATTTATTCTGCATGATAATGTAATGAGGACCATATAAATATGTTTTTACGTACTTGATATTCATTCTTAATGGCTGAGACTTTGGTGATGGATGAACTTGTATGTTGAACATGCATGTTGTATCCCTTGTAGAAGAAGCAGTGATATCCAGTTTATTATAATCTGTATGAGAACAATTTAATGAATAACTAAAACATTTATTTTCATGTTCATTCTGAAGGTGGCTGGGATGTTGATATATTACATCCTGTCTGGAGGACATCATCCATTTGGTTCAGGCATTAGATGTCAAGTCAACATTTTTGAGGCAATGTACAACCTGGACAAGGTTCAAGATGAGGCTGCTAAACATCTCATCGACTGGATGATCATTGAAGACCCAGACAGAAGACCTACAGTGGAGCAATGTTTGGCCCATTCCTTCTGGTCAAATGAGAAGTACGAAAGAAACATTCACACAACATTCAACTTACACACACATTAATTAACATCTAAATCTATATTTATTTTTGATCCTGTGGTAGTTCTAGCCCAACAGTGTGGTACGAGGTGTACTCTTTCTATCATCTAGCGTACTTTTTTTTTTTTTTATGAAAAAATCTGCATCATATCATAACATGTAGATATTACTATTCATTTTTGTTTTTGGAGCCCAGCTAGAAAACGTATGCTTCAATTATGATCTAATTTGACGTTATTGTAGAGCAGGAGCAGAGCGAGGAATGTAATGAGTACTGAGACAGGCACAGGAGTCAGTCGAGGTGAGGAAAGACAAAGTCATTCTTCTGGCTACTTATTGTCATTGAGTACTTTATTTACAGTTTACCAATAGTACAGTGGTACACTGTTATACAGTGAATGCACTGTAGGAATTTTTATGACACATGACTCAATCATGACTTTTCAGCCATTTTCAACATTTCACAACATAGTGTAATCAGCGCCCACACCCTAAGTGGGGTTGGCAAAAAGGCCTTTCTGTATGGGGTTTGCATGTTCTCCCCGTCTCTCCTAGTGTAGGTACCCTCACAAAAAAGTAATCCTGGTCTCTATACTGCCTCCCTCTTGCCAGCCGGGACACCTGATGGAGGAGAAGGGAACTGGTTGGAATAACGTGTTCCTTTCCCGGGCTACGTCCAGCCGGTGAATCTCTCCCGTCAGGTGAAAAGAAGCGACTTGGACTCCTCATGCATAGAAGGAAGCATGAGGTCAGTCCGTTGCTCTCCCCAGGTTGCAGAGGGAGTGTAGCGCCCAGGATTACATTAGATAATTGACACCGGGTGAAAAATCGGTTACAAAATCATGGGATAAAAGAAAAAGTAAAAACAAAGTAATTAATGAATGGCATTGCACCTACATTAACATGCGACAAGCACTAGCAGAACGCTAACAGTCAAAAGGTTGGACACAGCTTTTGACTGGTAGGGTATATATATAGAGAGAGAGAGAGATCTTTTTGTCTATTTTAATTGTGGAGGAACTATCTCTCTCTCCAGTGTCAGGTGGACGGACGGAAGCTGTGACGGTTCTGATAGTAAACTGCGACCGTATAGTGAACAAACATACAAGTGCATCGTGCAGTAATTTTTTTTTCTATTTTACTTACTACATTTATTTAAGAGGAAGCTGCATGTGGAATCGCCCTTTCCGACCACAAAATCGTTGACATCTTGCATGTGTTGAGGGCTTATAGACCTGTTTTGCCAGAGATTTGCAGCGCTTAAACATTTTCTGCACTTCCTTATTGTTAGTGTGAATCTCCAGGTTAGACAAAGCCTATACTTTTCCATGTCTATGGCAGCACCCCTGGTTGGTACGCAACATGGTTTTCCCAGGGACCCTGAGCACAACGGTGGGGGCCGATGGTCAAGGAGGGTTGCGAGCTCCCTGCATCACATCCGGGACGGATAGCCCCACCCACATCGGAAGTCAACTTGTCAGGCCACAGACGGGCTGTGTTGTTGCAGGAGAACGGACCTCTTCAACGGAAGCGTGCTTATATGAGAAACAACTAAAATAAGACCTTAAAACCTAACGAAAACAGTTGTGTGCATTCGCGCAAGATGACGATAAAGGAAATCATAAATGCGAAAACATTAAATTAACTTCCGAAAAGGCTTCTAGGCCTACACTAGCCTACTAGTAAAACTAGTGGAACAGCGATCTTGCCACACATGAATAATTGTGGTTGTAAACAATAACACAGACAATATAAATCCGTATTAGTCTAGTAGTGGGAAGAAGGGGTTATCATCATCATGGCCCCAAATAACTTTTAATCTTGCAATTGGTGACGAGTCTCTTACAAAATCGGCAAGAGTTCCTCTCATCGTGTCCCACCATGGCTCAAATCAAATCAAATCAAATCAAACTTTATTTATAAAGCACATTTAAAAACAACCGAAATTGACCAAAGTGCTGTACAGAGAAAGAGCAAACAATAAAAGCATGAGCATATATATAGTACATATAGCCGGTGCCGGTGTTATAAAAGCAAAACATATAAAAGCAAAACATATAAAAGACCTCAGGTGAGATTAAAAGCTAGAGAAAATAAGTCAGTTTTAACCTGAGATTTAAAAACAGTTATAGATGGAGCGGACCTAATTGAAAGGGGCAGGTTGTTCCATAACCTGGGGGCTGCAGCCGCGAAAGCGCGGGCCCCTCTGGTCGTTCTTTTGGGAATCAGCTCAACCAGTAGTTGCTTATCAGCAGATCTCAGGACTCTGGTGGGGGCATAGGGTTTCAGGAGCTCTGACAGGTATTTGGGGGCCAGACCGTTTATTGATTTAAATGTGAAGAGGAGGATTTTGAAGTCTATGCGGAATCTTACTGGGAGCCAATGAAGTGAGGCTAAGACCGGGGTTATGTGTTCACGTTTTCTAGTTCCGGTCAGCAGGCGAGCAGCGGCGTTCTGGACAAGTTGTAATCTTCTGAGGGATGACTGGTCTATGCCACTGTATAGGGAGTTGCAGTAATCGAGTCTTTGGGTGATGAAGGCGTGTATTGCAATTTCTAATTGTTTTTTGGGGAGATATGGCTTGGCCTTGGCAAGGAGACGGAGTTGAAAAAAGCTGGTTTTGACAACGGAATTGATTTGTTTATGAAATTTGAAAGTGCTGTCTAAGATGATACCGAGGTTTTTGGCGGATGTGTGGATGTTTGAAAGAAGGGGGTCTGGGATAGTGAGTGATGGGGCCATGTGTTGATCGAATATAATGATTTCAGTTTTACTTTCGTTTAGGTTTAAGAAGTTAGCGTCCATCCAGGTTTTTATATCGTGCAAACAGTTGAGTAGTGGCTGGAATGAATTGATGGAATTTGATTTGAGGGGCAAGTATAATTGGATATCGTCGGCGTAGCAGTGGAAGGAAATGTTATGTTTGGACAGAATGGGACCGAGGGGGAGCATATAAAGCAGGAAAAGGATAGGCCTAGTATGGAGCCCTGTGGCACCCCACATGTGAGGGGGGCTGGAGGTGACGAAAATTGACCTAATTGGACAGAGAAGCGCCTATCAGAGAGATAGGAATAAAACCATGATAGAGCCATACCGGTGATGCCGACCTGGTGCTCCAGGCGATGTAATAGGATTCTGTGATCCACGGTATCAAATGCAGCTGATAAGTCCAGGAGCACCAGGGCGGCGGGGTTTCCGTTGTCGGCTGTTAAAATCAAATCGTTAAAAACCTTTAAAAGAGTGGTTTCGGTACTGTGGCCAGGTTTAAAACCGGATTGAAATTTCTCATGGATGCCTTGCGAGATAAAAAAACACTGAAGTTGGTTATAAACTATTTTTTCCAGAACTTTAGATAAAAATGGCAATTGGGAAATGGGCCTAAAATGTGATAAAATTGTTGGATCAAGGTTTTTCTTTTTGAGTAAGGGTTGTACGACTGCATGCTTAAAAGCGGTAGGGACACAACCAGAGGTAAGACATAGATTTAAAAGCGATAAAACAATTGGGCCAACCGCACCAAATACCTCAATGAGGAGCCGGGAGGGGATGCAGTCTGAGGGACAATTTGTGGGTCTTAGATGAGAGATTAATTCGGAGAGTGAAGAGAGAGAGACAGGTTCAAATTGGGAGAAATTGACAGTATGGATAGATGTGACTGGAACTGGGGCAGTATAATTATGTAATAACCGAAGATTGTGAATTTTATCAATGAAAAATGTTTGAAAGTCTAGACAGAGGCTCAAAGAGGGAACAATAGCAGGTGCATCGCGTGGATTTGTGATAGAATTGAGAATGTTGAAAAGCACCTGTGGTTTATTACTGTTATTATTGACTAGGTTGGAGATGTATTGTACTTTGGCCGTTTTTACTGCTTTCTGATAGTCAGAGAGACTGTTACGTAATATGTCCAGTGAAACATGGAGTCGGTCTTTGCGCCATTTCCTCTCCGCGCACCTACATGTGCGCCTGAGAGCGCGGGTAGAATGGTTTAACCATGGCTCAGGGAGGGCTTTGGTGCGCTTATATCTGAGGGGGGCAACAGAGTCAAGGATTTCAGTACATGTGGAATTGAACATATTGAGGATTGTGTCAGCACTAGAAGCGCTAGTTGCGTCCAGGGCGTGAATAGCCGAATCATTGAAGCTAAGGGAAAACAAAGATGCAGTTTGGGGGTTAATATTGCGTGTGCGGCGAACTAGAGGGCCGGATTTGATTATAGAGCAGGGAGTTGAGGTTGTGAATATGATTGGGAAATGGTCAGAAATGTGCGGGGCTGGAAAAACATCAGTTACTGAGACAGTCACACCATGTGACAGCAGGAGGTCCAGTGTATGTCCTTTTTCGTGGGTAGCGCCAGTTGTAGCTAGTGTGAAGTTAAATGATTCAGTGAGGTGTAGGAAGTCTCTGGCAAAAGGGTTAGAGTCGCAACAGCATACATGAACGTTCAGGTCGCCCCTGATTAAAACATTTTCGTATTTAACCATGATTCCAGATAAAAAGTCCCCAAAATCATTAATGAAGTCCTTATTGTGCTTAGGGGGGCGATAGACCAGTGCACATAGAACAGGAGGTGATGCATTTATTTCAAATAGTTGAAGCTCGAAGCTGGGGAAAGTGGCCTCGGGGGTGATTAAGCGGCACTGGATATTGGAGTTATACACAGCGGCTATAGCCTCCGCCGATGCTTGAGGATCTGGGTGAACTAAGAAATGAGCAGTGGGGGGGGGGGGGGGGGGGGGGGGGGGGTCAGTGAAAGATGAGCAGTCACCGGGAGTAACCCAAGTTTCTGTCAGGAGGAGGAAATCCAGATCACGGATGGTGACAAGATCTTTTAACCAGGGACCTTTGTGTGCAGGGCCTATGGCTCTTACATTAAAGAGGGCCATATTAAAATTGGTAGTCTGGCTGGGTAATTGAGTGGCGCGACGCAGGGCATGCCTAACACCTTGTCTGAGATGTGAGCCAAACAGTGGCGGTGCATTATAATAATGTCTCTGTCTGATTAGAGTTGAAATAGGAGAGGAATAGACAGTACTTTTAATTATATTTATATCAATAATAGTAGCTGTGACCCTACTACTAGTGTTATCCACAGTATTTTCGTTATAATTATTAGTAGTGGAATTAACAGTATTTTTATTATCAGAAGTGTTATTATTATTATTAAAATTAAACGAAGTAGATCTATTTTGAGGTCCTTGCCCAAGAGAGGCTGTGCAAGGAGGCAGGGCGGAACTATATTTCGCCTGGGAGCCAGGACCGGGGGGATGTCATTAGTCAAGGACCCACAAGCCCAAAAGCTCAAGGAATAGGGGTGATACCTGTGATGTCTTGCCGTACTTTTTATTTCTGTTTTATCTATTAGTTTGGTCATTAAGGTCCACAGAATGACAGGCCTGCTCTGCCGGATACATCGCGAAAAAACGTTATGGCCATTTGTATATTCACTGTCCCATCGACTTCACTATACAGGAAAAGAAAAATATTAAAAAAAGAAAAGAAATGTGCTTTAAGTAGCATGTGAGGGGTCCAACTAGGGGTTCTTCATTATTCTGAATCCATTGCAAGCATTTGTTTTGCATGAAAAACATTCCTAGGGCAAAATATCGGCCCCCCCAAAACTGTGAAAAGATTTTTTGATGACTCATCACTTTTTACAATTTTGGGGTGCCAAAATTTTGCCCAAGGAATGTTTTTCATGCAAAACAAATGCTTGCAATGGATTCAGAATCATGAAGAACCCCTAATTTGAATCCTCACATGCTACTTAAAGCACATTTTTTTTTGTATTCTTTTCCTGTATAGTGAAGTCGATGGGACAGTGAATATACAAATGGCCATAACTTTTTTTCGCGATGTTTCCGGCAGAGCAGGCCTCTCATTCTGTGGACCTTAATGACCAAACTAATAGATAAAACAGAAATAAAAAGTACGGCAGAACATCACAGGTCCTCTCCCATTATCAGGGACTGGGTCCCTGACTACATTCATCAGCGGACGGCTCAGGGGCAGTCATTTCAAAAAATGAAAATGAAAAAAAAAAAAAAAAAAAATGCAATGACTAGCCTCCAGCCGTGTTCGGTCACATTTTATCGGGTTCCTCATCTAGGCATTTTTGCTAAATGGAAAGCAGAGTAGCATACAAAGCTATTCGTAAAATACATGATATACGTTTACTTTTCCAAATATGCTTCCTAACGCGTACATATTAGTCTATATTAGTACTATTAATCAAGTGAATCAATAATATTAGTTTACTGTCATGTGACTGTACCTTTTCCTATGGAATACATCTAATAAATATGTCAATCAAAAATCAACCTTGGGAAAAATATAGCCTTGCAAGCGAAGTGTTGACATTTAATTAGAAACACAGAGTCATTGGGGGGGGGGGGAACAGAAGCGCAACCGGAAAGGGCGTGGCTTCCTTGGTCCGCACACTCCCACTGTTGCGTTCAGGGTCCCTGGGAAAACCGTGGTCGCGGTTGATACTGGGTCAAACCATTACTCTGTGTGTGTGTGTGTGTGTGTGTGTGTGTGTGTGTGTGTGTGTGTGTGTGTGTGTGTGTGTGTGTGTGTGTGTGTGTGTGTGTGCGCATGCGTGTTATTGTTTTGAAGGATTGAGAACCATCATGAGGTTGAGAACAGTCACCATGCTGACCAGGACCTCAGAGCATTGGAGCAGCATGCTGAGTAGAGACACTTCAACACATGGAAACACAAGGTGACTTAATTACTACTGCACTTCATACTTCTCCATGAGCACTACTACATTTAATTATATTAAAAACATAAGGAAGTAATTCTCTTCCATATGTAACCTGGTGGCAAGGAATTTACTTTTAACTAAATCAGAAGGACTACCCCACCTTAGTGATATCTGCACCAAGGAACAGAATTTGTGAATAACTTCTATAAACTTGGGTTCCCCACATAACAAGGTTGATAATAATAAGGGCTTGAGACAAGAGTTTTCCCCCAAACACATGGAGTACGTTTAAGACCGAATAATATTCCTGTTTCAACAATACATACATTTATTATGCCTAATTAAAATACAATACAATGAATATAACAGTTTAATAACACAGGAAGTCAATGTAACCAGTCAGTTAAAGTACAAAACCTCAAACATCATAAAGACAAGCAAACATAAGCTAGGTAGCAGCCAACCAGCTCACAGGGGGAGCTAAGCTAATTAATACATTAAGATAGAAGATAACAAGCTTTGCCCAACTGACAAGTACATCTAATTAAATACACACAAACTCAAACTCACAGCATGCAAGAAGAAAAAACAAAGGGCGACACGGTGAAGAGAGGTGCTCGCGTTGACACTGCAAACCTACTGTCGTGGGCTAAAGTGATCCTATAGACGGGTTTCTTGTTTACAAACATTGAGACTAAATGCACAGGTGACTGTATCATGTAATCAGTCCGTCCAATCCCCAAACCTGTTGTTTTGGGGAGCGCTGGTTTCATTGGCTAATTTTGGTACCGAATCAAACGTGACATGGACCAGAAACCCGTCTATGGTGAACCCCTGAAGCCGGTCATCTTAACACCATGGAAAGGTTTAATATCCCTTTAAAAAGAAAATCAGCTGATGTACACAGAGACTTTGGAAACTATGACAGCGCATTGTTAGATCTATGCAGAAATCTTGAGTTATGCATTATGAATGGAAGGTGTGGGGACGACATAAATATTGGAAAAGTAACTACAGTTGAAAACAGTGTAATTGATTATATGATTGGTTCTCCATTTGTTGTGAGCAAGGTCAGAGGTTTCTGTGTACATGAATTTGACCCTTTGTTCTCAGACAAACATTGTATGGTAGATGTGTCCTTGGAGGCAAATATGGAAAGGGTTCATTACCAGGCCGAGGGCCCCACAAACCATGCTGGAAACGGTGACAATTTAATTGGTAAATGGGATCCTCACAAGGTAGATGAGTACATAGAACATATTCACCTTGACAAACTGAACAAACTGTTACTTGACCAAGACAAATTATCAGTGGATGAAATAACAAGGGAAGCAAGTAGTATTTTGATTAGTAGTGCAGCAGCCACATTTCCTAAAAGTTTAGCTAGACCAAGAAATGCTCAGAAACAAAATAAACCTGCCGTGTGGTTTAATAAAGAGTGTAGAATCAAAAGACAAAATTACCTTAAAGCAAAGAGATTAAGTAAAACACACAGAAATGAGGATACGATCGAAAGTGTAAGGATAAAAAGTAAAGAATATAAGAGAGAGATGTTTAAAGCAGAGAGAGAGCATAGGAATTATTTTAATAAAGAGCTGCTGAGTACAAAGTTCAAAAATCCAAAGCTTTTCTGGAAGATGCTTAATGGCCCTGGTAGAAATAAGGACCATTGTCCAATCCCACCGGAAGATCTCCTCAACCACTTTAAAACATTATCTGACTGGGAGGTGCAAACGAGCCCAATGCCAGAGACTGACATTGAAACACATTCCCATGATGATAGTGTTTTAAATGTTAGATTCACAGAACAGGAAATCAAGGGAGTTGTTTCTAAATTAAAACCTGGTAAGGCAGCAGGAATTGACCAAGTTCAGAACGAGTACATTAAAAGCACAGTAAACATATTTATACCACTATCAATGTTCCCTCTAAGCTGCGCGCATGCGCGCCCGCGCACAACTCGGGACGCTGTCGCGCACGACAAATCTTTGTAGCGCACGGCAGATTTAACGCTGATAGATTTGTGAAACGTAGTTGATTATTTTGTGGGTCGTAACAGTACTCAGTCTCTGTCTGCTCTGTATGCTTAACATAGACAGCGCTAGGTGTCTCTCTCTCTCTCTCTCTCTCTCTCTCTCTCGCCAAATTATCTCCCTCTCGCTCTCGCTGTCTCCGTTCCGTTGGACTCGATTCTCGCTCGCCTCCTCCGCCCCCCTCTCTCTCTCTATCTCTCTCACACACGCACGCACGCAGTTGTGGTAAACAGAGACTTCTGACCACTACTTTATTGTTTTATTGCCGTCATAAATCTTCTCACATCTTCTATGTGTGCATTAACGTTAGCAACAGCGTGGCTGTAGGGCAGGCTACCAAAACAAAACAAACGCATTTGCTTTTGCATTGCGTATCAGAAGCTCAAAGGACCACGTACGGTTGCTAATGTGCAGTTTCATAAAGACGTCCCCCTCCTGTGCACAGCGGAGATTAGAACTTCAGTAGGCACACACTACTCCTCCATCCAGCTGCCAGAGGTATGAACTATATAAACTGCAATGTTTCTCTGGAGCTGACGAGCTTGGCGTCTCTCCTTCACGACGAGTTAACAAAAATAACTCCAGTCCCGTAATGCATTGGTCTCAAAGTGGGTCCGGGGACCCCCAGGGATCTTGAGGTTGTTCCAGGGGTCCCCAGCAAAAGTTAGGAACCAAATGGACCCTTTAACTCAGTGTACACATGGAACCACACACTCAGAGTTAAATTAACTTGATTTTATAACAAATATAAATTGGGGTCTCATTGATAGAAATGCCATTAAATGGAGGTCCATAGCCTAATGCATGTCAAATAGGGGGTCTTTGACATTAAAAAGGGAATCACTGCTAAAGCCATACAAATATTATCTTATGGGGGTCCCTGGGATAGCTTTTGCTATAATGCTATAATGCTTTGGACTGTATTTTATTCATAATAATGACACTTCTTAGCGATGGCTAACCTTCTTTAGACGTGTCAATGTCAATATGTCAATGTATTGTTATTTTGTAGACTCATATTTAGGCCCATTGTTTGTATTGTATTTACACAACATGTTGTCAACATGTGTATATACTATGTACTATATAAGATAGATAGATACCTTTATTATCCCAAGGGGGAAAATCAGTCTGTAGGCCTAATGAATAATAATGGATATAAAACCCTTTTTCCCCCGTCTTTTTAAATGTAACAGTCCTATAGTAGCCTACAGTTTCTTAACAGTTGTCGAACCGCTATTAGGCCTACTTATTCTGTAATTAAATTTGAATAAGCCATAACTTGACATGACTTGACGCACTGACGTAGTAGGCTATACCTACTATATATCGTGCACTCGACATATGTTGATCATCGGTGCTCAAGTTGTGCTCAGAAGGTTGGAGTGTTTGCTCAGACCGAAGAAAAATTAGAGGGAACATTGACCACTATATGTATCTTTGTTTAATAAGATCCTTGACTCTGGTATCTTCCCGGAAGATTGGACACATGGTCTGATTGTACCAATCTTTAAGAAAAAAGGAAATATTGATGACTGTAATAACTATAGAGGGATCACGTTGATGAGCTGTTTGCGTAAACTATTTACAAATATACTAAATACAAGATTGATTAATATCTGTGAGAATAGCTCTATCCTGAGGGAAAACCAGGCAGGATTTTGAAAAAACTACTCTACCACTGACCATATTTTTGTACTGAAACACATTGTTGACCTATTCTGCTTTAAAAAGAAGAGACTATTTTGCACCTTTATAGATTACAGCAAGGCTTTTGATACAGTCTGGAGGGATGCCCTTTGGTATAAAATGTCAAAAGTAGGTATCAAAGGCAAATTTATGGAGGTAGTAAGGAAAATGTACGAATACGAATGGCATGAAGTCAGAGTTCTTTGTGAGCCTAGCAGGAGTGAGACAAAGAGAAAATCTGTCACCTTTACTGTTTTCTTTATTCATTAATGATCTAGAGGGTTACCTTACACGCAATGGTTGCCAGCCCATCAATTTTGATGATGCAACTATAGACAGCTACTTCCAGCTTATGCTACTGCTGTATGCGGATGACACTATCGTCATGTCTAATACAAAGGAGGGATTACAGAAGGCAATAGATCAGATGTGTGGTTTCTGTGAAAAGTGGAAATTGAAAATTAATAGTGAAAAAACAAAGGTCACAGTCTTTGGATCCAGAAAAGCAGACGCCAACAGTTTGAAGTTTGACTGTAATGGAGAAAATTTAGAGGTTGTCCATAGTTTTAAATATCGCTATTGAAGAGTTGCACAAGCAGGCCTCACGTGCCATGTACTCCCTCCTTGGAAAATGTAGAACTTTTAATCTACCAGTAAATGTCGCAGTAGACCTATTCCACAAGTTGGTTTCACCAGTTATGCTGTATGCATGTGAAGTCTGGGGGTTTGAAAAAATAGAAAGACTAGAAAAATTGCATCTTAGATTTCTCAAGTACATTCTAAAAGTAAAAACAACTACATGTAGTAATATGGTGTATGGAGAGCTGGGGAGATACCCAATTTGTATTTCAGTTTAAATGAGACTTATCGGATACTGGGCCAGGTTGATTCAAGGCAATGAGAGTAAATTGAGTAGAATAATGTACAACTGTTTGCTTAACCTGTTTAACACAGGCGTATATGTATCACCATGGGTCTCTCAAGTTAAGAGAATACTGGACGACTGTGGTCTGTCATATATCTGGCTGACCCAGAAATGCAACATTAACTGGCTGAAACAAACTGTCGAACAAAGGCTGAAAGATCAGTTTTTGCAAAATTGGACAAGTGAACTTAGTAGTATGACATCATGTGACATTTATGTGGAGTTTAAACAAGAGTTTAAACTAGAAAAATACTGTGTGAAAACCTTAATTATAGAAGGGCCATCTGTAATTTCAGAGTAAATAACACAATAATTCCAAAGGTTACTGGCAGATATAAAGGGTTAGAAAGAAGCCAGAGATTTTGTAATCTATGCAATGACAACAGAGTGGGGGATGAGTACCATGTACTGCTTGAGTGTAAGAACCTTACTATTTTGAATCTCAGACAAAAATACTTGCCAAAGTACTATACAACCCAGAAAGAAGACAGCAGGAGCGCTACTGGTATCCCTCAAACCACCGGTGCTCATGAAAGGGAATACAATGAGCAAAAAAAGGAAAAAATGTGCCACAGAGACACAAAAATCCAGGTCCAGGCACTCAGGTGGATTTAACAATAAAAGGCCTTTAATTCATGGGCTAGTACATTACTATACAACCCATCCATCTATGTGGAAATTGATTCTACTACTACAAGCCGACAAGGCAAAAGTTATATGTAAATTGGGAGCTTTCCTAAAGAACACCTTGCCCTTGTTCAAATAATGTGTCGTGCCCGCTTTTCTGCTACGTCTGTTTGAATATTATTGTAATGTTTGTAATGTTTTGTATACTATTGATGTATATAATATGAGCTGTGCTCCATACCATGTGATCATGGTCGTGAGCTAAATAAATAATGATGATGATGAGAAAAAAAAGAAGAAAAAAAATCCAATCTGCTCAGTTTAAAGCTTGTTGGATGTTTAACTTCAAACAAGCTATACTATACTATATACAATACATGTACATGTTTACATCATACAGTGGTGTTCTAGAATGAACAGGCCGCTTATTTAGAAATGCACAGCCTTACTTTGTCATGGGAAAATTTACATGACAAATTGTGTCCAATTCCACAGGACAAGAGAAATAAACACATTGATTGATTGATTGATTGATTGATTGATTGATTAAAGAATGTTTTTAGAAGTTTGCAATAGAAAGAGTACAGTTTAATGACAACACAAATCCCTGGTACAAGATCCAGGAAAGCTTCACAGCTTATTTTCACAGGAACCACACTTTAAGTATCTCATATAACATTGAAAGACAGACGGATAGAACATAGTACTTTATGTAGGATAACATCAATTTCAAAAGCAGAAAAAGCATAACATCAAATAAAAAAGGAGGGGGAGCATGGGGGCTTAGTCCATTTACAAGTCTCGAGAAGCAGCCGTCTGAAGGTGACTTTTCATACCAATTTTTAAGGAGGCTAGGGATTTGCTCTCCTTTAAGGCTTGCGGAAGGGCGTTCCACATGTTGGTGGTATACAAAAACGTTATAAATAATACTGAGAATACTTATAAACCATCAAAGTACAATACATAAACCCAGGATACAAAAAAAAAAAAAAACATTCGAAGTTTCAAAAAAAAGTTTCAAAAAAAAAGATCCCATCAAGATTTGGGGGGCCCCCTGTAGTAACTCTGAGGACCCTCCAGGGGTCCCGGACCGCCCGGGGAAGACCCCTGGTATTTGCTACTACTCCTTTTTGTTTTCAGAGCCCAGCTACAACAACTTTTATGCTTCAATTATGATCTAATTTAACATTGTTCTGGAATAGGAGCAGAGCGATTACTGAGATAGGCTCAAGGGTCTGTCTGGGGGGTCCCAGGTGAGGAAAGACCCCAACCAAAAGTCAGAAAGGTTTTTCTGGCTGCTTTAAAAGTGTAATAAATGAACTCAGGATGTTTTAAAACCTACAAAACAACTCTAATATTATGAAAATCGGACATTAACTGGCTGCCGTACTGTTCTGGGAGGTACCAAAATACATAACCCCCAGAAAGTGGGTGGGGGTCTGGAATATTTTACACTCATCGCCCATTCGATTCCTTGACCCAGAAACATGTTTAATTAAGTTGCTATGTTGTCTAGAAGCCAAGATAGCAAAGATTATGTATTTTATGTTGGCCATTTTGAACGTCCAAAATGGCGGCTTTGCACGTGTCTGTGCAAATGGGAACATTTTTTGGATTCCCCAAGCTCTGAAGATTACAAAAATGTATAGTTTTACAAATCTCCACAAAAATCCATCAAAAATCCATAATGAACCTGACTAATAGACTCCCATTATGATAATAATACAAGTAATATAAAGTGTAAACATATATATTAAAAATAAAAATACAAGCGCACATAACTGCATAAAGCTGAACAGGTCTAACGAAGTTTCTAGCACAAAGATCATCAGATGTTGCTTAAGTAACGACTTATTTGTGTTCACAGTGCTGAGGATGCAGCTCAAGTTGACCTGATCGAGTGGTTTCCTGGTCTGGTTGGAGGTGTTTACAAGTTTGCCCAAGAACAAGACTGGAACTCAAGGCCCACACTGCATGAAATGATTCAAAAAGATGATGTCAGTGTAACCAGTAGTTTCTCTCATTCCCCCTGTTTGTGTCACTGACACCAATGATTGTGTCATTAAGGCCTGATTTACACTGCAGCCAAATCCAGCCTGAATCAGATCTGTGTCACATCCAGATGGGAATCTGATTGGTTTAAGTGGTCAAATGGTCGTATAAACCAATCAGATTCCAAACAGATCTGATTCAGGCTGGATTTGGCTGCAGTGTAAATCAGGCCTAAGTGCAGGTGTATGTGTGAACCAATTCTGGACCAGCCAATAATGATGCAATACTGCTTTTGAAAAGCTCTAAGTCCTTGTGCAACAAGCAGATCTGACCGTTATGTAGAATCGTACATGAGTTCTGGGTAAACCCCACCCACGGACGCATCTGAATGGCTGAACCACAACTAGGGAGCGCTCCTTGTGTTAATTTGGACCACGCAGAGACAGCGCGCCTCTGTCATGGTCAATGGAAACAAGCGCTGCAGATCTGACAGATGTTCCACAGGAAAGCAGAATGTGTCCCAGTGTGACCGTGGTATGGTTTTTAAACGTTTTCAAGGGATAGTTCACTTGTTTTTTGAAGAAACACAGCCTGCTCACGTATTAGGAGGAGGGTAGTTGAAGTTGATGCATTATTAACCAGTAAGACTCCCTAATCGGGAGATAAGCGACCGTTGGTCGCTTATCTCCTGTCACACTGCTGACATCAGTATGACATCACACCGTACACAAATGACCCTTATATAAGACCGGCATTATCTACCGACAGATTAGTAACAAGATGTCAAAATCATTGAAGGTTTACCCTACTAACCAACTGTTTACCATAGCAACCATGTTTTTTACCTTAGCAACCAACTGTTTACCCTAGCAACCAACTTTTTACCACAGCAACCATGTTTTTTTTACCCTAGCAACCAACTGTTTACCCTAGCAACCAATTGTTTACCATAGCAACCATGTTTTCTTACCCTAGCAACCAACTGTTTACCCTAGCAACCAACTGTTTACCATAGCAACCATGTTTTTTACAGGGCCTGGGATTGATGACATCAGAAATCTCCATATATGGGCATGAAAGGGATTTTGTTTCTGGAAATATGTCTGTGGGGTGCCACATTTGGAATAAAACACTTACATCACACATCTGGATATCCATACAGCCCATCTAGTTTGCCTGTGTCCATTTATGCCCATATATCTGATGACATTGGGACAATGATCTCCATATATGGGCATAAAACTTATGTTAATTAGTAAAGCCTGGGGATCTCCATATATGGGCATGAGGGGTACCCTAAAAGGGCATCATCTGGGAATAGCAAATATAGTTATCCTAGAAAGTGAAAATCTTACATCAAAGGCCATAACTACCTACCTACCACCATACTGCATTCCTCATTAAACTACCTACCAGTAAGATGCCTAAGGGAGAAAAGCAAAGGGCGAGGTTGCACCATTTCTTGGTCTTCTGGCCAGTGATGTATATCTGACCATTTAACCATATATGGAGACATCTGGTACCCAAAGATATTCACAGATATGGGCTTAATATTGATGACATAAGGGATCTCCATATATGGGCGTAAAAGGGATTTGGTTCCCCTGGCATCACAGGGATCTCCATATATGGGCATACAATGGATTTGGTTACCCTGGCAACACAGGGATCTCCATATCTCCATATATGGGCATAAAAGGGATTTGGTTCCCCTGGCATCACAGGGATCTCCATATATGGGCATAAAAGGGATTTGGTTCCCCTGACATTACAGTGATGTCAGTGGCTGGTTCTACAGAGGGGATCTCCATTTATGGGCATAAAAGGGAATGTATGTATGATGATGTCAGATATCATAGACGTCATAGGACTTTCACATAACGAATAACTGAGTAAGCATGTAAACCCGTAAAATCTATATTTGGGCATGGCTGATTTATGACCTCATCATGATGACACGAGCAAACACAGCTGAATTGTATAAATGATCAGTGCAGAAACCAACAGAAGTATTTGACCAAGACTCTTCGATTTAAACATCAACAAAGGTGTGACGTTTGTTGATGGTCACGTGTGACGTGTGACGGACGGACGGACGGACGGACGGACGGACGGACGGACGGCCGGCCGGTGGAGGTTTTCATAGTAAACTGCTCCCTGACGGTCGCAACTAATTAACACAAAATAATGCAGTGATGTTTGAGCTTTGGTGCACTCCATAGTTCAGGGGTCTTCAACAGGGGGTCCGGGACCCCTAGGGGGTCCTCAGAGTTACTACAGGGGGTCCTCCAAATCTTTGAGTGATATATATATATTTTTTTTTATTAACCACTTGAACCCTAGCCAAAAATAGCAGATCTACCAGCCTACCACGCCTCGCAGTGTGAGGCGGTGTGAGCTTGTAGATCTGCTATTTTTGGCAAAGAGGTTTGGTGTAGAGGGGAAAAAGAGCAGACTAAGTACAAAGTAACAGGTCAGGTTTATTAACACACCGGGTGCCCAGAATTTTGACGTGTTGTGTTTGCTGGTGCCCATGGCACTACTGATTACACTGATTTACACACCCCATAGGATTATTTGTTGCAACTTTGCATTTATTGATTATATTGTAAATACATATGTTATTTTGTGCACTTTTAACAGCCGTGTCCCTCTCCTTTTGTTATGGCCTAAGAGCCGTGGTCATAACATGGGGGCTTGTCTAAAGAAAATGGAAATAATACGTTTTGGCCACATCTTCAGTTGTAGGCCCATTCAGGAAATATGTTTCAAAATCTTTGGTTAACAAATGTTTGTTCCAGGCTTGCGTCGTCTCTTGGTGTCAGAAGGGTGTCTCCCTTGCTTGATGGATGTGATGGACGTGAAGGACATGAAATGTGAAGCGAGAAGCGTGAAGGGTGAGGGGAGGGTAATTCCCTTGGTGACAACAGGTGGGAGATGTGCAGCTTGTTAAAAAATAGAACTTGTATTTTGCCATGATGTTTTGAGCAGGTAAAGTAAACTTCCTGTCTTGGTTTGAAGCCTGTAGACCGGCAGGTCTGGCATAGTCATAGGAGAAGGTGCACGGTAGTTAAAGTGTTTTGGTTGTATTTGTGAGTTCAGTTTTTGGTTAAATGTATAATGGTTTTGGGTTGTGCTGTAATTTAATTGGTAACACTGCACAGTGTTAGTGTAGTGGTTAGCAGTCATGATGGGTGTTAAGGGTGCGTTTTTTGTGTGGTGGTCCCCGCATAGGGTTATAATAGTATATGCCTATTTTTGTTAAAGAGGTTCGCTTGGTGTTTTTGTTTTTCAGTCGGCAGAGTTTTTTTTAAATAAGGTGAGCATTTTTTTTTTGTCACACCGTTGTTGGCCGTTTTCTTGGTGTAATTCTGCTCTGTGTCAGTATTGGGTAGTAGTAATATTGGCATCAGTGGATAACGACTCCAGCTCCAACAGCTTGCAGTAAAAACTGAGCTGTTTTGGCCATGATGGGGCATGTAAACGGTGGTTTGTAGCATGATGTTTACACAGTAGAGCAGGGTCAGACGGATGTGTTGTCCATCAGACCGTGAGACCCTCCAGACTGAAGCTGGGAGGGGCTGTAGGTGGGCGTTTTTCTGGCCCGTCTCAGAGAGGCGCTGAGGCGCATCGGTTGCAGGCTCGGTGCACTTCCTCCCTAGCAGGCCCTCGGCTACACAGGAACCAATACAAACCACCATTCACCACCATTCACTGGTCAAACAAGGTGAGATCAAGTCTATTTTAACGCTGGTATGCATATTGCTAGTATGGAGATGTATTGACCAGAGCATGAAGTGCAAATTTGTTAAAGTTACTGTTTCGAGCATATGATTTGGTGCCAGCGGCGTTTCGCTGAAATATTTGATTGGCTGAGAAAAGTGCTCACCAAAATATGTTATTTGCATTAGTTTTAGATAAAGCAGCTGAGGTGGGGGGATAACCGCACCTGTAGACACACCTGTAGCAGCTGTCCTGGCTTTGGCAGGGTTTTAGAGAGAGCATTTGTTTTTTGGATATTGTTTTTGGTTAATGGTAATCTAAAAGGTCACTTGTCCTTAGTTTTGTCATCATAGTTTTTCTGTCTGTATTGTTTGGTCCAGTATTTTGTCAGTACTTAAATCTTGAAAGCTACATGTTTGGGAGCTTAGATCAGTTATAATTGGTAAGGGCAGGAATTATCGTCACCAGGCCGGTGCAGCTGGGAGGCAGAGTGTGTTTCTGCCAGGCTGTAGGGGGCTGGGAGGTGTAGATTTGGTTTTATCCTGTCCTAAGTATGTGATTTGTTTTGCCCGGCCGGAATGGCTGGGAGACAGTGTTCGTTTGGTTTTCTGTACAAAGACCAAAATGCCTGGGGTACAGTGTTCGCTGCCCCTTGTCCTTCTGACATATGGGTCGGTTGGGGAGGGGGGTTAGTTTCGGGCAACGCTGGATCTATTGGTGTGGGGCTTTGTGCGCACTCCCGGTGAGCTGGGAGGAGCCGCCACTCTGGGTTTTATTCAGGTTGGCCTAGCTGGTAAAGTGTACTGAATGATTTGACTTTAGTTTATCTGGACCAGAAAATAATTTGACAGAGTGAGTTATATTGGACCTGTGTTTTGTCCCATCTTGCCTTTCTCACTGTTAATGGCTCTGTTCCTGTCCCATTCCTCTTGGATGCTTAGTAATTCCGGATGATCTTGTTTGCTGGGGATGGTGGGCTGGTATGCCATGTGCAGATTGGATGGGTTAGAGTGACATTTATTTAAGTGGTTTGTTACATTTTCAAAGCATGGTTTGTGTTATGCATAGTGGTTTTGGGTATGCATATTGGCTATTATATGGGATACTTGGTGACTAATGGGTAGACTGAAGTTAATTTGGGGTTCTTGTCTTTAAATTGTAGGTAAAGTTTCTGATTGGTTCACATTTTTAAGTAATTGTCTAGCTAAGGACAACATGTTTAGTCCATTTTACTTTGATTAGCTGTTAGTGTCTCGGCCCCTTAAGGGTCCTCGTTTTGTAGGGGGAGGGTGTCACAGCCCCTGTAGTCGGCCTACTAGGGCCTGTGTGGTTGCTCCTGTCTAAAGGCCACTTTTAACCAAACAGATTCGTGGCCGAATCGGCGGCGGATAGCGGCGGAAAGCGTCTGTTGCCGAACGGGAGCTCATCGGTAGGTTTTCGGCAGTGGGTCGGGAACGCTATCGACGGAAAACTGGAAGACTGGACTTGCTCAGTTTTGTTGAGTCGCCCCTTGACGTCGGTGAATTGTAGCGAGTTGTAAATGGACCATTAGTTTGCTACTGCTGCAGCAAAACCAAGCCTAAATAAGCCAGAGACATTTTCCCGTTGCACATTTTAACTAAATAGCATATTCACAATCTCATTGGGAGCACCTGGCCAGTGTTCCCAGGGTGCATAGGATTATTTGTTGCAACTTTGCATTTGTTGATTATATTGTAAATACATATGTTATTTTGTGCACTTTTAACAGCCGTGTCCCTCTCCTTTTGTTATGGCCTAAGAGCCATGGTCATAACAGAGTTTCCAGAAGACAACCACAGTTGCACTCACTGGAGACTATTGGACTTCAGTCAGTAATCACAGTTACTTCGGGGACACAGCACATTATTTTTATTATGGGGAGTGGGGACTTTGATTGCATCACTTGCATGCGCTGACTGTTATGAAGACGCAGCCCTGAAACTTGTGCTTGTCTGCCCCAAAGCCTACGTGGCTCTGCCATGTAGCCAGAGAGTGTATCATTGAAAAAAGTCAGCATGCTGACAGTGACCACCGACAGTGCTTATTATATTTAGAATATATCAATATTATTTCAGTTAAACCACCTTTTAATGCCTCTATGCTTTGCAAAACACACTAGAGTTGCACTGTACTCGAGTTATTTTCCCATACACCAAATCTCTTCATCAAAAATAGCCGATCTACAAGCTCACAATTCATCTTGTGGTGAGCTGGTAGATCGGCTATGTTTGGTGAATCTTCCCCCAGAATAGGGATGCTAGGGTTTGAGTAGCCTCGGAAACCCAGGCTTCATTTGGCGATCGGAAGAAAATGAAGCCTGGGCGATCGCGTTATGATCACTGTTGGAGGAAGTGTAGAATTTCCCTAACTAGAGTGCAGAGTCATGAAGCAGCAGCGTTCTCTGTGCTGAGCAGAGCAGCAGAGGGGGAGGGGGGAGGAGAACACATGCTATTGGTCGGAGACTTGCGGTGAGACTCGCCGCGCCCGCCCATCTGCCTACACGAACTGGTCCGCGTTAGCCTAGTGTGGGGTTTGAGTGATTGAATGCCAAATATAAAGGTTTATTTCAATTTGTCCTAATTGAAACGTCAGGATTCCGGATAGTATTTGTCAATAATAATATGTTGCATTTGCACAAAGCAAGTATGTGTTTACTCCCATGTTGATATGAGTATTAATACCCGTTATGGTGGATTTAGAATAGATAAAACAAATATGTGATTAATTAGCGATTAATCATGATTAACTATGGACTATCATGCAATTAATCAGATTACATATTTTAATAGATCCACAGCCTTAGTTTTTATTTTTATTTTATGTATTTTTTTAGGTTTACTCCAATTGGTGGGTTAACAATGTAGCCTTGGGGCAGCATTCTGCCAAGGTGGAAGGTGCGTTCCACTTTATTATGTGCTCATAATGTCATTGTAATGACAATTATGTCATTGTTCCTGTGTAATGTCCTGTGTTTGTTTTGGTTTATTTTAATTTTTAAACCCACCACACTGGTACAGAATGCTGCCACCAGGCTTCTGACTGGCACCCGGAGACATTACCCCAGTACTGGCCTCTCTCCACTGGCTGCCAGTCAGGTTCAGAACCGTTTTTTTTTTTTTTTTTTTTTTTTCAGAAACCGACAACACCAGGACACTGAGATCCTCTGGCCAGAGGTTTCTAAAAGTCCCAAAGGCCAATCTAAGGCAAAAGGGTGACAGAGCTTTTTCTGTGGCTGGCCCAACTCTGTGGAACAGCCTTCCATCCACTGTTAGGCTTGCCCCATCCCTGGACATTTTCAAGTCCCGACTTAAAACATAGTATTGAAAAGATGCACTCCAGCCTCTCATGGCTCACTATTGAGCAAAGGATTTCTTCAGGCTTGGCAACATTTCTCTGTTGTATTATTAATTCAAAGACTCCCTTGTTTCTGTTTGACCAGGTAGATTATTGTAATAACAGACATTCTTACAATACTAGATATGCTGCTAATGAACATATTATTGTACCTAGTTCAAACACTAATTCAATGAAAAAAACTGTAATTTATAGAGCCATAGACTATTGGAACAAATTACCCTTGAGCATTCGTCTAACTCAAAATAAATCAGCCTTTAAGAAAAAAGTGCTGAGGTATTTACTGGAAAGCAGTTAGAAATAGCTTCAGGATAAATTAAATTGTAAAAGTTATATCCTGCTAGGAGGTATTGAATCTATATCATATTAATGTACTAATGTGAATTAATGCAATTTAATGTTGTTATAGTTTTATTGTGTTGTTGTTGTTTTTTTTATTGTATTGCTTTTTAAAACTGTATTTGTAATATATCTTTGTATGGACCCCAGGAAGACTAGCGGATTGCTACGGCATCAGCTAATGGGGATCCTTTTCAAATAAACAAATAAACAAATAAACATCTCTTCACCCTAGCATTTCAGCCATAGACCCCCCCCCCTCCCCGTGCCTTTTACCTGTCACTGTTTTTGTATCTTAAATGTTTTTGTTTTATAGCTGTAGTTACAAGGTTTTAAATGTTTACAAATGTTTCTATTGCTTTTGCTTTGTATTGTATTTGCTTTTACTGTGTTTAATGAAGTACAGCACTTTGGTCAACCTGGTTGTTTTTAAATGTGCTTTATAAATAAATTGACTTGACTCCTCCACTTTGATACCATGTCTACTAAGCATTAAAGTTTTACCATGTAACTTTTTTTATAAAACAAATCTTAAAATTGTCCTAACTCTTAAATCGCTAAAGTTTTAGAACACCCACTTCGTTATTTTCAGCTTCTGAAGCCTTCTCTTTATATGTTTTCTATGATCCTGACCGGGGTCTGGTTTTCGCGCAAAAATTACGTCATCATACACTACCGGCCAATCACAGCGAGGGTTATACACTGCTGGCCAATCACAGCGCATCTTGAAGTGGGGTCGCTAGCTATCACAATAGGGCGGCCATATTTGTAGGCGCCCGTGTGTCTCTATCTATACTCGGGTGAAACACTCCGTTTCTCCGGAATGCCTGAGCGCACAGGAACCAGGGACCCCTCTAAAGATAGATCTCGGCGAGGTGGAGGCAGACGCGGGGGTGACGCGGGGGTGTGAGGCCCGGTCCGCGGCGAAAAACGGCCGAAAGACGCGGACGCTACTGACCACTAGTTGAGCAACTTACACAGTATAGCTTTAAGAGTAGTCTAACTAACTGTGTGTGTGTGTGTGTGTGTGTGTGTGTGTGTGTGTGTGTGTGTGTGTGTGTGTGCGTGCATTGCTGTGAAACTAACCTACTTGAGTTGTTACTCGTTTTGGTGTGGTGTGCCTCACTTGCTCATGATGTATGACTTAAGAGATTATTTTATCTTACCGGCAAGCAGTGGTATAACTTTGTATTTGTAAATTGTGAATAAAAGGGTTAGTCAGTAGTGTTATTTGCTGTGACCGTAGCTGCTGACCTGTTTGTTGACATTGTAACATCACATTGTGACATCATTCCTACAATAGGAGACGGTGGGGGAAGGAGCGCTTCTTTTCCGTTCACCAGCGTCGGCTACTCGCCAGCGTCAGGGTTACTGAGGTTGGGGTTAGGTTTAGGTTTAGGCATAGTTTTACTGAGGTTAGGGTGTGGGTTAGGTTTAGGCATAGTTTTACTGAGGTTAGGGTTAGGTAGGGTGACCATATTCTGAAAATCCAAAAAGAGGACACACACACGCACACACGCGCGCACACACACACACACACACACACACACACACACACACACACACACACACACACACACACACACACACACACACACATATATATCTTTTTTTCTTTTCTTTTTTTCCCAAAATAATTTATAGTACTAGTTTACAGCTCAATTATGTTATTAGTTATGTATTCATTTTTGAGGGGGTTCCAATTGGACCCTTTACAAATCTATAGGCTAGAGAATGAGATCCACTGATAAAGTATGCCTTTTGACTCCTGTATGAACGTTCAGCTTTGTAACGAGAGGTAACCCAAACCGCCGTTCTGCTTTACAAGGTTGTACAAAAGATTCTGTCAATTTAGTTAGCGGAAGAGCTCTCACCTCGCACAGACTGTCTTGTAGACTACTTTGCAGTGTTGATATGGGCTTGAAGCAGAATATTTTTTATTTGTAAATGCCTAAATAGACACAGAAGAGTACCAGCTTTGCTGGCAGAACGCTCTGCTTCTCATTGTTGGTCACTGGCACTTTGTGTGCATTTCATCAGTGAAACAGCATTAATTGCGTTAGCAGAGCGATGCTGCCGACTGCCGAGCTCGCGCTGCTCTGCCTCTGATCTGAAAGCGAGACAGGCTGAGGGAGGGGCGTGTATCAAAACAGCGGCGCAGTTCGGCCAGTGGGGAACGAGAGGGGCGTCTCCACTGGCCGAACTGCGCCGCTGTTTTGATACACGCAAGGGAGGGATCGCAGCGCAGGCAGAGAGTAGTATGAATAATACACGTTCCGGGGTTAGGGGTGGAAACTCGCCTCTCACAGTGTGTTTCCAAACGAACCATTGAACGTGCATTGTAAATGCTCGTGCTTTAACTGTGATATGCGCGAAACCCCGGACATTTGAAGGAATTTATAAAACCCCCCCGGACAGGCCGGACAGCCCCCTAAAAGAGGACATGTCCGGGCAAAAGAGGACGTATGGTCACCCTAGGGTTAGGGGTTAGGGTTAGGTTTAGGCATAGTTTTACTGAGGTTAGGTTTAGGCATATTTTACTGAAGTTAGGGTTTGGGTTAGGTTTAGGCATAGTTTTACTGAGGTTAGGGTTTGGGTTAGGTTTAGGCATAAAGGTTAACATTCACACCCACACGGTCAAAGTGACAACAGCTGAGCGCTCCAGACCTCCGCTCCAGCCAATCACAAGCCGCGCCTTCTAATTTATGCGACACCGTCTCCTATGGTAGGAATAATTGCCCGCTGTTCACCAGGAGGGACGAGGACATGGTTCTGTTGATGTCAACCATTTGTTCTCTTCCCTCCAGGTAGGATTTCATCCAGTCTACTGATGTGCTATCAAAACCAATCCTTAGTTTATTCAGTAGAATTTAATGTTTTACTGTGTTGAACGCCTTTTGGAGGTCCAGCATGACCATGCAGCAGTATTTTCCAGAGTCAACTTCATGATTGATGTAGTCGGTCAGATACAGTAGACAAGTGTCAGTGGAGGGGGATGTTCTGAAGCCAGACTGGAATTCAAACAGCAGTTTATGCTCCGCAAGATAGCTGTTGCGCCCTGCATTGGAATTCCATCATGCACCATCCAGCACCAAAATGTATATATACTAGAAGTTCGCGGCCCTTCGGGCCGCTCACGTCTAGAGATCGCGCCCGCTTTGCGGGCGCTCACAGCTAAATTGCAGCAGTGTTCCAACTGATATGGGCATATATGGAGATCTGTATCTGTCAGTCCTTTCACACTGCCAGAGAAACATAAGCATATATGCTAATGGAGAAACATAAGCATATACAGTGTATAGTATATGCTTATGTGAGAAATATGTTTGCGTCAGCAAAATAAGCAAACTTTCATTTTGGGAGGATTGCTCCCCCAAAAATCATGTTTTGGCATGAAACGGTTGCATTTTGTGCATTTGTGGCACGCCCTGCTTCTGGGAATTCGTTGAGCATACAACCCTTGACATGTGATTCGAATTTAGTCTTGACTGGATGTTTTGTTTGTGATTTTTGGCCTTTTCTGATAAATAGGCCCCTCCCACTAACTTTGGAAGCATATTACAGGTGAACAATATGGACTATGAAAATTGTCGCTTGAATATGTTTATTGCATGGGTCCAGAGAACATGTGTACCGATTTTGGTGAGATTTGGAGGAAATATGTCGAAAAGGAGCAAAAAGTGTGTTTTGAAGAAAATTTAAAATGGCGGAAAATCTGTCCTGATGCAAATGGGTGTGGCCTATGTGGGGACATGTGTCATGACCCAAGGAATCCTGGGGAAAATACATTTTGATTTTCCGACCTATGGTTAAAGAGTTATAGGGCAAAATGTGAAGTGGGCTGTTATAGCACCACCATGAGGCTGACCGTAATTATTATGAATCTCCCCTCTAAGTTATGCATTTTGAAAACATGACATTTACTTTATTACTATTCAAACCCCTCAGGTACAGGAAAGCTTGCTCTGTGTTGGCTTGGTGTGTTAAAATAAGGTATGATGTTAATGCGCAAGAGCGACAGGTAAATGCCACTAATGTAGATTTTGAAGTGAAGCACACCGCCAGAGTTCTATATCTATGTATCTATGTGTCTGTCTATCTATGTATGTATCTATCTAGCTACTGGGCAAAATGTGTAGGAACAGTGTCCAAAAATGTGTTAGAAAACATTTGAGGGTTCCTGATATGAACAGAACCACTGTTCCATGGTGTATTCCTAGCAGCATGTAAAACAAAAGCACCTGATGGAGTTACAGTTGACTCATTTATTTCCTATGCAATCAATCAATCAATCAATCAATCTCTCTGGAAGAAGTTGCACGTGAGTTCTGCAGCAGCACTGAGGCGCTCCAACGACCACTCTGACAAGCTAAATGATGGGTGCAGTAAATGTATTTGTCTGCATACAGCCCAATGAGCCCATAATATTAACATCGTAACAGTGCCCGTCATTTCAGCTGATATGGTAGCCCAAATTACCTGAAAACTGCTAATCAAGAAAATGTGTGACAGCTGTTTCAAAAGCTGTAGGATCAAAACAAATTCATTTTATTACATACATTTAACTTAAACATGTTGACAACAGTCCTTATTAATCATAAAAACAAATTCAGTATCACACATTGCTTTTTCTTAGTTTCCTAGGCCAATTACCAAAAAGCGGACCAAATTACCTGACTTCTTTTCAGATTCTAATGAGCTAATGTTAACCCTCACCCTCACTTCAACTGTTCTCTGTCTCACAGTTGAGAGCTCAACTGGGGCCCCCTGATGGCCATGTTGGTTAAAAAATAAAATAATAATAATAATCTCATGAGGCCCCCAGGCTGTGAGGGGGCCCCAGGCGGCTGCCTATTTTGCCTCTATGGGCTGCACGGCCCTGCTTCACCCTATACTTTGCGCTTCCAAAAAGTGTCCCAATTTACCTGACTTCACCCTATTGTTTTACAGCGTAGCCTACTTTGCGCTTCATTGCAGAGCTCCTGCTGTACAGTCTCTGAGTCTCAGTCTTCATTTGGATCAACAGATTTACAATCTTTTCTTTCTTGCACAAACATGTGATTTATAGGGGAGCTTTAGCAACACAGAGGATATACAGCTCGTTTTATGTTGACAGCACGGCACTCACAGCAGGCAGCGGCTTGAAAAAAAAAGAGAGAGAAAAAAAACTTTCACTCTCTTGCTTGTGAGCTTGCAGATCTGCCCTCCAGAATTACGTCAGAAGTTGAACTCTCTCTCTCTGAAATACGATTCTCTCTCTCGTGCTCTCTTTCTCTCTCTCTATTCGGTAACACTTCCCAACGTTAGGTATCAAGTAAAAGTACAAAAGTATCGCTACCAACATACCATGCTTGTTAACGGACTACACAAACACACACGCGTGTCTGGTCAAACATCGCATGCATAATCTACTCTTTATGGAGGGAAGCAATGTTTTGTTGAGAACATGGAGAACTGACACACACGCGTGGCTTAAATAAGTAATTTTTCTGCTGTAAGCTGCATTTTTAAGGTTGTCATTGCAGAAAGGGTAAAGTAGAAGGTTTAAAACACGCTATTCCTATCATATTCCAATGGCAGTGTGTGTCCCTGTGTAGTGTTTGGTGTGAAGCAGAACAGCTCCGCTCTGTCTCTCTACTCTCTCTACTCTCCACCCCCCCATCCTCCCCCCATCTCTGTTGCTTGCAGCTGCAGCTTGCAGGCAGTTACTGAGTTGGAGTGCGTTGTGTTTACGCCCTTTTGTGACGCAGATCGCGTCGCCGGTCAACGTTGGCTCATTCCGTCAGGAGTGGCTGCTCTGCGTGAGGCAAATTTTGTTAAATAGAAATAAATGCGGTTCAAAGAGTGGCATGTTTAAAATGTGGACATTTTAAAATTTTCACGTTTGTTCGACGTGGTGGCTATGTTTGTGAGAGGTGTTTGTGGGAATATGTAGCTAAACATTCTGGTTTAGGATTGCCTCCAAGTGCTCCGATATAGATGCTTGATATATATATATATATATATATATATATATATATATATATATATATATATTTATATATTTCAGCTTTATTATGTCTAGTAGGTACAAACTATGCATATACGTGTTCTAAACATAATCAACTATTCAGCTAAATGTTTACCAGTTGAATACACAGGGAATGTGAAAAAAAATATGGAATTACTGAGGTTTTACTGAGGTCTAAAAAGTACGAACATGTCTTACTTGAGTGAAAAGCAATATATTCTGTTACAAAGTAAAAGTTCTGAATTAAAATGTACTTGAATAAAAGTACAAAGGTATTGGCATCAAAATATACGTACCAAAATACAAAATGTTGAAAATATCAGCTCACAATGCATTGCGATGCAACACATTGTGAGAATGTAGTAGTAGTCTAGAAGTAAAGTACTGAAAACTAGAAATACAAGTAAAGTAAGTGGCTAGCAAACACGGTTTTGATTGATTGATTGAAGAGTTTATTAGCAGTTTGCAATAGAAAAAAGTACAGTTTCATGACAGCACAAATCACTGGTACAAGGTCAACTAAAAGGAGATCCTAGAAAGCACTAAGGTTTATTTCCACAGGAACCACGCTTTAATTATCTCACATTGAAAGACAGACGGAGAGAACATAGTACTTAATCTAGGATAACATCAATTTCAAAATCAGAAAAAGTGTAACATCAATTACAAAGGCAAAACAATAAAAAAGGGTGGGGGGTAGCACGGGGGCTTAGTTTATTTACAAGTCATGAGTAGCAGCTGCCTGAAGGTGGCTTTGTATTTATCATCTATAAAATGTACTAAACTAGTGAAAACTGTTTTCAATAGTTTTGTGCGACGTTCTTGTATGATGAAACAGGGCAAAAGACGTACACATTTGAAACTTGGAGATACGAGGTTTCTGCCTGATAGTGACGATATTTTAGTGATAATGTTGCGAGGAAAACGTTGAGATAATAACCATTTTGGTTAGAACTGACTGAAAATAACTTTGTACTTCAAGTTTAAAATTATACTAAATAATATATTTTTTTGTACTAAAAAATATTTTTTTTGTATCCTTGTGTCCAAAAAGTGTCCAAATGAATTCCAAATATTATCAAATGATCTCGCGGCACCCCTGGACTGCTGTCACGGCACCCCAGGGTGCCCCGTCACCCATTTTGAAAACCCCTGCCATATTGTGACATCTGTGAGACTTCAGTGAGCAATTTATCTTTGAAATCAAATCTGAACGTTTGCGTAGACGTACATAGCAAATGCTCAACACCAGGTCGTCAGCGACCGACATATTCAGGGCTAGTTAACAATGTTATTTACCTACTCGAGTCGAGAGGATAACCAACGCCATCCATCTGCCTTCTGCTCTGGAATTATTTGGGCTGTGTCTCTAACTATCTAACTTGGAAATACTCATTTTCCTCCAGGCAACTGTGTGCCTGCTAGGGTTGCCACCTTTCAGAAACTGAAATAAGGGACACCTCTTCCGGCCGCGCGGTGGCGTGCGTTCCGGGTATAAAAATAAAAATAAAGTCCCTTACCCCTGAAATACATTGAATAGTTATAACTAACACACAATATTGTGTAAGCTTGTTGCAGTTTGGAATCGGCAATTGTTTCCAAAATATGAAAAATTAAATTGTATGAATATCCTACCTGACCTGGCGGAGACCTGTGCTCCGAGGAGCACTTTTTCTAGTTAAGTGTGCCTGCCATGCAATGCAATGGCAAAACACTTATTGTAATCCGCCATACTTGATTAATGATAATAACTAGAAAAGAAAATTTCTACGAAATTGTAAGTGTGCCTGCAGCTCACTAAGTCTGTGCAACCTTGTGTAGCGGTTGGTGTTAGCATTAGCGTTAAATCTTTTAACATTAGCATTTTTTGCATAAGCTTTAACATTATGGTTCTTCATATGACACCACCCACATGTCTGTACGACAAACGGTTCACGAGATAAACGGTCACTTCCTGTTTGGAGAGGGGCAGTTCCTGTTTGGCGAAATAGGCCACAATTAAGGTTAAGGACTCTTAATCAAGTCATGTGGCTCCACCCACGCGTCTGTACGACAAACGGTTCACGAGATAAAGGGTCACTTCCTGTTTGGTGAGGGGCACTTCCTGCTTGGCGAAATAGGCCCCAATTAAGGTTAAGGACTCTTAATCAAGTCATTTGATGCCACCCACGCGTCTGTACGACAAACAATTCACGAGATATAGGGTCACTTCCTGTTTGGTGAGGGGCACTTCCTGTTTGGCGAAATAGGCCCCAATTAAGGTTAATGACTCTTAACTCTATCCACGCTTTGAACGTTCCCGTTCGCCCCATTTTTGACGGCCCGATAATGCCAATTGTACGTTCTTTGGCTCGTTCTTTTGTACCTTGGTTTGATGTCTGTAACCTGTTGAGGTGTCGCGCGGGTGTCTACCGTTGAAACAGCTCCCATAAAAGTACTCTTAAAATCCAACTGGACGTTAACATCAATGGAGTCACAACACTCTTCCATGTGTTTTTCTCTGGATCTATTGCTCTGTAGCGACTCATCAGCCTTGAACAGCCTTGACAAGCAAGAGTCGATCTGAGACCATTTTCACATTAATTCTTGCATGAGGCTGCCCCCTACTGCTGGTAGAGCCACGGCACACTCTTTAAGAGAAAATTTCAAAAAAAAAAGAATACACCTTTGTCTATATCATCGCAAAGGTAAGGTGCTTTTGCTGGCACAAAACCCAATAATAAATAACAACATCTGGCAGAATAAGAGTTAATCTTGTCATTTGACACAACCCGCGCGTCTGTACGACAAACGGTTCACGAGATCAAGGGTCACTTCCTGTTTGGTGAGGGGCACTTCCTGTTTGGTGAAATAGGCCCCAATTAAGGTTAAGGACTCTTAATCTTGTCATTTGACGCAACCCGCGCGTCTGTACAACAAACGGTTCACGAGATCAAGGGTCACTTCCTGTTTGGTGAGGGGCACTTCCTGTTTGGCGAAATAGGCCCCAATTAAGGTTAAGGACCCTTAATCAAGTCATTTGATGCCATCCACGCGTCTGTACGACAAACGGTTCACGAGGTAAAGGGTCACTTCTTGTTTGGTGAGGGGCACTTCCTGTTTGGCAAAATAGGCCCCAATTAAGGTCAAGGACTCTTAATCAAGTCATATGAAACCATTCACGCATCTGTACGACAAACGGTTCATGAGATGTAGAGGCACTTCCTGTTTGGCGAAGGGCACTTCCTGTTACAGAGGGGGCGGGGCTTAATCAATTACAGCTCATCCCTATTGGCCGGAAAAAGACCAAAGTTGTGTGTGCATTTTAAAGTTTAAATCACGTTGCTAGGCAAAAGTATGGCAGATTATGTGACGCCAACGTTTCTGGGGTTTTTTTCGGAGTCCCCCATACAAAGTCAATGGGGGTTTTTGCGCATAGTTTTTTATGAATTACGTTGCCATGGTAACGCGGATCAAAACGAAAAGTAATAGCACACCATTCCCGGCCGAGCCGCACATTTTGATGTATATATTGCGGGGGTGGCGTAAATCGTGCGGCAGTTATTACGTGCCGAAACTTTCCCCATTCTAAGTGAATGGGGTTTTTGGGCGTCGTTTTTTGCTAATTACGTCGCAATGGTAACGCGGATCGGAAAGAAAAGTAATAGCAACCTATTCCCGGCCGAGCCGCACGTTTTGATGTATATATTGCGTGGGTGGTGTAAATTGTGCGGCAGTTATTACGTGCAGAAATTTGTGGCGAAATAATTACTAACCTATTCCCGGCCGAGCCGCACGTTTTGATGTATATATTGCGTGGGTGGTGTAAATTGTGAGGCAGTTATTACGTGCAGAAATTTGTGGCGAAATAATTACTTACTTAATTAAGTATGGCGGATTACAATAAGTGTTTTGCCATTGCGTTGCATGGCAGGCACACTTAATAACTAGAAAAGAAAATTTCTAAGAAATTTTAAGTGTGCCTGCAGCTCGCTAAGTCTGTGCAACCTTGTGTAGCGGTTGGTGTTAGCAGTAGCGTTACATTTTTTATCATTAGCACTTTTTTGCATAAGCTTTAAAATTATGGTTCTTAATATGACACCACCACATGTCTGTACGACAAACGGTTCACGAGATCAAGGGTCACTTCCTGTTTGGTGAGGGGCACTTCCTGTTTGGCGAAATAGGCCCCAATTAAGGTTAAGGACTCTTAATCTTGTCATTTGACGCAACCCGCGCGTCTGTACGACAAACGGTTCACGAGATCAAGGGTCACTTCCTGTTTGGTAAGGGGCACTTCCTGTTTGGCGAAATAGGCCCCAATTAAGGTTAAGGACTCTTAATCAAGTCATTTGATGCCATCCACGCGTCTGTACGACAAACGGTTCACGAGAAAAAGGGTCACTTCCTGTTTGGTGAGGGGCACTTCCTATTTGGTGAAATAGGCCCCAATTAAGGTTAAGGAGTCTTAATCTTGTCATTTGACGCAACCCGCGCGTCTGTACGACAAACGGTTCACGAGATCAAGGGTCACTTCCTGTTTGGGTGAGGGGCACTTCCTGTTTGGCGAAATAGGGACCAAATTAAGGTTAAGGACTCTTAATCAAGTCATTTGATGCCATCCACGTGTCTGTACGACAAACGGTTCACGTGGTAAAGGGTCACTTCCTGTTTGGTGAGGGGCACTTCCTGTTTGGCGAAATAGGCCCCAATTAAGGTCAAGGACTCTTAATCAAGTCATATGAAACCATCCACGCATCTGTACGACAAACGGTTCATGAGATGTAGAGGCACTTCCTGTTTGGCGAAGGGCACTTCCTGTTACAGAGGGGGCGGGGCTTAATCAATTACAGCTCATCCCTATTGGCCGGAAAAACGAAATCACGTTGCTAGGCAAAAGTATGGCAGTTATGCGGCGCCAAAGTGTCTGGGTTTTTTTCGGAGTCCCCCATTCAAAGTCAATGGGGGTTTTTGAGCGTAGTTTTTTACGAATTACGTTGCCATGGTAACGCAGATCGGAAAGAAAAGTAATAGCACACCATTCCCGGCCGAGCCGCACATTTTGATGTATATATTGCGGGGGTGGCGTAAATCTTGCGGCAGTTATTACGTGCCGAAATTTCCTCCATTCTAAGTCAATGGGGTTTTTGGGCGCCCAAAAACCCCATTGACTTAGAATGGGGGACTCCGAAAAAAACCCAGAAACTTTGGCGCCACATAACTCTGCCATACTTTTGCCTAGCAACGTGATTTAAACTTTAAAATGCACACACAACTTTGGTCTTTTTCCGGCCAATAGGGATGAGCTGTAATTGATTAAGCCCCGCCCCCTCTGTAACAGGAAGTGCCCTTCGCCAAACAGGAAGTGCCTCTACATCTCATGAACCGTTTCTCGTACAGATGCGTGGATGGTTTCATATGACTTGATTAAGAGTCCTTGACCTTAATTGGGGCCTATTTCGCCAAACAGGAAGTGCCCCTCACCAAACAGGAAGTAGTCTCGCGTGGCCAGACTGTTGCCTCCGCGATTTGGTCAAATGCTCCCAGCATACAGTCTGGCGCACCGGGGAAGAAACGGCGAGTACGGAGATGAAGCGGAAGTGAAGCCCCCACGTCACTTCCGTTTCAGTCTCACATCACACATATTTATCATTATATAAATAAAAATCATATAAGCATGTTTAGCTTGCTGCTTAGCAGAAATGACATTTTAAAATATATTTTTTTGAACGTTCATGCCCGTTTTCGATACTCGCCGTTCGGGAGCTGCTGTTCCAGACTCTATATAGCATTCAGAGATTGTGGAATAGTTGTCTGGCTACACGAGACTAAACAGGAAGTGACCCTTTACCTTGTGAACCGTTTGTCGTACAGACGCGTGGATGGCATTTAATGACTTGATTAAGAGTCCTTAACCTTAATTGGCGCCTATTTCGTCAAACAGGAAGTGCTTCTCACCAAACAGGAAGTGACCCTTGATCTCGTGAACCGTTTGTCGTACAGACGCGCGGGATGCATCAAATGACAAGATTAAGAGTCCTTAACATTATTGGGGCCTATTTCGCCAAACAGGAAGTGCCCCTCACCAAACAGGAAGTGACCCTTTATCTCGTGAACCGTTTGTCGTACAGACGCATGGGTGGAGCCATATGACTTGATTAAGAGTCCTTAACCTTAATTGTGGCCTCTTTCGCCAAACAGGAAGTGCCCCTCTCCAAACAGGAAGTGACCGTTTATCTCGTGAACCGTTTGTCGTACAGACATGTGGGTGGTGTCATATGAAGAACCATAATGTTAAAGCTTATGCAAAAAATGATAATGTTAAAAAATGTAACGCTAACAGTAACACCAACCGCTACACAAGGTTGCACAGACTTAGCGAGCTGCAGGCACACTTAAAATTTCTTAGAAATTTTCTTTTCTAGTTTAAACTTTAAAATGCACACACAAATTTGGTCTTTTTCCGGCCAATAGGGATGAGCTGTAATTGATTAAGCCCCGCCCCCTCTGTAACAGGAAGTGCCCTTCGCCAAAGAGGAAGTGCCTCTATACCTCATGAACCGTTTGTCGTACAGACTCGCGGATGGCGTCATATGACTTGATTAAAAGTCCTTAACCTTAATTGTTGTTTCCTTCGCCAAACAGGAAGTGCTCTTCGCCAAACAGGAAGTGCCTCTTTATCTCATGAACCGTTTGTCGTACAGATGCATGGGTGGTATCATATGACTTGTTTAAGAGTCCTTAACCTTAATTGGGGCCTATTTCGCCAAACAGGAAGTGCCCCTCATCAAACAGGAAGTGACCCTTTATCTCATGAAGCGTTTGTCGTACAGACTTGTGGGTGGCGTCAAATGACTTGATTAAGAGTCCTTAACCTTAATTGGGGCCTATTTTGCCAAACAGGAAGTGCCCCTCACCAAACAGGAAGTGACCCTTTATCTCATGAACCGTTTGTCGTACAGACGCTTGGGTGGTGTCATATGACTTGATTAGGGGCCTATTTCACCAAACAGGAAGTGCCCCTCACCAAACAGGAAGTTACCCTTTATCTCATGAACCGTTTGTCGTACAGACTTGTGGGTGGTGTCAAATGCTAATGCTAACACATGCTAATGCTAACAAATGCTAATGCTAACACATGCTAATGTTAACAAATGCTAATGCTAATGCTAACAAATGCTAATGCTAAAAATGCTACTGCTAACACATGCTAATGTTAACAAATGCTAATGCTAAAAATGCTAATGCTAACAAATGCTAATGCTAACACATGCTAATGTTAACAAATGCTAATGCTAGTATATGCTAATGCTAACAAATGCTAATGCTAACAAATGCTAATGCTAACATATGCTAATGCTAACAAATGCTAATGCTAACAAATGCTAATGCTAACATATGCTAATGCTAACAAATGCTAATGGTAACAAATGCTAATGCTAACACATGCTAATGCTAATGCTAACAAATGCATATACTAACAAATGCTAATGCTAACACATGTTAATGTTAAAAATGCTAATGTTAATGCTAACAAATGTTAATGCTAACACATGCTAAAGCTAACAAATGCTAATGCTAACACATGCTAATGCTAACAAATGCTAATGCTAACAAATGCTAATGCTAATGCTAACACATGCTAATGCTAATGCTAACAAATGCCAATGCTAACAAATGCTAATGCTAACAAATGCTAATGCTAATGCTAATAAAAATGTTAATGTTAAAGCTAATGATAAAAATGCTGATGTAAAAAATTCTAATAATGATGTTAATGTTAATGCAAAATGCTAATGCTAACACCAACTGCTATACAAGGATGCACACACTTAGCGAGCTGCAGGCACACTTAAAATTTCTTAGAAATTTTCTTTTCTAGTTTATATATATTTTTTCCAGGTCATTCAAGATTTGTTGAAATGTTTCAAAAATAAAATGTTCAAATTCAAAGACATTTTGAAAATGGCAGATCTACAAGCTCAGTAGCTCACAATGTGTCTCATTGCTACACGTTGTGAGCTTAAAATACGTTTCAAATTTCCTTCTTGGAATCAATAGTTATCTCATCTCATGTCACCTTATTGTATCTTATCTTGACTTGGTAGTAGCTCCTTTCGGAACCCCTCACTCCACTGCTACGCAGCTCCGAGATGGGGTTCCTACTGGTAGCATGCCGGAATCCTGCGGCTGGATCGCCGATCCGCCGTTAGGGAACACTTCTTACCTTTGGTGAACACTCTATCCAAAAAGTGACTGGTCTCTGTTCATCTATAATCGTTTTACTTCTTTAAGGTGGTAGAAACTCGAAGCACTGGGGTGAAATAAAGACTTTATATCGCTCAGAAGGTCAGCCGGTTCTCCAGGCAGAGAAGAACAGGACGAAATGACATCACTGACACGTTAACCCCTCACATCACTTTTTAAAGAGACAGAGCACGACCGGCGACTGTTTTTTTTTTAAATTATAATTAATTTCATTTTTATGATAAAAGTACGGGAAAGTTCGGGCGGCTGATTGCGTGGTCGGGACAAGTACGGGCAAGTACAGCCGGCTTACAAAGTGTTAATCAGAGGAAAATGTAATGTTTTTTTAATGTTTGTGTAAGGTTTTATAGCCATAAATCATAAATCATGCTCTAATTTACATATGGGGAATATTTTTCACAATAATAACACATGTACATGTTCTAGACATTCTAATGATCACCAAAAAAAAGATAGCACAGGCATTTTACTTATGTTTTTGTGAGGAATAGCTTCCATGAAAAGTGAGATGTTGTTCGTCAAAACTGTCAGCGGTGTGTGGCGGGTGTGTGAATGTCAGCCCCATAGGTGTCTGCAGGCTGCAGCCGACATATTAACCCTTAAGTGCTGTTCGGGTCATTTTGACCCGTTTTACATTTTCATTTGGAAAAAAAAGGTAGAAGTTTAAATTGTTTCCACCTGAAACTCACTGGCCTTAAAGATTCTTCTGATATGAACATGGAAAAAAATATTTTTGCACTACACCCATGCTACACCCCCCTCATATTTTTTAAACCTTAAGTGCTGTTCGGGTCATTTTGACCCGGAAGCACAGATGCACAGAAATACACAGTATTATGCCAAAACAGAGACACACAGTCACCCCCACTTGTCACCCCCACTTCTAACACCCCCCTTCCGAAGCCCCATTCCGAACCCCCCCCCCCTTTCTGCATCTGTGGATGAAAATGTTGTTTACAGGGGTGCCCTGAGACCAAAGTGTTTGAAAACCTCTGTCTTAGTGTATACGTTCAAGTGTATATTCATATGTGATGTTCTTGTGTGTTCACATGTGTGTTCAGCTCTATGTGAGAATGATGTCCTGTTGAACCACAAGTATTCAATTAATGGGCATGTTGTTCATAAAAATATTGTCTGATTTTCATTTTGTCCTATAAGCATGAGCAATATTGCCCAGTATTAAATAAAGTAGTTTTTTTTACATGAATTTCAGCGAAATCATTAAAAACGCCTAGCTCTTTCAGTGTTTAATGTGATATAGCAAAGCAAGAATGCAAACATTTACCATATATATCATATGAATTGTTTGGTATTGAGTCAAAATCAATGTATCATGATGATTTGTTAAGTTAAAATTTATATTAGTGTTGTTTTTTTTAAACCAAATACCCCCCGGGTCAAAATGACCCGAACAGAACGAAGGTGTAGTGAATCTGAACAGAACTTAAGGGTTAAACAAACAGAGAGGCAGCACCGCAACAGACAGTAGAGTGGGGGTGGGGTCAGATAACGTTCTGGGTTGCACGAAATCTTTGGGACACCCCGTGGGCTGTCTGTGGGGTTGGTGACGTTAGTTTTATTGAGAAAAGGGTGTCGTTTTTCCGGTAATGAACGATGATGCGTTTTTCATCATTGTTTACTGTTAACAGAGTAGTCTTCAATGCTCTATGCAGGTACCAAAAATACTCGAGGTGCAAAAAGTACAGACGGAGGAAATAATAAAGAACACAGGGCATCAGTTTCATGCTGGAACACAGAACTGTCCGGCTTTATTTTGACACACAATATATACCTTCAGGTTAACAAGCAATTCCTGCCAACTTCAGAATAAGAGTCTCTTTTCCAGTCAACTTCATAATAAGGGTTTTGTAGAATGTCATAATAATAAATACAACTAGAAAAGAAAATTTCTAAGAAATTTTAAGTGTGCCTGCAGCTCGCTAAGTCTGTGCAACCTTGTGTAGCGGTTGGTGTTAGTGTTTCGTTTTGAGAGGGTCGTTCCCCCTGAAAAACACGTTTTGGCATGAAACGGTTACGTTTTGCGCGTTTGTGGTGCCCCCTATGGGTCGAAGTGGAAATGCTTTTGGTATATGTTCAGTATAGCGCCCCCCACTAAAATTTGGTGTTGACTGGATGTTTCGTTTGTGATTTATGGCTACTTCTTACAAAACGGGCTCCTCCCGCTAACTTTGGAACCCTGTTACGGAAGAACGGTATGGACTATCAAAATATTGTTTAAATATGTTTATCGCATGAGTCCATAGATCGTGTGTATCGATTTTTGTGACATTTGGAGAAAATATGTAGGAAAAGGAGCAAAAAGTGTGTTTTGAAGAAAATTCAAAATGGCGGAAAATCTATCCTGACGCAAATGGGCGTGGCCTATATGAGGAGATGCGTCATGACCCAAGGAATCCAGGGAAAAAGGAATTTTAGTGGACTGTTATAGCGCCACCATGAGGCCAACTGACGAAATATTTTTTTATTTAATCCTTGATATCATTATAAATCTCCTCTCCAAGTTTTGAAACTGTAGCCCCTATGGTTTGCGAGAAAAAAAATATTGAATGTGAGTTTTTGCGATTCCCATTATAAGTCAATGGGTAAAATTAATTCACTAATAAATTAATATCAATTAAACGATACAACTTCTCTCTTAGAAAAGTAATAGCACCCCATTCACGGCCGAGCCGCACGTTTTGATGTATATATTGCGGCGGTGGCGTAAATCGTGCGGCACTTATTACGTGCCGAACTTTGTGGCGAAACTAACTACTTAATTAATGACTTAATTAATTAAGTATGGCGGATTACAATAAGTGTTTTGCCATTGCATGGCAGGCACACTTAATAAATGAGTCCATATTAAATACAATTGAGGGCATTATGTCAACATTTACCGTTTTATGACTACATTTCTTAAAACACACATTAAACACGAAGATTAATCCGGAAATGTGATACTTGTCTCCCAAACAACTTAAAAAACAGGGTTTTTGTCTCAAGGTGAAGTATACCTTTAATGTTTGTAACTGCTCCTACGCGTCTTAAAATAGTGTAACTTTAACTGTTGGAAAAGTTTGGTTAATATTATTAATATAATATTAATATAGTGTTGTGTACCAATTTTGTCAAATGATTGCGACCGTCAGGTCGCAACTTTACTTACCAAAACCTCCACCGGCTGTCTGTCAGTCAGTCAGTCAGTCTGTCAGTCAGTCTGTCCGTCATGTCACACTTTTCCCCAACTCATATCTCCGCCACCGTTACCCCAATCCATGCCAAACTTTGCACACACACTCCTTGCCTGCCAATCCACAACCTCCACCCCACCAGGGACCCCCGGAGCTCCAGGGACCCCCTTCCACCGCCGCCCAAAAGTGCAAAAATGACCAAATGACCACCCAAACGGGGCTGTTCACGGGGAATTCCTGGGGACCACCGACTCCTGGTGCTCCAGAATGGATGCCCCTAGTGGATGACCCCCGCCACTGCAGCACACATAAAATGCCGTAACTCGGGCTAGGAGCGACCGGAAGAGGTACCCACGCGTCCGCCTCGGCGGCGCCAAGAGAGACGTCAACATGAATCTGTCCCTTGTATACTTTTGAGAAAATTTAAAATAAAAACAAAATATAAAAAGAAAAAAAACATGAATCTGTCCCATATAGCGCCACCATCAGGCCCATCTTTTCAAACACATTTTTGGACACTGCTCCTACAGATTTTGCCCTAAAATTACGCAAATCGGTACACAGTATGTCTACACTCCTGTCATCAACATGGATCTGTCCCATATAGCGCCACCATCAGGCCGATTTTTTCAAAAACATTTTTGGACACTGCTCCTACAGATTTTGCCCTAAAATCACGCAAATCGGTACACAGTGTCTACACTCATGTCATCAACATGGATCTGTCCCATATAGCGCCACCATCTGGCCGATTTTTTCAAACACATTTTTGGACAATGCTCCTACACATTTTGCCCTAAAATCACGCTGCGACCTGACGGTCGCTTATCTCCCGATTAGGGAGTTTTACTGGTCAAACTACTGTACATAACAGATCATCTATTAATTGTGCTGTTTGCCACTCTGTGTTCCAAAACAAACCCTGTTGTTCTAACATTGTTATTAAAACAACAACTTTTCTACCTTGACACTGGACAAGTGTCCACTGTCCAGTGATATTTCACTGGCAAACAATTTTTAAGTAAACAATCTTTATCCTCGAGAGAACAATGGGAATGCAAAATAGGCTTAATTATAAGTTGGCTGAGAATGCAATACCATAATGGTTTAATGTAGAGGAGAGCAGAGCTGTTCAGTGATCAGCGAGTCAGATCAGCACCAGCCCCCCTAGTGGCGAAAAAAAGAACCTCTGGGAACTCAGATTGGCTGCAATGTACAGTATTTAGATGTACATTTTTTGTCATTAAAACTTATTTTTTACACTAGACACATACTTTTCGTTGTATAGCTTTAATTAAATGCTTAATTTATATTGTTAATGTGTATAACGTATACAAACTAATTTCAATGGCTTTATGTGTACTCTTATAGAGCATCGCAGCGGAAGTGGATGCCTGGGGTCACTACGTCATTCCCCATTCATTTTCGCCATAGACTTTTACAAAAATATTTATAACAATTATGTTAAGCCTCGAACCAAGCCATCCAGGATGGAGGTGAATCATGACCATATAACCTTTGATCCTATGTGAAAACATATTTTAATATTACATTATTTGATATACTACATTTAAGTTCTACCCTTTGTTTAGCGATTTTCAAAATGTTCTTTTCATAGAAAAAAAGGTTATATGGTCATGATTCACCTCCATCCTGGATGGCTTGGTTCGAGGCTTAACATAATTGTTATAAATATTTTTGTAAAAGTCTATGGCGAAAATGAATGGGGAATGACGTAGTGACACCAGGAATCAACTTCCGCTGCGATGCTCTATACACTAGTCTCGCGTAGCCAGACAACTATTCCACAATCTCCGAATGCTATATATAGTCTGGAAGAGCAGCTCCCGAACGGCGAGTATCGGAAGTAGCCACTGCTGCACTGAACTGTAGTCCCATTGGAAACATAACAGAAACACAATAGCTCAGACAAAGTCATTCGAGCTGCCTATTATTGTTATGAGTGTATAGTTTAAGAAAACGTTTGAAAACATCATGAAGGTGACACCAACAACACCAGAGAAAGACGAAATAAAGCCCCCAGAAATGTTGAAAGGAGACATAACGCTTCCAGTAGGACATGTTATTGCTACTGCACCAAGGGGGCGGTTGCGTCACATCCGCTTTATCTCGCACTCACCGTTTCTATTTCCGTCTGCCAGACTGTATGCTGGGAGCATTTGACCAAATCGCGGAGGCAACAGTCTGGCCACGCGAGACTATCTATACACCAACACGGAGCTAGAAAGGAACGCCCATAAACGTCACATCCGCTTTGAGCGTGGGGGAAAACAAACCGCCTTTCCCCATTGAGTTAATACAGCGTAAACAGTACACTATCGTTTTAATCACGTTCAGAGCGATTTTTTTGGACGATAAAACACTCGACAGCCAAGAAAAATCCATCAGAAGGACTTCTGGAACGCAATCGTTCACTCGCCGTCGTAAAGTTCACTTATTATTAAGATAAGCCTATTATGGATGACTGATTGATTGATTGAACGCACCGCTGTGCAGCACGGAGCTACTGTACCTCGTCTAAACTACTACTCCTGCCTCATCAAAACCTCTGGAATAAAACGGGACCCAATTTTACTCTTTATACGTTGACCACATATTCAGTCTACTACACCAAATCTATTTTTGCCAATCTATGCCGTGCCAAAAATCAACAAGCTCGCACATAGGTTGGACCTCGGTTATCTTCTCCCTGGCATATAGGATATAAAGTCGGAGTTCAAGTGGTTTGTAATCAGAGTCAGATTAATATATTCCCCGCAAATTACACAAGCACTGACTGAGATTGAGATCTGTCGTTTCTGTAGGCTATCCAAGTTACACAACCATGAGATGAGATCGGAGATCTGTTTTTCTCTCCATCTACTCTACTCCCTGTGTTACAAAAAAAACATGTTTGCACATGCAGTGTTCATTTCAATCCTGGTAGAGACACTAATATTAATATGAGATATGATCAATTAAACGTGCCACAATATAAATCCAACAGCCAGGCCCATTAGTCGTCAATAGATTTGAAACGTGAATATGGTCTAAATCCATTCCCATTGCCTAATACACTTACAATGGCATCCTCCTCCTGTGTCCTTCCCGTACGTGTTCCATGAACATCATTGCTGAATTAATGGCCTTTGTTTTTTGATATTGTGATTAGTGTAATTGATCATGTTCATGAACATGTGAAAGTGTGTCTCTTACCAGGTGATTAAATCAGTCAGATAACCATGGCATTGATCCGACCAGTCCTATAAGGACAACAATTAATCCCGATGCTATTGCAGATAGTTTTTTGTCCAGGCATTTGCAGTAAGGAATCAATGTAATTAAGTGGTTTATAATCAGACTCAGATTATCCCCCGTGCATGTGTCAGAGTTGCACAATATAAGCACCCGTGGTCCCCCTCTTCCCTCTATGATACAAAACCTGTTTACATTATGTCTTTAATCACCTGGTAGAGACACAATTACAATATATGATCAATTAAACTTACTCTAATATCAAAAAACAACAGTCGTTAAGTCGTCAATGTTGTTTATAGAACACATCGTAGTGAGTTCAAGTAGGATAGAGACCTGATCTTTGAATATATGGCAGGATCGACGCCAGTTTAAAAGTATTTTCTGCAGGTTTGAAACTATTTAGGATAGGATTGTGTTGTGTTGCGTTGTGTCAGTGTGTAAATCCTTGCATGATAACAAGCTGTTAATGGCTGTAGACAACTGGAATTCATTTAATGTGCTCTATAACCATCATTGATTAATTCATGCTATTCGTTTTTTGATACGATAAGTTTAATTTATCATAAAAAAAATGTAACAGTGTCTAATACCAGACGGATAGTCTAGATAACCCATGGTCTTTGATGATGCGACCTGTCCTTAATAATATCAGACAATATTTAATCCCAAAGCTGTTTAATTTTAAATGCATCATTTTTTGTCCATTGGCAACCAAGGAATCAATGTAAGACATTGCAATTAATTAAAACATCGCTATACTATTAAAAAATCGGATTTGAAAACACGGAAAACCCCATTCTACTAACGGGGGTTGTTAAATATTTCCCCCACGCTTGACTCCGCCCCCAGCTATGACGCGCTGATGACAAAGCTCCGTGTTGGTGTATTCTGAAGAGATCGACCACCGGAAGTCTTACATTTGCTAGCCTAGATTTGCTCACAGAACACAGCCCCTTATAGACTTCGTAAACGTTCCATTAATGTATTCATAAACACTTTATATAGCCAGGAGTCCGTTCCCTGCGGTTGGTGGATTCTTTATTCTTTATCCAGTAGTGGATACAAAAATGTCAACCTAAAGCAAGGACCTTCAAAGAACAACTCGGTAGGTTTGGGAAACTATAGCTATGTAGCTTGATAGCTAGCTAGCTCGATAGCAACGTTACAACTTATAAAAGTTATTTACTTGTCAGCTATAGACATCGAGGCGTTTACCCTTACTGCGGACGGACATCTGTTGGGTTCATAGTAAACTTAGTAGAATATGAGTGAGATATTTGCGGTTTAATGTTGTCTGAACTAAAGGCCCTCTTACATATAACAACTTTGAAAAGATTTCGGACGGATTTGTAAAGATTTCTAAAAGACTACCCTCTCACACTATAAGATTTGAAAAAGATTTTCCAAATACTTAATGATGATTTTTAAAAGATTGTGGTTGTTATATGTGAGATGCCTTTGATTGATTGATTGAAGACTTTATTAGAAGTTTGCATAGGAAAAGGTACAGTTTCATGACGGTACAGTTCACTGGTACAAGGTCTACTAAAAGACTGAAGTAAAGATGGCAAGAGATTCACAGATTTGCTTTCCGGGCTCAATAGCTCAGGAACGAAACATTACAAAACCACAAAAAATGTAATGTTTCGTTCCTGAGCTATTGAGCCTGGAAGCGCGAATCTGTGAATCTCTTGCTATCTTTACTTCAGTTACTAAAAGGTCCTAGAAAAGACATTTAAGTATCTCATATAACATTGAATGTCAGACAGATAGAACACAGTACTATGCAGTAGATATGTAAATAAAATGAGAGAACTAAAAACAGTAGGCTATAAAGGCCTCTCCATACTTCGACCGAAATGTTCGGTGAGTTGTGTTTTCCGACGTGCAAATTTCCGAACTCTCGTTCGGTCCAATGCTTTTCAGAAGTTCCGAGGGATATAATTTTAAAAGTATGGAGAGGCCTTTAGTCTAAACAAACAGAAAGTATATACAAAGAAGGGGCAGAGGAGGGTAGGGCTAGGCTAGGTTTGTTTTTTACCAGTTGCGAACGGCTGCTGCCTGTAAGTGGTTTTTCAGGGCAATTTTAAAGGATGCTATAGGGATCCACACTCCTTTATGGCCTTCGGTAAGACTTTCCACATTTTGGTGGTATATAGCAGAAGAACGAGTTTGACCCTTTGTTGGTTTTGACTCTGGGTTGAAAGTGATCTGTGGCACTGCCTCTGGTGTTGTAATTATGGACATCCTTAACGTTTATAAAGTATTTAGACAGGTACTTGGGTATATCATAGTGGTGTAGTGTATCTTGTACACCAGGCCCATTGCAAGTTGCTGTACTCTGTCATCTACTCTGAGCCACCCCACTCTTAACTGGTGAGTAGCGGTGAGGTGAGCCTGATAGGGAAGGTTAAAGACAGGGTGAAATCAAAAACATGTTTTTCACACTTTTAGAGCATATCTGTAGTGATAATATGGCCATACCTAACACTAGATGCCCAAAAAATAGAAAATAAACAATTTTTGTGTATATTTATATCAAAGGTCCCTAAATAGGCCATTCTTAATTACTTCCTGTGAACAGAAATTCAAAAAGTGATGACATAGACAGGTCCGCTTGCATATAAATGAACCTTTGATTACATTCACCTGTTTGTTTCCCATTGCTGGCTCCCATTACTCCCATTACTCAGATTTGAAATCCCATGGCCTGAAGGGCTGGTCCCCTCGGATTGGTTCAGAAACACACATGCTTCCTTTTCAAACTGAAACTTGAAAATAAAATACCCAAAATTGTAATTTCATTGGGTCTTTAAGCAGCACCCTAATTAGTTTATTTTGGGCTGTTTGGAGTTTAGTTAAAATCGTAAAGACTGGTTCAAGATTCCCTTTTCGGTCCAATGCTTTTCAGAAGTTCCGAGGGATATAATTTTAAAAGTATGGAGAGGCCTTTAGTCTAAACAAACAGAAAGTATATACAAAGAAGGGGCAGAGGAGGGTAGGGCTAGGCTAGGTTTGTTTTTTACCAGTTGCGAACGGCTGCTGCCTGTAAGTGGTTTTTCAGGGCAATTTTAAAGGATGCTATAGGGATCCACACTCCTTTATGGCCTTCGGTAAGACTTTCCACATTTTGGTGGTATATAGCAGAAGAACGAGTTTGACCCTTTGTTGGTTTTGACTCTGGGTTGAAAGTGATCTGTGGCACTGCCTCTGGTGTTGTAATTATGGACATCCTTAACGTTTATAAAGTATTTAGACAGGTACTTGGGTATATCATAGTGGTGTAGTGTATCTTGTACACCAGGCCCATTGCAAGTTGCTGTACTCTGTCATCTACTCTGAGCCAACCCACTCTTAACTGGTGAGTAGCGGTGAGGTGAGCCTGATAGGGAAGGTTAAAGACAGGGTGAAATCAAAAACATGTTTTTCACACTTTTAGAGCATATCTGTAGTGATAATATGGCCATACCTAACACTAGATGCCCAAAAAATAGAAAATAAACAATTTTTGTGTATATTTATATCAAAGGTCCCTAAATAGGCCATTCTTAATTACTTCCTGTGATCAGAAATTCAAAAAGTGATGACATAGACAGGTCCGCTTGCATATAAATGAACCTTTGATTACATTCACCTGTTTGTTTCCCATTGCTGGCTCCCATTACTCCCATTACTCAGATTTGAAATCCCATCGCCTGAAGGGCTGGTCCCCTCGGATTGGTTCAGAAACACACATGCTTCCTTTTCAAACTGAAACTTGAAAATAAAATACCCAAAATTGTAATTTCATTGGGTCTTTAAGCAGCACCCTAATTAGTTTATTTTGGGCTGTTTGGAGTTTAGTTAAAATCGTAAAGACTGGTTCAAGATTCCCTGTTATTTGCTGAAATCTGTCTGAAATAGGCCTATTATAGCCATTGTGTTCCTATGATTTGTATCAAGGGGGGAGCAATGATCAACTATTTTCCGTGAACGTCGTGTGTGTGTGTGTGTGTGTGTGTGTGTGTGTGTGTGTGTGTGTGTGTGTGTGTGTGTGTGTGTGTGTGTGTGTGTGTGTGTGTGTGTGTGTGTGTGTGTGTGTGTGTGTGTGTGTGTGTGTGCCCAATCAATCAATCAATCTATCCAAGGAAGAGTGACTTTTTGCCCTTTCCTCTGGCCCCCTCTTCTGGCCCCCTCACCTTGCCTATTTTAGACAGTAAAATACTGCACCCACCCACTCTCAACATCATCACATGAGGGGATATTGTTCCTAACTCAAGTCCCTGTAGTGCGACCTCAAAGCTATGTTGCAGATGCTTTGGAATTGTTTTAACTATAGGTTGGGGCTGTGGGTGGGTGGGTCCTGACAGATAGTCAAATACGTCTTTGAAGATATGAGAACCCCATGGCCAATATGAGAACCCCCATGGCCAATCACAATTTTCCCCCTTCCTTTCATAGCCTCTTTCATAGCCTCTTTCGATAATATGATTAGTATTTCTAAGTTAAAAAATACTTTCAATCTAAATACAATAACATGGTATTTACATTGGCCATATTGCATAGGTTATAGATGAGCCTAATTACAATGCTAGTAAAGCAAGCCTGATAAAAGTATCAAACATGCACAAAATTCAACAGAACACAGGAAAATATACTGTATATCTGTTAAGAAGTTTTGGGGGGAGGACCAATGTTGGCAACCCTGCTCATTGGCGAGGTGTCCTAGCAAGTGATTTGGCGAGTTGGATTTTGGCGAAGTGACCAGTATTTCATTTTCTATGTCTACCATTACAGTGGATGGAATGGAGGGCACCTCTTCCAGTACATCACGAAGATGGATCCCAACCAGTCGAAGATGGAGGCCACAGTTGGAGAGGCTTGCAAAAATGGATGACAGTGAACTTGTCAAAGTTGGGAAATGTGTGTTTGCGGAAAACGAGGAATTCCACATAGGAACGGGGAGTAAAGGAACTGCGGTCTACTTGGGGTTAGAGGATGATGGCACTGAAGTCGCAGTGAAGAAAATGACAATTAGAAACCTTGCAGGGCTGAAGAATGAGGGAACAATTTTACAAAAGCTTAATTATCCTTCAACTATCCTAAAATATGTTGACTATGTAGAGGATAAGAACTTTGGTTACCTTGCTCTTCAGTTATGTGAATACACCCTGGAAGAATACATGCGTATACGCAACCCTTCTAAACGGGAGAGGAAACAGCTTGCAAATCAAGTTCTCCAGAGCTTAACAGTTCTTCATTGTCAAAATCCTACAATTCTCCATCGTGATATCAATCCCCAGAATGTCTTTATTGGTAAGCTATGATGATGATGATAATAATAATCATTATTAAAATAATTATTAAAAGTATAATTATTAATATTAATATTATGTATGCAACAGAAGCTGAAATGTATCTTAACAAATATGCTTTGCAGATATTAAAGGCAGGGCACTATTGGCAGATTTCGGAATAAGTCTAGAATTAAAAGGACACACAAGTATACGCACGGCGCCTGCAGGAACAAGATGCTGGATGGCACGGGAGACTTTGGAAGGTGATCCTGTCCTTCAAAGAAGCACTGACATCCAGGTTGTTATTTATTCTGCATGATAATATAATGAGAACCATATTGTGTTTGTTTTACATACTTTATATATTAATTCTTAATGGCTGAGACTTTGGTAGAAGAAGCAGTGATATCCAGTTTATTATATTCTGTGTGAGAACAATTTAATGAATAACTTAAAACACATTTAATTATTTTCATGTTCATTCTACAGGTGGCTGGGATGGTGATATATTACATCCTTTCTGGGGGAGAACATCCATTTGGTTCAGGCATCAGATGTGAAGTCAACATTTATGATGGAATCTACAAGCTGGACAAGGTTAAAGATGAGGCTGCTAAGCATCTCATCGAGAAGATGATCAATGGAGACCCAGAGAAAAGACCTACAGTGGAGGAATGTTTGGCCCATCCCTTCTGGTCAAATGAGAGGTACGATAGAAACGTTTTACTTTTAGCTCCACATTCATTCATTAACTGATCAAATCTTATTTCGGCTGAAGTTATTGATAGCTCAGTTTTTCGTACCCCATATCTATCGGACAGTGAAATAATTATTGACATCAATAAACGGAGGAAACATCTTATAAGTTATAATAGTATTTGGGTTTATTCCAGGAAAGGGATCTTACAAGCATCAGAAAGACATGGTTCCAGATCAATTCTTTCTACGTTAACACAGTGATGCAAAGGTTTTATACACATTGCGGGTTTAATGTGCTCTGTTTCCTAGTCAACTAGGGTTGGTGTGACACCAGAAATTTAAACAACTCTTGATATTATGGTTTTCTGTGAGAGATTCTACCAAAACAATGCTGATAACAGCCTCAGAGGAACAGACATTTTAACCAAAGCTCACTCACACAAGGTCTGCTGGCTACCAAATATGGAAGCACATACAAATGAAATAATATCTATAGTGAGAAATATGTCTATTTATCACTCTTGTATAGATATTATTTCATTTTGTATGTGCTTCCATATTCTATCAGTTATATTTTTCTACTCTCGGAGTAATAATGTGGGTCTTTTTCAGGCAAAAGACCCACTGCGTACGTTATTCATGGGTTGCCTAAACGGCCATATTAAGGACCAACACAGGTGTTTCAATGTGTCTGATTCGCATAGAACTAATGTTCTACACCAATCAGAACACCTGTGTTGGTCCTTAACATGGCTGGTGTAGGACTACAAATGCAACCCATGAATAGAAACAAAATAGAATTTTTATATGCACAGATTTATATACATTTTCGTGTCTTTAGCTTTTAGCTAGTGCTAGCCCAGTAGCCCTGTGCGAGCAGAGGAAGTTGCTAACTGTGGGCTGTGAGTGCGACCCTGCGGGCGATGGGAAGAGAATGTACTTAAGCTCCGCCCCGCAAGATCTACAAGCTCACAACGGTTGCATTTTTGACGCGACCTGAGCTTGTATAGCCATGTTTCCATAAACACATTCGAATTAGGGAAGCAAATTATCAGAAATGCGTATAAAGACAAAGCAAATTTTGCCTTTTTCCATTAACACTTGGGGAGCCAAACGCGTTCAGGGACGAGTTATGGCCACTAGATGTCACCCTGCCACAGGAAGTTATATCGTCGAGGGACGAGTCAACAAATAGTTAACTTTTCGAGACCGCAGCTTCCCTTTGCATGCCCTGAATCCATTACGTCACCCAGCCAGGGCAGGAAGCCCCCTGTCTCTCCCCACACGGAAGGATTTTACATGGCTTTAGATTCTACTTTGAAACATAAGAACGGCTTTATCTGAGAATGAGGTAAAAACAGCCCCATGGAGGCAGAGAGCTGATTGTTTTCACGGCGACACTTTACCGCGAATTTACCGCGATTTTTTTACCGCGAGTTTCGCGAGCGTTTGTAAACAAATGGAGTACCTCCTCAATCTTCTCTGGACACGCACGTGCACACGCACGAAGCTTGCGGGGCTCATCAAAACATAACGTAAGTCAATGGTGGCACCAGCAACAGCTATAAATGTTATAAACCTTGGCCGCCCATGTGTTAAACTGATGAAATGCGATTTTTGGGAGAGCTGGGATGGGGCTGATTTTTTCAGACCGAGAGACGTGAGCACTGCTGTGACTCACTGCACATTCATCCTGCAGCGTCACAGATGCGAGCTGCTGTGAGCTTGTAGGTCGGCCACTTTTGGCATGCGCAACACGGTGATGACGAAGGGTCACTCTGTGTGTAACAACCGGTTTGTTTTGTAGGCTAACGCTATACAATGGAGGTTAATTAAGCGGCTGGGGAAAGTGTTATAGGAGGACGATATGGACCAGAACGTCATAATTGTTCCGCATGTGTTGTCTGACCCGTTTCCATTCACAAATGCGCATTTAGTTTATTCGATAAAGCCTCAAAATCCACATCCTCCAAGCGGATAATTCTTTTGCGGATAATGAAAGTTTATTCGCATTTTGAAGTGTTTCCATAAAATGATTTTGCGAATAAGCCTTAAGGCCTCTCCACACCAAAAAGTCTGCAAAGGACTGCAAAGAACTTGCAAAGGACTGCAAAGAACTTGCAAAGGACTGCAAAGAACTGCACAGAACTTCGTCTGCCGACTGTATGCCGACTGTACTTACTGTATGCAATTGTGCGCATGCGCGGAGAGATCGCATGAAATACCATTCCAAACCAGGAGGTGGCAGTAGTCTGAAAGGCTATTTTCACTCCATAGTTGATCGTCCCTGCATGCCGTCGCTGTCGGAAAATGCTGTTATTAAGCCTATTATTTATATTATTATTTGGATAAAGTAGAACAACCTTTAAAACCAATCATAATCATTTAAAATTGTATCATGATCTGACACTTTCACAACAGCTTGTTGCTGCTTCAGCGTTCTGCCTCCGTGTGACGTCGCGCATTGAAAATATCAGAGCTACAAGCTCACAACATGTCGGAACTTGAAGCGTTGTGAGCTTGTATGTCTGCTATGCTCGACACGCACCGTCATACGCTGAAGCACACATCCAGCTTTTCACAGCTGAAAGAGGAGGTAATAAACCAAACTGGACCCAGTTGAAACGTGGATATTATACAATCAAGCACCTTGGGCAACTACTACATCGCGCTAGGCAAGCAGTTCACTCGCGCCCACTTTATTCAGTTGTGTGTAGTGTGTTGTCTCGGTGTCCTCTGTGACTGTGTGGAAACAGTATGTATGCCAAACAGATAGCTACCAGCGGATTGTGTGTTGTCTTTTATCCGCTCTCGTTGGCTCATTTCACTGCCGACGGGCAAGGGACTGACTCAACAAAACCGGGCAAGTCCAGTTTCCCAGTTTTCGGTCGATAACGTTCCCGACCCGCTGCCGAAAACCTGACGATGAGCTCCCGTTCGGCAACCGACGCTATCCGCCGCCTTCCGCCGCCGAATCGTCGACGAATCTGTGCGGTTAAAAGTGGCCTTTAAATGCGCATCAAAAGGCTTTATGGAAACACCACTACTGTCAGCTATTCTCAGACTCACGCTTCACCATACCGTTGCGAGCAGGGTGAAGTGTCTCGCGTCTCACCGGCCAACACACAGAGGAAGTTCGTTGAATGAAGTGAAAGCAGCGCTCCCCAGAAAACATGTTTGGGGATCTGTTGGGAATTATGTTCCCCATAAACCTTATTTAGCACTACATTTTCACCAGGATAGTAACGTGTTGCATTTGTTGAACGTTACGTCACTACTTGGAGCTACGCTACAGAAAAAGCTATTTGGTTCAATTGGATCGAAGCTACCATGACGTTACTTTGAAATGTAGTTAAGCTATGTACAGTGGTTAGCAGTTAAGATTGGCAGTGTCACCAGTTGACTGCCTCTGTGGCACCACTGTAGTGCCACTGAGTAAATGTGAGTAAATGTGGTACCACCTTTTTTAGAGGTGTTACAGCATGTAATGTGGCTTATCTGCCACAGGGAGGCACATGTGAGTCCATGAACCCTACATTACAGTGTTGGCAACACAGCAAGGGTGAACAGATTCATTGTGATTGTTATTAATTAAAGAAAACTTAGACGACAATGCAGAGTTCAGGTTGAATTGAAATGCAATTGTTGCTTTATACACAACTGTGTTTATTATACTTAAAAGCATTTGACAAATGAAAAACTAGATGTGCCTAGAACTCAACTAGATTTGTAATAATAAGTATGCTAATGAATTCTAATTTCCCCATGACCCATGACAGGAAAATAATAATAATAATAGTACATAAAATATTCAGTCAACAATTAGAAAAATACGGTTTAAATAAAACAAATTGAAACAGTTTGAATGGACAACATTTTAGAGGCTAAAGGAACAATTTATGAGTTTTCATTCTGTAGTGCTAGTCTAGTGGATAGTGTCATGGAATGGCATATGGGAGAACAGAGTTTAATCCCCTGCTGAGGAATCTATTTTTCAAGAACTTCGTAAGAGTAATGCTGCATTCACACTACGAAAAGCCAAGCTAATGGTTTGCTTGGTAATTCAATGTATTCTCTATGCAAACCAGCTTAAAACATTTCCAGCTTTTTTCCAGCTAGGAAATTTTTAAAGCTGGTTTGCATAGAGAATACATTGTATTACCAAGCATTGAAGACTTTATTAGAAGATTGCATAGGAAAAGGTACAGTTTCATGACGGTACAGTTCACTGGTACAAGGTCTACTACAAGGAGATCCATGAAAAGACTAAGCTTATTTCCACTGGAAACCATTAAAGTATCTCATATAACATTGAATGACAGACAAATAGAACACAGTACTATGCAGTAGATATGTAAAGAAAAATTTTACCAGTTGCGAACGGCTGCTGCCTGATTTTCATTACACCTTGGCACCAAGGTACATAATACATTATTATTATAATGTTTTTTTTTTTTTATTAGAGAAATAATGCAAAGTTCTTCGAATGACCACAACTCCCAAGCTACAAGTCCCAACCCCCCATGTGACACAGTTTAGCAAACAAACTCACAGAGAGAGTCAGACACACACAGTGGGGGGTTGGGGGGTTGGGGTTTTGGGAGTACACAGGTACGAATTCTGGCCAGGCCACCTACTTGCTGAAGTGTCCCTGAGCAAGACTTTTAAATCCCTAAATTAAGAAACAATCTCTATTGAAAGAATACTAATGACTTATTTTATTATCGTTTTAACTTTGTCTCTTCTGCAATCATCATAGGGATATACAAAATAGCCGTAATGATTACTAACTTCTAATTGTTGAATGGAAGATTTTATTGTATTGTTTTTTCAAACCATTAGCTTGGCTTTTCATAGTGTGAATAAGGCAAAATATTTTTTAACATGATGAACATACAGTTAGTGGCCGTTGAGCTTGTCACATTTTCTGGGGCATTTTTCTACGATCTGTCCATAGACTCTACACATGTAAATGCAGAAACTCATTGATCAATAGCAGGTTTCACTTTTATATGATATTTTATATACGATTGAGGGGCTAAATACATGTGATAGAAGCTCACAACACAGCAAGACGTGTTGTGAGCTTGTAGATCTTCTATTTTCTCACACAGAAACAAATAAATTCTACTGGTTTCTATAGTGCTTTCTGTAATAACCATGTGAGTGATGTGTTGCAGTAGCAATCTACTCTTTGTTACTGATTTATTTTTATTTTTATCCCCTCCAACTGTAGCCTACTTTTCCCCACGTTCATATTTTATATGTTTACACTTGCTTTGGCAATGTAAACTTGGACCTAGGCTTTCTCAAGCCAAGAGCACCTTTGAATTATTTTTAATGTTTTTTTTAAGAAATAAAATAGCAAAACCAAATAATATATTAGGCTATATGGTGAGAGAGAGAGAGAGAGAGAGAGAGAGAGAGAGAGAGATTTCATATTCCGGTTATGCTTGGATAATTATTCCTTTGACAGTGGTAAAATAGTACAGAGTGTAGCCTCGTCATCGCAACCAGTCTCACTCTCTTGAGTTGACTGTGAAACTGAACACTACACCTCTTGACATGCAAATTAACCCAATATTCTATCAATGGTCCTGGCAGCATGAGGTGTGAAGCTTACTTACTTTTCATTCTCATGATGCACACACAGCAAAAATAACTTCTCTTGCACTCTCTCTTTCGTTGATATAAGTTAAATGAAGTCAGTGAAGTTTATAGAATATAGTCTATCTAGACCGGGAAGTTGAGCGTAGCCTGGTCCAACAAAATACATCTCTGCAGTCTGCACATAACATCTCTGCACAAACACATGCACCTCAAATGAAACTATAGGTCCAGGCTACTTAAAGTTAACTCTTAAGGTAAAGTATTGACATCCAAATGTACTTAAAGTATCAAAAGTAAAAGTACTCATTATGCAGAATGTCCCATTTCACAAGTTTACAATGTATACAAATATTTTGCAGATCTAGCCTACAAGCTCACAATTCGTGGCATCGCAAGACATTGTGAGATTAATTGTAGATCACCTGACGTTTTGGCTGAGTGAAGTGGGTAATTTATATTTTGTAATAATAATCCAAATCTACAAATGACTTTAGTAACATTTCTTTAGTAATTGGAAACACTCAAGTTAAGTACTTAAAGAAGAAATTATATTTAAGTACAATACTTAATTAAATCAAATGTACTAGTTAGGCTACTTTCCACCGGTGGTGTTTGTTTTCTCCAATGTGAGAGGGTGTTACCACATTTGCTATATTCTGTGAGTGAAACAAGCGACCAGGTCTATGAAAACAAGCCCAAAAGAAGCAACCATTTCACCACTTGAACTCTATTACATCAGCTATTTTAAAAAAAATATCTTGAAATTAAGGACAAATAAGCCACTACACTTAAGAAACTAGCCCTAACAAAAGCAACCCACAACTATGAATCTTTACAAGCGACTTTACAGGAAAACAGGACCAAAGTCACTTAAAATAAGCAGACCCAGCAACACTGGCAGGCTAGAGTTGTTAAGACATGTTGCATGCTGAAAGATAACTGATCTGCAAACCTTTGGGGGAAGGGAAGGTTGTGTCTAGGGCTTCTTTGATTCACATGCAAATTATCCCAATATTCTATCAATGGTCCTGGCAGCCTGAGGTGTGAAGCTACCTACAGTTTACTTTTCATTCTCATGATGCACACACAGCAACAGCCACTGAGTCATCAAAACTAATGTCTAATCAATGTCCAGTATACAATGCGTGTCAGATGCGATGCATGTTGTTGATAAAAGTTTGTTCATAGAATATATCTATCCACCATAAAACTATACCAGAGTATCAGATGGGAAATCTCTCTCTCTGGCTTTAAAGGGATCCCTGGCTAATACGACAAATACGCCTTAATACATTATAATTGCCCTGTATAAATACAATGTAAAATCAAAAACACCTTAATTATTTTATTTCTTCTAGAAATAGCTAATCTTTCACTCAATAGGGGAAATGCCCGTCGCAAGTTGATGATGATCAGATTCCAAACTGTTCCCTTTCCTCCTTTAAAAAAAAAATCAAATTCATGATCGCCAGTGGTGTAAAGCAACTAAGCCTACATTAGTACAGTTGTGAGATATTTGTACTTTACTTGAGTATTTCCAATTTCCAATACTTTCATTTCTACTTCATTATATATTGGATCCAAATATTGTACTTTTACTCCACTACATTTATTTGAAAACTTTAGTTACTAATTACTTTGCACATACACTTTTAATATTATAAAATATACATTTATCCACTTTACACCTATTTATACCATGGCTATTTGAAAATAGCCGATCTACAGTCCATTGCAGAGATTTGAATGTTTTCACTTAAAATGTGTTTGGTTCTAACTTCTGTACTGTCATTGATTATGATAGATTTCAAATCTTTTGTGTTTGTTTTGTCTAACATTGTTTAGTGTAAGAAACATAGTTGTTTTTTAAAGTAGCAATCTTTAAAAAAGAAAATACTCACAATTACTTATTGTATTTAATTACTTATTGTGATAATCAACTTCTAATGGTTGGCTGGAGGATTTTATTGAATTATTTTATTTATTCTTTATTTTTACTGTCCTGGAGACTTTGAAATTAGAATAATTAATTTGTTTAATGTTGTTAAATATGATAACAATAATAATATAATATATAATAATAATAAAGCAATAATTGCTTTTCAGTTCATTAGAACTCTGCATGTAAATTCACCCTTTCCCCTGGATTCCAGAGTTTAGTAATACATCTTTTTAATACAATTGCCAACAAGTCATTGCTGTTGACTGAAAGATTGTTTTTGGCTCAAAATCTACTCATTCTTGAAAATTAAATTAACTACCCAGTTAAGCAACAAACCTGTCTCATATGCCTTTATCTGGGCATTAGTTGCTCTCTAACCCCACCTAGTGGTTGTGGCATGTAACAACGTGGTGCCTCAACTGATCTGGCTGCCATGGTGGTACCACATCAGTGCCACGACCAGCACTTTCAAGGTACAACCACTGTAGCGTTGCTACTGCCCATCACTGCATAGGCCTATATAGCGTGATAACTTTACAGCAAGATAAAGACTGCTAAAGATGAAGTGTTGATTAGCTTGTAATCCTGATCGATGTCATTGGTAGTTAGGTTTCTGCAACTGTTAATTCAGTAGGCCACCAGTGAGACGCAGTGTGAGTAGAAATTAGTATAATGAGTTTATAATGAGATTAGTGAGGACCCGAGGACACGATGATGCGGTTGAACATGGGAAGTGAATTATTGCTTCATGATCTCATGTGCCCACTGTGTGGCGCTCTCTGCTTTAGTGCCCAGTTTTGTCCTATTCTACACTTTGTTATGGTGCCCACTATTTATTAAGTGTGCCTGCCATGCAATGGCAAACCACTTATTGTAATCCACCATACTTAATTAATTAGGGTAGTTAGTTAATTAATGATCCCACAAATGTTGGTGCTGCCGCACGATTGCCACCCCCGCAATATATACATCAAAACGTGCGGCTCGGCTGGGAATGGGGTGCTCTTACTTTTCCTTCCGATCCGTGTTACCATGGCGACGTAATTCGCAAAAAATGGTGCAGAAAAATGCCATTGACTTTTGATGGGGAATGCCACAATACTCTGGCATACTTTTTTCCTAGCAACGTGATTTAAACTTTAAAACGCTCACCCAACTTTGGACTTTTTCCGGCCAATAGGGACGAGCTGTAATTGCTTAAGCCCCACCCCCTCTGTATTCCTATTGGCTGGGCTTTAAACAGCCATAACTCCACTTCCCAACATGTTACTGGTCTCAAACATTCCCAATGGCTTACCGCTAATGCTAAAAATGCTAATGCTAAAAATATAAATGTTAAATATGCTAATGCTAATATGTTAATGCTAAAAATGCTAATTTTAATGCTAAAAATGCTAATACTAATTTAAAAAATAATAATGTTAAAGCTAATGCTAATAAAAATGCTAATGTTAATGTTAAAGCTAATGCTAACACCAACTGCTACACAAGGTTGCACACACTTAGTGAGCTGCAGGCACACTTAAAGGACAACTTAGAATAGAAAAGCTGAGTGTTAAAATGTTTTCATTTACTGCTTTCTATTGTTTTAGCGATTTTAGTAGTTCGATTTCAGTCTTTTTAGACACAATAAACCAGCAATTTATTTGTTAATATTTACACCAGCCCCCATAAGTCACACCTGCCCATGAAAGATTGCGGTGCATCTTGGGAATGGGCTTATTGTGTCTAAAAATACATATTTAGCCACTTGCATGGGCATGCATGCAAATCAAAATCATTAAAATTACTAAAATGATAGAAAGAAGTAAATGAAAACATTTATCTTTTCTTTTCTCTAATGACTATCTAAAATATGAACCCTTGTTGATGATTCATCACTAAACGATCGTTTTGTGGGTCAGTTTTTAGCCCAAGGAATGTTTTTCGTGCAAACCAAATGCTTGCGATGGATTCAGCATCATGAAAAAACCCTAGTTTGACCCCTCACATGATACTTAAAGTGATAGTTCACCTATTTTTGACATAAAGCTGTGTGAAATACTTGCCATTAAAACAGTGGTTAAAAATGTATCAATTGATTACCAGAGTCCCGTGGTCAGAGTTCTGGTCAGTTTCTAATGAATATTAAGTAGTTCCAATGGGGTGGGGGCCATTTGGCGTGGCCCAATCATTGAAAATAGATTAATCCACAAAACTAGCGTCATTTGTATTGTTGGCCTATTTCTACCATATAGAGCGAGGTTTCGTTCTGATCAGCTGACTGCAAAGCACCTTGTTTTGGGGAAATACGTTGCAGCGGCGTAGTGATACTGGACACAAAAAATAGTACCATGTGACAGAGGGGTCAAAGTTGAACGAAAGTTGGTCTATTTGGTAGAAATAGGTCAACAATACAAATGAAGCTAGTTTTGTGGATTCATCTATTTTTAATGATTGGGCCATGAGCCCCTGCCAAATCACCGGAACTACTTTATATTCATCTAAAACTGACCAGAACTCTGACCACGGGACTCTGGTAATGGATTAATACATTTGTAACCACTATTTTAATGGCAAGTATTTCACACAGCTTCATGTAAAAAATAGGTGAACTATCACTTTAAAGCATATTTATTTTTTTGTATTTTTTTCTTGTATAGTAAATTAATGGGACAAAAACACAAATGAGTTTTTTATGAGGTTTCCCCCAGGGAGTTGAATTTCAACCTTTTACTACATATTATTACACACCTTTAGAAACACATTGGTGAAGACATTTCTTGGTAACGATTTACTTCGCAGATTGGTCAAATATCTTTAAAAAAATCCCCTTACTAATGGGTCACCCCAAAGAGTTACAGGAAGTCAGGAACACTATGATCTTAGGAAGCACATACAGTAGAACACATCAGTCCAACTATTGGTCATGGTGGCTAACTGATTAATTTGAATAGTAACATATTTACTTAATAATGCTACTTTTTTTATATAGTTTTCTTTTTTATCTATTTTTTTAATTAATTAATTTATTCATAAACACTGTTCCTCTTTTCAGGTTCCCCACACCAGCCCTAGTGGACAATCTGTGTGACAAGTCAAGTAGGTTAACTCCACATTGCACAGCTATATAAAGCCATGTCTTACCTTGTGCTAAAATATCCAATATTATATTGAGGTGCCCAGACGTCCCTAGTGCTATTCCTTTACCAACACAGGGGGGACATACAGCATACAACAGACATGTCATGTCAGCCTCTTTGTACAGCATCTAGCTCAGTGGTTCTCAACCTTTTCAGGCCGTGACCCCCAACACAGGAAAATATACTGTATATCTGTTAAGAAGTTTTGGGGGGAGGACCAATGTTGGCAACCCTGCTCATTGGCGAGGTGTCCTAGCAAGTGATTTGGCGAGTTGGATTTTGGCGAAGTGACCAGTATTTCATTTTCTATGTCTACCATTACAGTGGATGGAATGGAGGGCACCTCTTCCAGTACATCACGAAGATGGATCCCAACCAGTCGAAGATGGAGGCCACAGTTGGAGAGGCTTGCAAAAATGGATGACAGTGAACTTGTCAAAGTTGGGAAATGTGTGTTTGCGGAAAACGAGGAATTCCACATAGGAACGGGGAGTAAAGGAACTGCGGTCTACTTGGGGTTAGAGGATGATGGCACTGAAGTCGCAGTGAAGAAAATGACAATTAGAAACCTTGCAGGGCTGAAGAATGTGGGAACAATTTTACAAAAGCTTAATTATCCTTCAACTATCCTAAAATATGTTGACTATGTAGAGGATAAGAACTTTGGTTACCTTGCTCTTCAGTTATGTGAATACACCCTGGAAGAATACATGCGTATACGCAACCCTTCTAAACGGGAGAGGAAACAGCTTGCAAATCAAGTTCTCCAGAGCTTAACAGTTCTTCATTGTCAAAATCCTACAATTCTCCATCGTGATATCAATCCCCAGAATGTCTTTATTGGTAAGCTATGATGATGATGATAATAATAATCATTATTAAAATAATTATTAAAAGTATAATTATTAATATTAATATTATGTATGCAACAGAAGCTGAAATGTATCTTAACAAATATGCTTTGCAGATATTAAAGGCAGGGCACTATTGGCAGATTTCGGAATAAGTCTAGAATTAAAAGGACACACAAGTATACGCACGGCGCCTGCAGGAACAAGATGCTGGATGGCACGGGAGACTTTGGAAGGTGATCCTGTCCTTCAAAGAAGCACTGACATCCAGGTTGTTATTTATTCTGCATGATAATATAATGAGAACCATATTGTGTTTGTTTTACATACTTTATATATTAATTCTTAATGGCTGAGACTTTGGTAGAAGAAGCAGTGATATCCAGTTTATTATATTCTGTGTGAGAACAATTTAATGAATAACTTAAAACACACATTTAATTATTTTCATGTTCATTCTACAGGTGGCTGGGATGGTGATATATTACATCCTTTCTGGGGGAGAACATCCATTTGGTTCAGGCATCAGATGTGAAGTCAACATTTATGATGGAATCTACAAGCTGGACAAGGTTAAAGATGAGGCTGCTAAGCATCTCATCGAGAAGATGATCAATGGAGACCCAGAGAAAAGACCTACAGTGGAGGAATGTTTGGCCCATCCCTTCTGGTCAAATGAGAGGTACGATAGAAACGTTTTACTTTTAGCTCCACATTCATTCATTAACTGATCAAATCTTATTTCGGCTGAAGTTATTGATAGCTCAGTTTTTCGTACCCCATATCTATCGGACAGTGAAATAATTATTGACATCAATAAACGGAGGAAACATCTTATAAGTTATAATAGTATTTGGGTTTATTCCAGGAAAGGGATCTTACAAGCATCAGAAAGACATGGTTCCAGATCAATTCTTTCTACGTTAACACAGTGATGCAAAGGTTTTATACACATTGCGGGTTTAATGTGCTCTGTTTCCTAGTCAACTAGGGTTGGTGTGACACCAGAAATTTAAACAACTCTTGATATTATGGTTTTCTGTGAGAGATTCTACCAAAACAATGCTGATAACAGCCTCAGAGGAACAGACATTTTAACCAAAGCTCACTCACACAAGGTCTGCTGGCTACCAAATATGGAAGCACATACAAATGAAATAATATCTATAGTGAGAAATATGTCTATTTATCACTCTTGTATAGATATTATTTCATTTTGTATGTGCTTCCATATTCTATCAGTTATATTTTTCTACTCTCAGAGTAATAATGTGGGTCTTTTTCAGGCAAAAGACCCACTGCGTACGTTATTCATGGGTTGCCTAAACGGCCATATTGAGGACCAACACAGGTGTTTCAATGTGTCTGATTCGCATAGAACTAATGTTCTACACCAATCAGAACACCTGTGTTGGTCCTTAACATGGCTGGTGTAGGACTACAAATGCAACCCATGAATAGAAACAAAATAGAATTTTTATATGCACAGATTTATATACATTTTCGTGTCTTTAGCTTTTAGCTAGTGCTAGCCCAGTAGCCCTGTGCGAGCAGAGGAAGTTGCTAACTGTGGGCTGTGAGTGCGACCCTGCGGGCGATGGGAAGAGAATGTACTTAAGCTCCGCCCCGCAAGATCTACAAGCTCACAACGGTTGCATTTTTGACGCGACCTGAGCTTGTATAGCCATGTTTCCATAAACACATTCGAATTAGGGAAGCAAATTATCAGAAATGCGTATAAAGACAAAGCAAATTTTGCCTTTTTCCATTAAACTGATGAAATGCGATTTTTGGGAGAGCTGGGATGGGGCTGATTTTTTCAGACCGAGAGACGTGAGCACTGCTGTGACTCACTGCACATTCATCCTGCAGCGTCACAGATGCGAGCTGCTGTGAGCTTGTAGGTCGGCCACTTTTGGCATGCGCAACACGGTGATGACGAAGGGTCACTCTGTGTGTAACAACCGGTTTGTTTTGTAGGCTAACGCTATACAATGGAGGTTAATTAAGCGGCTGGGGAAAGTGTTATAGGAGGACGATATGGACCAGAACGTCATAATTGTTCCGCATGTGTTGTCTGACCCGTTTCCATTCACAAATGCGCATTTAGTTTATTCGATAAAGCCTCAAAATCCACATCCTCCAAGCGGATAATTCTTTTGCGGATAATGAAAGTTTATTCGCATTTTGAAGTGTTTCCATAAAATGATTTTGCGAATAAGCCTTAAGGCCTCTCCACACCAAAAAGTCTGCAAAGGACTGCAAAGAACTTGCAAAGGACTGCAAAGAACTTGCAAAGGACTGCAAAGAACTGCACAGAACTTCGTCTGCCGACTGTATGCCGACTGTACTTACTGTATGCAATTGTGCGCATGCGCGGAGAGATCGCATGAAATACCATTCCAAACCAGGAGGTGGCAGTAGTCTGAAAGGCTATTTTCACTCCATAGTTGATCGTCCCTGCATGCCGTCGCTGTCGGAAAATGCTGTTATTAAGCCTATTATTTATATTATTATTTGGATAAAGTAGAACAACCTTTAAAACCAATCATAATCATTTAAAATTGTATCATGATCTGACACTTTCACAACAGCTTGTTGCTGCTTCAGCGTTCTGCCTCCGTGTGACGTCGCGCATTGAAAATATCAGAGCTACAAGCTCACAACATGTCGGAACTTGAAGCGTTGTGAGCTTGTATGTCTGCTATGCTCGACACGCACCGTCATACGCTGAAGCACACATCCAGCTTTTCACAGCTGAAAGAGGAGGTAATAAACCAAACTGGACCCAGTTGAAACGTGGATATTATACAATCAAGCACCTTGGGCAACTACTACATCGCGCTAGGCAAGCAGTTCACTCGCGCCCACTTTATTCAGTTGTGTGTAGTGTGTTGTCTCGGTGTCCTCTGTGACTGTGTGGAAACAGTATGTATGCCAAACAGATAGCTACCAGCGGATTGTGTGTTGTCTTTTATCCGCTCTCGTTGGCTCATTTCACTGCCGACGGGCAAGGGACTGACTCAACAAAACCGGGCAAGTCCAGTTTCCCAGTTTTCGGTCGATAACGTTCCCGACCCGCTGCCGAAAACCTGACGATGAGCTCCCGTTCGGCAACCGACGCTATCCGCCGCCTTCCGCCGCCGAATCGTCGACGAATCTGTGCGGTTAAAAGTGGCCTTTAAATGCGCATCAAAAGGCTTTATGGAAACACCACTACTGTCAGCTATTCTCAGACTCACGCTTCACCATACCGTTGCGAGCAGGGTGAAGTGTCTCGCGTCTCACCGGCCAACACACAGAGGAAGTTCGTTGAATGAAGTGAAAGCAGCGCTCCCCAGAAAACATGTTTGGGGATCTGTTGGGAATTATGTTCCCCATAAACCTTATTTAGCACTACATTTTCACCAGGATAGTAACGTGTTGCATTTGTTGAACGTTACGTCACTACTTGGAGCTACGCTACAGAAAAAGCTATTTGGTTCAATTGGATCGAAGCTACCATGACGTTACTTTGAAATGTAGTTAAGCTATGTACTGTAGCGTTGCTACTGCCCATCACTGCATAGGCCTATATAGCGTGATAACTTTACAGCAAGATAAAGACTGCTAAAGATGAAGTGTTGATTAGCTTGTAATCCTGATCGATGTCATTGGTAGTTAGGTTTCTGCAACTGTTAATTCAGTAGGCCACCAGTGAGACGCAGTGTGAGTAGAAATTAGTATAATGAGTTTATAATGAGATTAGTGAGGACCCGAGGACACGATGATGCGGTTGAACATGGGAAGTGAATTATTGCTTCATGATCTCATGTGCCCACTGTGTGGCGCTCTCTGCTTTAGTGCCCAGTTTTGTCCTATTCTACACTTTGTTATGGTGCCCACTATTTATTAAGTGTGCCTGCCATGCAATGGCAAACCACTTATTGTAATCCACCATACTTAATTAATTAGGGTAGTTAGTTAATTAATGATCCCACAAATGTTGGTGCTGCCGCACGATTGCCACCCCCGCAATATATACATCAAAACGTGCGGCTCGGCTGGGAATGGGGTGCTCTTACTTTTCCTTCCGATCCGTGTTACCATGGCGACGTAATTCGCAAAAAATGGTGCAGAAAAACGCCATTGACTTTTGATGGGGAATGCCACAATACTCTGGCATACTTTTTTCCTAGCAACGTGATTTAAACTTTAAAACGCTCACCCAACTTTGGACTTTTTCCGGCCAATAGGGACGAGCTGTAATTGCTTAAGCCCCACCCCCTCTGTATTCCTATTGGCTGGGCTTTAAACAGCCATAACTCCACTTCCCAACATGTTACTGGTCTCAAACATTCCCAATGGCTTACCGCTAATGCTAAAAATGCTAATGCTAAAAATATAAATGTTAAATATGCTAATGCTAATATGTTAATGCTAAAAATGCTAATTTTAATGCTAAAAATGCTAATACTAATTTAAAAAATAATAATGTTAAAGCTAATGCTAATAAAAATGCTAATGTTAATGTTAAAGCTAATGCTAACACCAACTGCTACACAAGGTTGCACACACTTAGTGAGCTGCAGGCACACTTAAAGGACAACTTAGAATAGAAAAGCTGAGTGTTAAAATGTTTTCATTTACTGCTTTCTATTGTTTTAGCGATTTTAGTAGTTCGATTTCAGTCTTTTTAGACACAATAAACCAGCAATTTATTTGTTAATATTTACACCAGCCCCCATAAGTCACACCTGCCCATGAAAGATTGCGGTGCATCTTGGGAATGGGCTTATTGTGTCTAAAAATACATATTTAGCCACTTGCATGGGCATGCATGCAAATCAAAATCATTAAAATTACTAAAATGATAGAAAGAAGTAAATGAAAACATTTATCTTTTCTTTTCTCTAATGACTATCTAAAATATGAACCCTTGTTGATGATTCATCACTAAACGATCGTTTTGTGGGTCAGTTTTTAGCCCAAGGAATGTTTTTCGTGCAAACCAAATGCTTGCGATGGATTCAGCATCATGAAAAAACCCTAGTTTGACCCCTCACATGATACTTAAAGTGATAGTTCACCTATTTTTGACATAAAGCTGTGTGAAATACTTGCCATTAAAACAGTGGTTAAAAATGTATCAATTGATTACCAGAGTCCCGTGGTCAGAGTTCTGGTCAGTTTCTAATGAATATTAAGTAGTTCCAATGGGGTGGGGGCCATTTGGCGTGGCCCAATCATTGAAAATAGATTAATCCACAAAACTAGCGTCATTTGTATTGTTGGCCTATTTCTACCATATAGAGCGAGGTTTCGTTCTGATCAGCTGACTGCAAAGCACCTTGTTTTGGGGAAATACGTTGCAGCGGCGTAGTGATACTGGACACAAAAAATAGTACCATGTGACAGAGGGGTCAAAGTTGAACGAAAGTTGGTCTATTTGGTAGAAATAGGTCAACAATACAAATGAAGCTAGTTTTGTGGATTCATCTATTTTTAATGATTGGGCCATGAGCCCCTGCCAAATCACCGGAACTACTTTATATTCATCTAAAACTGACCAGAACTCTGACCACGGGACTCTGGTAATGGATTAATACATTTGTAACCACTATTTTAATGGCAAGTATTTCACACAGCTTCATGTAAAAAATAGGTGAACTATCACTTTAAAGCATATTTATTTTTTTGTATTTTTTTCTTGTATAGTAAATTAATGGGACAAAAACACAAATGAGTTTTTTATGAGGTTTCCCCCAGGGAGTTGAATTTCAACCTTTTACTACATATTATTACACACCTTTAGAAACACATTGGTGAAGACATTTCTTGGTAACGATTTACTTCGCAGATTGGTCAAATATCTTTAAAAAAATCCCCTTACTAATGGGTCACCCCAAAGAGTTACAGGAAGTCAGGAACACTATGATCTTAGGAAGCACATACAGTAGAACACATCAGTCCAACTATTGGTCATGGTGGCTAACTGATTAATTTGAATAGTAACATATTTACTTAATAATGCTACTTTTTTTATATAGTTTTCTTTTTTATCTATTTTTTTAATTAATTAATTTATTCATAAACACTGTTCCTCTTTTCAGGTTCCCCACACCAGCCCTAGTGGACAATCTGTGTGACAAGTCAAGTAGGTTAACTCCACATTGCACAGCTATATAAAGCCATGTCTTACCTTGTGCTAAAATATCCAATATTATATTGAGGTGCCCAGACGTCCCTAGTGCTATTCCTTTACCAACACAGGGGGGACATACAGCATACAACAGACATGTCATGTCAGCCTCTTTGTACAGCATCTAGCTCAGTGGTTCTCAACCTTTTCAGGCCGTGACCCCCAACATAATCATATCTGAACTGGGGACCCCCCCACCCTGATGAGCACAAGAGTTGAGGCATTACATTTTGTGTAACACGAGGCGTTACACAAAGGGGCGTTGTGAGCATGTAGATCTGCTATTTCCACAATTGCTGCCTCTAATATTTGACAATTTGGCCAATGTTTAACTCATCTAGTGCCATTCCCGAGATGTCTCGCGAAAAGTACTCGAGTATGTGTAGTGCCATTCACGGGATATCTCGGGAAAAGTAATATATTACTGTAACGGCGAGTACATTACCGAGAAGAATGGCCGCCGGTCCGGAGACGACATCCGTCGCTGATTTCGCATCATCACGGCTCCACGAGCACAAAATAGACCCATCCATAACATTGAGGTGGACGGGGGATCTCATCTTTAATGTCCATTATCTCAAAACTACACTTTAGAAGCTAGGATGGAGGCAGATGCTCGCTTATGTTACACAGTTATAAAAGCTCCCGGTCGGCCATTACACAACTCCACGTGGACACGGATCGGTTCCGGCGCACGATCCGATGACGTCAGACCGGAAGTGATTGCGCGGTGGACTTCTGGCCTTCAAAATAAGATAACGGCGGTGATGCCAGCCTGAAGGTGGCGTCGTGGACTTTATAATCCGTTAATTTCAGGGGCTCTTAATGAGTTAATTTGTCATTTTAGAGGTATTAAAAAGTCCTTAAATTGTCACTTTAGAAATGTGCAGATACCCTCTATACACTTAAACTTTATGTTTGTTTGTTTACCGTTGAGTGAGAAAACACTGTTTCACATTAACTTAATCATCTGGAGACCCCCCAAAATAATTTGGGGACCCCCCTGGGGGTCCCGACCCACAGGTTGAGAACCACTGATCTAGTTCACCAAGGTACCGTACATTTAAAAGGCATCCACATGTCCTATGGCTGTCTGTAGTTAACCCCAGGTGGTAAAAGCATATTCCATTTAATTATCAGTTAATTATGGACTTTTCTCATTGGAGTGTAACTTTGTCCACATGATTGTGTCAACAATACACATACTGTATGCATGCAGTCCAACAATGTAATTACAATTTTCGTAATTACAGTGGAATCTGTACACTCAATGTAATAATACATACACCTTAGCATAAATAAAAGTGTGTGTGTGTGTGTGTGTGTGTGTGTGTGTGTGTGTGTGTGTGTGTGTGTGTGTGTGTGTGTGTGTGTGTGTGTGTGTGTGTGTGTGTGTGTGCGTGCGTGCGTGCGCGTGGGTGTAGGTCTGTTTATATCCTACTAATAAACGACCATATGTCTGTCTGTCTGTCCGACTTCTATCTGATATTCATGCATGCTGACATCACTGATACTAAATAGTGCCCACATTTGGAGCTAACTGACATCTGGGTTCTCCAACATTACATCTGAGACTCCTACATTCAATCCCTCATATCCTCTGCACACCCCATAACCCATGTTCCAGTATGTTTGAAGAACGAGTACGATTGAAAAAGGAACGCTCTTTTTCTGAGTCGGCTCATGAGACCTTCGTAATGCTCGACACGGCGACCCGCTCGCTTTAGCTCGCTCTGCGGTGTCTCACGTTGCTCAAGGTCGCCTGAGACGGCGCACCTCCGTCATGGTCAATAGAAAATTAACGCTCCTTTTTCAATCGTACTGGTTCTTCAAACATACTGCAACATATACAGTATGCTGTATATAATGCAGAAATCTACACCTCTCTCAACAGCAGTGTCAAGAGTAAAAAGAAGAGTTCCCTCAGAGCAGGTGAGTGCTTCATGTTTTTAATGACACAGTTATAGGTTTACTGTCTGTGTGTTTAATACACAGGAAAATGTATCAAATCTGAAACCCTACAGTGTATCTGTCTGATCTGATCACTATAACATGCTATGGAATTGTATATGCATGTTGTATAACCTTGTTGTGTAACTGCAGTAACTCTCACAGTTACACACCCATAAAGGGATCATTTGGAACCCCCAAGCATGAAGGTCCCTGGACCCCACTTTGAGACCCTCTGGTGTAGCAGAGTGTTTCCAGTGAGCCAACATGACAGCACCCTTACTCTGTTTGAGCAGAATGGAACAGAGCCTTCATTAGTATCATTGGTAACACTGACTCTGTTTGAGCAGAATGGAACAGAGCCTTCATTAGTATCATTGGTAACACTGACTCTGTTTGAGCAGAATGGAACAGAGCCTTCATTAGTATCATTGGTAACACTGACTCTGTTTGAGCAGAATGGAACAGAGCCTTCATTAGTATCATTGGTAACACTGACTCTGTTTGAGCAGAATGGAACAGAGCCTTCATTAGTATCATTGGTAACACTAACTCTGAGCAGAATGGAACAGAGCCTTCATTAGTATCCCTGGTAACACTGACTCTGTTTGAGCAGAATGGAACAGAGCCTTCATTAGTAAAAATAGGTTTATATAATATAATTTAATCGCAGGTGTTCTGTACAAACACATGTTTAGGATCTATATGTGACTGAGCGCAGCAGGGGGGAAGTCATCTCGCACTGATCAATTTTTCACTGCAGTGGAGCTATTATTACGTTTTGTTTTGTTTTTTCTCTAAAATGTAATAAAGCCACAACAGCATCTCAAAATATCTAGGCTACATTTCACTTAAACGCTAGAGCTTAACTCTGCATGTAAATAAGACTTTTTTTAATTAATGTGAGAGATCGGGACATAATTTTGTTGGTCCTCCCGGCCATGTAGCCAAAATGCTTATCTATTTTTAATCAAGCCACCCTTTGTTAGCCCTTTGTAGCCAAATGCGGTAATATCGGGACTCCATTACTTAGCGATGCAAACCACAGTATTTATCCCGTTCATTTAATGCCACATATGTTCCAAATGAACAATTATTAACCACGTAATGTTGTTATAATGATTTAATTTATGATTTTATTTTATTTATTTACGTTGTCTTCTTCTCTGGTTTCTCTGGAAAAAAGGATCCGTTTAATACCGAGGACAGAACGCCTCGTTTATTGATATACCATTGGTGGAAAAAGTACTCTTCTACCACTTTTTCTAGTCACATGTTCAAATACTGGATTCTGATTGGCTAAATTCCGGAGGTTATGGCAGAACAACCGCCGCAGTTGTGTGAGGACGAGATCAATGCGCCTCAGTGTACATCCGGGGACTTCAGGAGGTAGTCGGAACACCTTTCCCCCAACCAACATATGACGGTCGTAGCGGTCCTATGTTTACTAACGTGCGTACGACGTCGCCGATTTATTTGGATCCAATGCAATCCGCCAACTTTAAAGCCCCTTTTCTCTGAACCTATGCCTTTCTGGAAGCGAACAGCCTCTATTTACGGCCGGAACGGTCCTTCTAACTGACGTTAGCTTAGCTGTATGCTAGACATCTTTCTCTGCATGGAGTTGGCGTCATCTGGTGGTGAGTAGAAGATGTTGTTTGTGGAACTATTTGCTGTCGTCGCGGAAGTTTTATAGGCAATAATGATTGTAACTTAATATCCTTGCAAGTTACAACTATGTGTTTTCTTTCATGTATACGGAAAAAAGTGGTAGAAAAGCTATTTACCACTCGGGGTCGGACATTATGCTCTGATAATGTCCTGTGTGAGGGGGTTATCGGACTCGGCTTCGCCTCGTCCAATCACCCCCTCACACAGGACATTATCAGAGCATAATGTCCTCTCACTCGGGGTAAATTGCTTACACATACTTTACTCAAGTAAAAGTATCAACACTAACTAAAGTTTTCAAATAAATGTAGTGGAGTAAATATACAATATTTGGATCCGAGATGTATTGTGGAGTAGAAGTAAAAGTATTGGAAATAGGAAACAAGTACAGTACATGTAAATTGTGTTACTTTACACCATTGGATAACTTCCAAACTATGGTGTCCTCCTGTCTGCTGGAATTAACTAAAACATAATTTCAACAATAAAGTCCTCATTGTCTTATAATGGAATTCAGTAATCAATTTAAGTAATACAATAATTTTTTTACAGGCTAAATACATGCATTTTGGGGTCTTGCTTTGGCAATGTAAAGTTTGTTTCATACCAATAAAACTTCTTTGCATTGAAGATTGCTCTCTACTTCCCATTGTGGCAGAGTCAGGTCATTGCAGGTTATATTTTCATCTAAAAACCTGAAAATCTCAGAAGTAGAATGTACCGTTGTCTCTGGTTGACGTTGTCACATTTCACTCAGGTTTTTTCATCTCACTTACTTCACACGGTCTACTGCCATCACACACTTGTAGTTTCAAATACAGCCACGGGGTGGCACTTAGGAGTCAGCAAACATCAGCAGGATATAATGTCTCATACAAGAAATGTATTTATCCATGGCATGTTATGGAAAGTAAATACAAATGTTAATCAGAAACAGATTGGTTTGTTTTTTCCCCACCACAGTCATGCAATTTAGCTAAATTATGTTTTAATTAAGATTAAAGAAAAATGTCAAAACTCTTTCTTATTCTTATGTTCAATCACAATCAGAATTGGTTTCTTACCTATATCAGAGTGTCAACTACATTTGAATAATAATAGTTACCTACTCCTTGCACAAGGGAAATTCAGTATTTTCAGCCCAACCAATTTGCTGCCCACAAGGAGCGTGTGAGCAATTAGGAGTTAAGAGTCTTGCTCAGGGACACACATCAACATTGCTACCATGGTCTGGAATTGAACCAGGGACAACCAGGGGCTCTGGTTCCCCAAGCGGGCTCCCTAACCATTCAGCTATGGCCGCCCCTTTTTAACACTTATGTTGCTATGATTTTTTCTCTTCAATGTCTCGCGTTGCCATGGTTACCATAGACTTCCATGTAATTGTGCAAGTGTGTAAAAAGTGCACGCCCATGCCTAGATGATGCACCACGTATGTAGATGCTGTTCACAGCTTTCAAACAAAAAAATCCGCTTGGAAATCCGTTCAGGCATTCATGATTTATCAGCCATTATGTTTTCTTCAGATGTAAACAAACATGGCTGCCATGTTTGAAAGAATGGGTTGGTATGGGGGTTAAACATGCAATTTCGCGATCGCGATCATGCCTAATACATTTTTTTTTCAAAAACGGCCCAAACTCGGGAAACTCGGGGTTGGCACAGCACTAGTACCAATACAAACTCGGGAAACTCGGGGTTGGCACCATATGTGTTAAGCATCTGATGATAGAGTTGCTAAAGATTTTTAATTGTAGGCTGTTATTTCTGCACACATCAGTCGGAGCTGCCGCTGAGCAATTCATAATATTGGACTTTGCAGAAGTAAATTATAATATTACAAAACTAACATTAACCACTTTAATCCTATTTTATACCTTGGCTTTTTGAAAATGGACGATCTACGCTTTACATAGATTGTGCATTACATTCACACCAATCTCGCGAGACAAGAGTCAATGATGGCTATGAAAGGGACGAGTGGGCAGTCCCTTTTCTTGACGATGGCTTGCCAGATTGCATTCACACACACAGATGGCAGGAAACCATGCAAGGCACCAACCTGCTCACCAGTAGCAACTAGGAGTTGAGACTTCAGAGTCTTGCACAAGGATTCTTAAACACTATCTCTGGGGGAGCCCAGAATCGAACTGAAAACCTTTCGAGAAACCTCCGTGTTCTATGCCAGTTTCTCTACCCCTGAACCACCATCACACCTAATAAGATCCTTTACTCTAGCCTACCTATCTATCTAACATTATATTGATCAATTAATCAATAGCTTAATGGCTGTCTTTGCCACAAACACATAGGCAAAACTCAAATTGAAAAATGAATTTACATGATGATCTTCTTCCCGGATTCAAACTGCCTTACCCAAGGATCAAGACATTACAACACATTGATTCTACCACCAAGCCATGGTAACTCTGGTCTTTTGTAAAACACACACATACATCCTTTTGAGTACATTTGCAGAGCATCAGTCTGTCTTATCAAAACTCCTTATAATATAATGTAGTCAGCCACCCATATAACACTATAAACATTTTAGTTAGTTTTGCTATTTGTTTTATTAAATAAATAAAAAACTAAGCTTAAATAAATAGAGTAGCATAGCTGAATGGTTAGGGAGCCCGCCTGGGAAACCAGAGCCTCTGGTTGGCCCTGGTTCGATTCCAGGCCAAGGTAACAATGTCAATGTGTGTCCGTGGGCAAGACTCTTAGCCCCTAATTTCTCACAATGCTCCTTGTGGGCAGCAAATCAGCTAGGTTGGGAAAATACTTCCTGACGAAATAGGTGTAGGCCTATATAATATATACTGCTCAAAGAAATGAAGGGAACAAAATGTTCCCTTAATTCTTTGAGCAGTACTACAGTATACTATACTCAAATAAATTCCAATAAATTAAGGGAACATTTTGTTCCCTTCATTTCTTTGAGCAATATATATATATTATATTAAAGGTGTCAAAATTATCGCGTTAACGGCGGTAACTAATTTTTTGGATTAATTGCATTAAAATATTTGACGCATTTAACGCATGTGCAGAATGACCGGCCCATTCACTGAGCTGAAGTGTATTCTCTCGGTGGAACACTGTCTTACGGACTAGTATAGCGCTGCCCCTAGGCTTCCCATCCCCCCTCCCCTTTCTACACACAACACTTCAGTTCAGTCTGCACTCTGAGCAGTGAGGGAGAGAGGGAGAAAGTGATCTGCCGTCTCTGAAGTGAAGCTGTTAAAACAGGATTTAGATCACTCACTGGAATAATAACTGATCATCATACAGTACATCTCATAATATAGTCTAGCCTACTTCTACCTCTGTTCCTGAAATCCGCGATGTTGTTAGGGTGCTAGGTGCTCCAACTTTCTTGGATCAGATGACAGACTGCACGCACGGTAACACTGCCATTGAAAATGCGCATTTGACACAGATTTGACCACAGGCAATTTACAGCTCAACATTAATAGCAGCTGTTACAAACGCTTGTTTTCTCTGTCTTGTGCACGTGTGTCAACTGTTAAATCTGTAACCAAGATGTCAAATAATTCCGTGTTATAGTGCAGTGGTTCTCAACCTGTGGTTTGGGACCCCTAGGGGGATCCCCAATTTTATTTTTGGGGGGGTCCCTGACTCCGCAGTTGTTAAGCTTAATGTTAACATTGTTTTCTCACTCAACAATAAACAGATCAACATACAGTATAGGTGTGGCATCTGCACATTTCTAAAGCACATGTTCACAAGCATGTAGATCGGCTATTTTCACAATCAAACAGTCAAACTAATGTAATGCCAACTCCTATAATTCCAAGTGCTTGTCAGGGTGGGGGGTCCCCAGTTCAAATATGATTATTTTGGGGGTTGCATCCTGAAAAGGTTGAGAACCACTGTAGTAGTGCAGGTAGGGCCTACTCAGTAGATTCTCTCCACCTTATTTTAAATGACTTGTAAGTTCCACTTCTCAAAGGGGAAACTTTATTTGTCAACCTGAATGGCAAGCCTAATATTATTGTGTTCATGTCTTACTTTATTTAATTCATATTTCTTCAAGAAGTTGTGTGTAGGCCAGTGTTTTAGACATAGCCTTAGGCCTATTGTATAGATATTTGCTATTGCTACACAATAAATGGTAAGGTAAAAAAAAAAAAAAAACATAAAAAAAAAATACATAAATAATAATAATAATTAATACAATATACATACATAGGCTACATATATAGGCCTACATATTGTATGATAAATGTATCTTTGCCTTTATTTTGGCATTCCCGCAACACTATACATAAAGAAATGGCATATTTTGGACATAGTTTGATTTGTGATTAATCATGATTAATTACATTTTAAGCTGTGATTAATCTGATTAAAAATTTTAATCATTTGACAGCCCTATATATACATCAAACTAGGGTTAAACAGTTCAACATAGGTTCTTCCCCGGGCGGGGGCTGCCGTCTCTTCTCTTCTTGGGGGGCCAGGGGTAGGTAAGAGTCAGTTAGGGGTTTTCTTCCCCCAGGTAATAGGTGACTATTGTTCAGGTAAAGTATTTCTTTCCCACAGGTGATAGGTGAGTATTCCTCTCTACAGGTGACAGGTAAAGTATCTCTTTCCCACAGGTAATAGGTGAGTATTCCTCTCTACAGGTGACAGGTAAAGTATTTCTTTCCCACAGGTAATAGGTGAGTATTTCTCTTTACAGGTGACAGGTAAGGTACGGTGCCGCGCTCTCAAATAAATCCAACCGATTCACTATCTTCTAAACAAACTAAACACGGGGAATAATGGACCTAGGGCCAGAGAATGGTTGGATACAAGGTATGTTTTTAAAGGGAAGTGAGTACTACTCAACAAAATAGGAATTGGGGTGGCTCCCTGGGGGTCCGGTTGGTAAGGCTGCTTCCTCCTTTTCCAGGTCCATTCTCCACAGGTCGCCTGAGTACTCACTCTCCAGTGGTTTGGTACGCACTCCTCAGTGGTCGGTGCACACTCCTCAGTGAGGGTCCGCTCCCGGTCCAGCTGCCTGTCTGCCCATGTATTCGCTCGTCGGAGTCCCAGCACAGACTGGGGGAGAGAGCGAGGCTTCTATTTATGCACCCTGTGTTTGGAGTACCCCACAGGTGCATATGCTTGTGCCTGATGAAGCATGTGGGCCGGCAGGTAACGCCCTTCAATGACTTGGCCCACACTGTGTGCTGCTCTGCTGGGCCTCGCTCTCCCATCCAGGGTGCGCTTCTCCGACGTGCGGGGCCTACCTGGCGGGCGGTGTCCGAACGAACCACCACAATATATATAAATTAAGGAAACAAACTAATTATTATTTTATTTTTTCAATTCAAATGAGCTGTCTTGAGAAAACATGCATACACCTAGCATAAACATTAACAGAAAGTATGTAGTCTAGTATTACCACTGACCATTTGAAATACAAACAGTAACAAGGCAGCAGATCACCACTGCCCCTTAGTGGCGGACAGTTGAAAATCACATGACGTGTATGACATCCCTGACATGCCTGATCTGGGCAAATTGCCCCAGGAAATGTGACAAGGTCAACCAGAGACAACGGTATGCATTCATCATTCTATAAGCCATATCTTCAAAACTGTTGGGTCAATCTCCACAACCAATATATCATTTTGTAGCTATGATTCCCAGCTTTCAAATGAAATGAAAAAAAAAAGAAATAAATCAATTACTAGCCGTCAGCCGTGCTGGGACACATATATTCTACTACTATACTGCCATGCCAGGGCATGAAAGTAGCAGGAATAGCCTCTGAATATAACTGCACAAGCACATTAACTTGATGATCGAGATAACACCAACTAACTATATAATGAACCTTTAATATCTTACTGTGCAATAAATAAACAATATAGTATTACTGTACAAAATAACGAATGCAGTATGATATTGCACACGCATACTTGATAGACGAGACAAACGTAATTTAACCAAACTAAATACATTAACAACTGGTAACTTTAGCTTAGAACTTTTCAAGAGGAAATGAACACATCACAAACCGTTACTAAACAATGGCTATTAGACGTCTAAACGGCTAGGCTAAAACTGGGTTAGAACTGGTGTAAAAGTGAATTTCTACCACTGTTTGTGGTCACATGTTAAGATACTGGATTCTGATTGGCTTAAAACAGTGGTAAATCAGTCAACAACCTTGAGTTGGCTCATGGACCCCACCCACTGTTGTGTTGCAGTTGTAACATTTCCAAGACATTGCAAGTTACAACTGTGTTTTCTTTCATTTATATGGTAGAAGTGGTAGAAAAGCAATTTACCATTCGAGGGTCGTGGGTTGTTGGCTGATTTACCACTGTTTCAGGGTTGTGAATGACCCTGAAACAGTGGTAACAGCCAACAACCCACTCCCTCTCATGGTAAATGGCTTACGTTTCAGACAGCTAGGTATAGATTACACTTTGTTGTTGTTGTTTTTTTTAACATCTATATATAGACCATCTACAGTATATTTGAAACTAGAAAATGTGCAATTTGGGAAATTGCGAGTGTGGTTGCTCGCCCCGCCCCCCTCCCACGAGTTTTGCAAGACGATTATGTTGTCACGTCGCTCCCGAGATCGTTTGTGTTTCGTTTTGAGAGGGTTGTTCCCCCTGAAAAACGCGTTTTGGCCTGAAACGGTTACGTTTTGTGCGTTTGTGGCGCCCCCTAAGGGTCGAAGTGGAAATGCTTTTGGGGATTTGTTGAATATCCCACCCGCAACTTGTGGTTAAAATTTGGTGTTGACTGGATGTTTCGTTTATGATTTATGGCTATTTTTGGAAAAACGGGCCCCTCTCGCTAACTTCGGAAGCGTGTTCCGGACGATCGAAATATCGCTTGGTTATGTTTATCGCGTGGGTTCAGAGATCTTGTGTACCGATTTTTGTGACGTTTGGAGAAAATATGTGGGAAAAGAGGCAAAAAGTGTGTTTTGAAGAAAATTCAAAATGGCGGAAAATCTATCCTGACGCAAATGGGCGTGGCCTATATGGGGAGATGCGTCATGGCCCAAGGAATCCAGGGAAAAAATAATTTTAATTTTCCGACCTACGGTTCAAGAGTTATAGGGCAAAACGTAAAGTGGGGTGTTATAGCGCCACCATGTGGCCGAATGATGTAATTATTTTTTAATTAATTCTTAAAATTATTATGAATCTCCTCTCCAAGTTTTGAAACTTTAGACCCTATGGTTTAAGAGAGAGAAAATAATTGAATGTGAGTTTTTGCTATTCCCATTATAAGTCAATGGGGGAAATTAATTCACTAATAAATTCATATCAATTAAACTATACAACCTTTCTGTTAGCAAAATGATAGCACTCGATTCCCGATGAAGCCGGTCGATTTGACATATGGCGCGAGTGTGTGGCGCAAAAACTGTGGGCCGTGAAACGCGCCGAAAAAAAGTTTATCTAGAAGAATAAAAAAATAAAGTTTCCCTAGAACAGGGGTGGGCAACTTTGATGATAGAGAGGGCCTCTACATTTTCACACTCACTCCAGAGGGCCACAATGCATATAGCAAAAATAGCAGATCTACAAGCTCAAAACGCGTTGCAGGGCGACGCGTTTTGAGCTTGTAGATCTGCTATTTTTGCTATTTTTGAATTGGAATCCCTTTTTTACGGGAGATGTGTTAACGGTACACACCCGCGCGACCCCTCATCAGTTTACAGACATCAAAACAAGGTACAAAAGAACGAGCCAAAGAACGTACAATTGGCATCGCGCCGCCGTGAAAAATGGGGCGAACGGGAACGTCCAAAGCGGTAAAAGAGTTAATGCTAGTCATTAAGCTACTAATATAGACTGAAGTAATTAATGCTAGTAATTTTTTCCATGTTTGGAATTGTAACAGCTGAAATCAATAATAATATCAGTACTCCATTATTAACCTGAGGGCCGCATTAAGTGAAGTTGGGGGCCGCATGTGGCCCCCGGGCCGCCAGTTGCCCATGTATGCCCTAGAACTATAGTGTGTTGCCCTGTAAGGGCAACCACACTAACTAGAAAATGTGCAATTTGGGAAATTGCGAGTGTGGTTGCCTGCCCTGCCGCCCCCTATGGGTCGAACTGGAAATGCTTTTGGGGATTTGTTGAATATCCCACCCGTGACTTGTGGTTAAAATTTGGTGTTGACTGGATGTTTTGTTTCTGATTTATGGCTACTTACAAAACGGGCTCCTCCCGCTAACTTTGGAACCCTGTTACGGAAGAACGGTATGGACTATCAAAATATCGTTTGAATATGTTTATCGCATGAGTCCATAGATCATGTGTACCGATTTTTGTGACATTTGGAGAAAATATGTAGGAAAAGGAGCAAAAAGTGTGTTTTGAAGAAAATTCAAAATGGCGGAAAATCTATCCTGACGCAAATGGGCGTGGCCTATATGAGGAGATGCGTCATGACCCAAGGAATCCAGGGAAAAGGGAATTTTAATTTTCCGACCTACGGTTCAAGAGTTACAGGCCGAAACGTAAAGTGAGTTGTTATAGCGCCACCATGAGGCTGAATGATGTAATTATTTTTCAGTTAATCCTTGCATGCATTATGAACCTCCTCTCCAAGTTTTGAAACTGTAGCCCTAATGGTTTGTGAGAGAAAAATTATTGAATGTGAGTTTTTGTGATTCCCATTATAAGTCAATGGGGAAAATTAATTCACTAATAAATTAATATCAATTAAACAATACAACCTTTCTCTTAGCAAAATGATAGCACACGATTCCCGATGAAGCCGGTCGATTTGACATATGGCGCGAGTGTGTGGCGCAAAAACTGTGGGCCGTGAAACGCGCCGAAAAAAGGTTTATCTAGAATAAAAAAATAAAGTTTCCCTAGGACTATAGTGTGTTGCCCTGTAAGGGCAACCACACTAATAAAGTTTCCCTAGAACTATAGTGTGTTGCCCTGTGAGGGCAACCACACTAATAACGTTGGTTCAACGTCTAGGCTAAGCCTAACCATCTAAACACATTTAGACCAGTTCTAACCTGATTTTTGACGGGCATCTAATAGCCGGCTATGGCTCACTGGGGACTCAGCAGAACTCTCTCTATCTCTCTCTCTCTCTCTCTCTCTCGCTCTCTCTCGCTCTCTCTCTCTCTCGCTCTCTCTCTCTACAGGCTCCCGTGCCTGTGGAGTCTGCAGTGGAGCTGCACCTCCTGCACCTCCTTCATCAAGGTAGGGCCACACAGAATGAGCAGTGTTCAAATTGCTAATTGTAACTCTTTCACATGCTTACCTATTTGGAGTGTTATGTTCTTCAAAAAGGTGGTCTATCATTCATTCATGCATTAGTAGGCTAGCTGAAATGGTTATAGTGGTTTTCTCTTGCTGTTTACTAAAGCTGTTGTAAAGGAGGGTAAAGGGGGTACTTGGGATTCAGAAACCAGCGAAAGGGGGTACTGAAACCTGTCAGCTAGCTTAGCTGGAGAAATCAAGGTCTTCATCAGCTACGTCTTCCCTTGATCTAATTCCTTTGCAGCTGATGCTTTAGAACTATCAAATAGCAACCAATCACGGTGGGACCAAGTTATACCAATTCATTGAGTCCAATGATGCCACTCAAAAGTGTGTATGACAAGCGGGCAAAATTCGATGTCAGCAGGATCTCATAGGCTCCAATGTAGCCCGAGATGGTGGGTTCGAGTCCCATTTCCGACAATCTTCAATGCATGTCTCAAAATCCAAGGTCAAAGATTTGAAAATGTATCGATTACTACATCTGTGGGAACAAGGATATGGACACATAATTTCCCAATCCACATGTGCTGTATCCACAGGAGGCGGAGACGTAGAATCTAACATACAACCAGGGTCCCCCAGGGTCTTAGACCACAATGAACCAGAAGAAAAACCAAGGTAAGGCCCAGTATCCTGTGTTGGAACAGTACAGTTGGAAGTAGAAAGGTGCAATTCTGGGAAATTGCAAGTGTGGTTGCACTGACGTGAGTCACAAGGAATCCGCTAAGAAATTGATTCCGTCTTACCATTTATATAAAATATTGGAAGGTCAAGTGAAGCTTGACCAATCCTGTCTGATTGGACATTAGTTGCGACCGAAGGTCGCAGTTTACCATGAGAAATCGTAGATTGTCTCCGTCTGTCTGTCTGTGTCAGTCAGTCAGTACACATTTTTACAGTCTATGGGTTGGTTCCCTTGTCACTGTGACATCACAGATGATATCACAGGTGACATAACAAGTCCATATATGTATTCCAACCATGTATTCAGCAGAACCCCTTTTATGCTCATGAAGATCCCTGATGTCATCAATATGTATATCACTGGCCAGATGGCCAAGACATGGCCCATATCTGTGGCCAGTTCAGATAGGCATCTCCATGTATGGGCATAAAATATATTGTATGTATATGGATATATAGTATCTATACTACCAGTAAGACTCCCTAATCGGGAGATAAGCGACCGCTGGTCGCTTATCTCCACAAATAGGCCAAAAGTTTGTTTTACCAATTATCAAGACATACGGGCAGTTGACAGTTTGCCATGGTTACTCATTGAAGTTGAATCTCCATATATGGAGATAACCTACGCATCACACTAAGTCTGACCTCACCAGCCCATATTTGGGCATGAGCAACTTATGTCTCCATATATGGAGATATGATGACATCACACAGTCCTCAGCCGATGATGTGGCGTGATGTCATACAATACACAAACGAGCCCTACAGTATAAAGGGGCAATTCTTGCCAGGAAAGAAGCATTTCTTCGACTCAGACCTTATCGCCAGGGTTGGCTTATAGCAGCTGTCGGTAGGACCATATATGGATTCTGTTAGTGTGGATCTCCTAACAGGGCATCATCTGGGATACAATCCCTTTTATGCCCATATATGGAGATCCCTAACAGAATCCCTTTCATGCCCATATATGGAGATCCCTAACAGAATCCCTTTTATGCCCATATATGGAGATCCCTAACAGCATCCCTTTTATGCCCATATATGGAGATCACTAACAGCTAACAGAATCCCTTTTATGCCCATATATGGAGATCCCTAACAGAATCCCTTTTATGCCCATATATGGAGATCCCTAACAGAATCCCTTTTATGCCCATATATGGAGATCCCTAACAGAATCCCTTTTATGCCCATATATGGAGATCCCTAACAGAATCCCTTTTATGCCCATATATGGAGATCCCTAACAGAATCCCTTGTATGCCCATATATGGAGATCCCTAACAGAATCCCTTTTATGCCCATATATGGAGATCCCTAACAGAATCCCTTTTATGCCCATATATTATGGAGAAATCCCTGCTCTGAGTATCTGACATCAGTGTGATGTCACCTGTTTATGCCCATATATGGAGATCCCTGCTCTGCGTATCTGGTTGCTATGGTAAACAGTTGGTTGCTAGGGTAAAAAAACATGGTTGCTATGGTAAACAGTTGGTTGCTAGGGTAAACAGTTGGTTGCTAGGGTAAAACCATGGTTGCTAAGGTGGTTGCTAACATACACTAACAGACCAGCAACAACAGACTGTTGCCACAGCAACGTACACAAAGGTTTGTGTACACATGTGGTGTGATGTCATACTGATGCGGAGATATGAGCAGGGCAAAGGTGTGACGTGTGACGGACGGACGGACGGACGGACGGCCGGTGGAGGTTTTCATAGTAAACTGCTCCCTGACGGTCGAAATAATTTTGCGAATGTCTGTCTGAGTGAGTGAGTGTCTGTCTGTCTGTCTGTCTGTCTGAAACAGCGTTTCTCCTCAGTGGCTGGAGCAATTGATCTGAAATCGCATCACCATTAGCATATGAACACACCTGACATAACTGTGAAGCCCGTTTGTCACTTTCACAAATCATATGCTGTATACCAGTAAGACTCCCTAATCGGGAGATAATATCACAGCCTCCACCTCTCACGTCATACGGGCAGCCATAGTTACACCTGGAATGTTGAATCTCCATATATGGAGATAACCTACCCATCACACAAAGTCTGACCTCACCAGCCCATACCTGGGCATGGACGACTTATATCTCCATATACGGAGATGGCCATATATGGAGATACGATGACATCACAGAGTCCACAGCTGATGATGTGGCGTGATGTCATACAATACACAAACAAGCCCTATATAAAGGGGCAATTCTCACCAGGGAAGAGAGCATTCCCCACTAGCTGAGTATCTTAAGATGGTTGGATGTGATGATAAGCCACAAATAGGCCAAAAGTTTGTTTTACCAATTATCAAGACATACGGGCAGTTGACAGTTTGCCATTGTTACTCATTGAAGTTGAATCTCCATCTGAATCCCTTTTATGCCCATATATGGAGATCCCTGCTCTGAGTATCTGACATCACTAATCCCTTTTATGCCCATATATGGAGATCCCTGCTCTGAGTATCTGACATCACTAATCCCTTTTATGCCCATATACAGTATGGAGAGCCCTAACAGAATCCATTTTATGCCCATATATGGAGATCCCTGCTCTGAGTATCTGACATCACTGCGATCTCACCTGTGATGTCACAGTGACACATCACCTCAGTATCTGTGATGTCACAGTGACACATCACCTCAGTATCAGGCGTTACACGTATACATTGAGCAGGGCAAAGGTGTGACGTGTGTGACGGACGGACTGACGGACGGACGGACGGACGGCCGGTGGAGGTTTTCATACTAAACTGCGACCTTACGGTCGCAATTAGCATTTTTATGGTGCATCTACTATCTATTCTGCATCTAGCATGAGGCACATCTATTCTGCATCTAGCTTGAGGCAAAATCTTTAACCACCTCTGTGTGTGTGTGTGTGTGTGTGTGTGTGTGTGTGTGTGTGTGTGTGTGTGTGTGTGTGTGTGTGTGTGTGTGCAGGCAGGCAGGCAGGCAGGCAGGCAGGCGGGTGTGTGTGCAGGCGGGTGGGCGGGCTGGGGGGGGGGGGGGGGGGGACAGTATCTCTGTAGCCATTAAACGAAACAGGTTTCTTACATTGATGCTCCTACATCATGCAAGCACCAGTTAAAGTTACTTTCCATCCCTCATATACTGTGTGCACAGTGCACATCCCATAACCCACACACTGCACATCATTTTGGAGCCCATATCTTTGAACGGGTAAGGGCTAGTTATTAATAAAGGATAAAATAAAATAAAAAGTCCATATATGGGCATTCCCTGAAACAAAATCCCTTTTATGCCCAATTGCCCATATATGGAGATTTCTGATGTCATCAATCCCAGGCCCTAACTGGCTCAAGAGCCAGTTATGGGTAACTGGTCCGATATACATCACTGGCCAGATGGCCAAGAATTCTCTCATTTGCAAATCCCGCCCCATTCTGCCCTGTTACTATGGTGGTACTAATGACCCTGGGCAGATTGTTTTTATAGTGGCAGTGAATGGGGGGAGAGGGTATTTTCATTGCCTCATTATTGCAATTTAAAGTACCAAAGGAAAAACATCTAGGTGATATTAATAAAAAGGGAAGACAAAGGTACAGTAGTTACATTGCAAAACAGGGGGTTTCCCCCGAAAATATATGTTTTAATTTGTTTAATCCCAGTGGGACAGAATCACCATTGCAGATTATTTTATAGTGGCAGTGAATGGGGAAAAAATATTTTTCATAGCCTCATTACAGCTATATAAAGTACCAAAAAAAACACATCTACGTGATATTAATAAAAAGGGAAGAAAAAGGTACAGTAGTTACATAGCAAAACAGTAGTTTCCCCCCGAAAATATATGTTTTAATTAGTTTAATCCTCTGGATCAGACAGGAGATAAATAGAAAGAGAAAGTGCAGTGCATCTTGGGTAGGAAGATGACAGACAGATTATAGTTCTCCTCACATAATAGGCTGGCTTTCGTAATTCTGCCCATTTAAAATATATGTACCCAATCGTAACTCTTAGTTACATTGATAAGGTCCATGTGAACTAGTCTGTTGAAGCTTATTCATTGCGACCGTCAGGGAGCAGTTTACTATGAAAACCTCCACCGGCCGTCCGTCCGTCGGTCGGTCACACGTCACACGTCACACCTTTGCCCTGCTCATATCTCCGCATCAGTATATAGGGCTTGTTTGTTTATTGTATGACATCACGCCACATCATCAGCTGTGGACTCTGTGATGTCATCGTATCGCATCAGTATATAGGGCTTGTTTGTTTATTGTATGACATCACGCCACATCATCAGCTGTGGACTCTGTGATGTCATCGTATCTCCATATATGGCCATCTCCGTATATGGAGATATAAGTCGTCCATGCCCAAGTATGGGCTGGTGAGGTCAGACTTTGTGTGATGCGTAGGTTATCTCCATATATGGAGATTCAACATTCCAGGCAATGCTCTCTTCCCTGGTGAGAATTGCCCCTTTATATAGGGCTTGTTTGTGTATTGTATGACATCACGCCACATCATCAGCTGTGGACTATGTGATGTCATCGTATCTCCATATATGGCCATCTCCGTATATGGAGATATAAGTCGTCCATGCCCAAGTATGGGCTGGTGAGGTCAGACTTTGTCAAAACGATGGTTTAGTGATGAGTCATCAATTTTCACAGTCTTTTGGGGTCAGTTTTTAGCCCAAGGAATGTTTTTCATGCAAAACAAATGCTTGCAATGGATTCAGAATAATTAAAAACCCCTAGTTTGACCCATCACATCCCACTTAAAGCAGATTTTTTTGGGAGTAATTTTTTCCTTTATAGTGTAGTGTATAGTAAGTGAAGTTAGGTAGGTCGTTTTCAAAACTTTCCCCTGATGGGATTCCTTGGGACTTTTTTTGCCCTCACTAAGGACATATTGAGGATACAGAATCAGTTGAGTTTGCTACTATTGCAATTTGTTTTAGGTTTTTTGAGCGGTGCTAACCGCTCCTATAGACGCTTAAAAAAAAACATGATGTCACAAATGATGATGACATGAGTCCGCTAGACCAATGAAACACTTCGATTCTGTTGATCTGTCCATGATGTCATAGTCACATAGGCACCCGATTGGTTAACTCTGATTTAGAACGCGTTTAGGCCGCCTAAATTACGTCATAAAAAATTATTGAGCGGTGCTAACCTTGAATTTCAAAATTGTTGGGGTCATGTGTTTATCTATAATACATGAAAACAAACCACACCTTTAGACAGAGCGCTTTAATCACAGGGCCCTGTCTAAAAGTGTGGTTTATTTTCATGTATTATAGAGATATCCAGCTCAAGACAATTTTGAAATTCAAAGAATATAAATAAACGGCTTATAATTATCATGTAGATCGAAGTACGAGCTTTACCATGCCTAACCAACCCTATATCCTGGACACTTCATGGGAGCGAAAATTCAGTACAGCCATCATTTTGCAAGAAGACATCAAATATCGTCCCAACAGAAATAACACTCTGCCACATGCCAGACTTGTCATTTCGAATGACTTTGTCTTCAAAGTATCTGAACATGACCTTTCAGGGTCATTAGAATGCACTATCCTCATGTATTCTAATTGAGCGGTGCTAACCGCTCCTATAGACCGTTTTTCTACCAAAACCATGATGTCACAAATGATGATGACATGAGTCCGCTAGACCAATGAAACACTTCAATTCTGTTGATCTGTCCATGATGTCATAGTCACATAGGCACCCGATTGGTTAACTCTGATTTAGAACGCGTTTAGGCCGCCTAAATACGTCATAAAAAACTATTGAGCGGTGCTAACCTTGAATTTCAAAATTGTATTAGATCAGGACAGGACAGGAGTCAGGTCAGGACGTTCTTTGAATTTCTCTATAATACATGAAAACAAACCACACTTTTAGACAGAGCGCTTTAATCACAGGGCCCTGTCTAAAAGTGTGGTTTGTTTTCATGTATTATAGAGAATATCCAGCTCAAGACAATTTTGAAATTCAAAGAATATAAATAAACAGCTTATGATTATCATGTAGATCGAAGTACGAGCTTTACCACGCCTAACCAACCCCATATCCTGGACACTTCATGGGAGCGAAAATACAGTAGAACCTCCTTCTCCTCTTTGGATCTGCAACTACTGTTGAATTTTGTACAATCGGTCTCTCATCTTGCCGGCCTTCTGGCTAAACTGGGACAGTGATCATGAAGGTGATACCTATAATAATGTCATGTTTGGCAGATCCTGGCAAATCGTGGTATGAAATTCAAATACTTCGGCTTTGCCGAAATAATTAGTATAGGGTCATAAACAAAATCTAGAGGCAAATAAGGTCCCTGGTTGCCTAACTGGCTCTGGTGGTAGAGCTGGTTCTGTCCAGAGATGGTTCCGTCCTCTATATGGATTCGTCGTTTGATTGCTCTTAGGGCTACTAGCATGGCTCTTACCATTTACCATCTAAGAAAGAGAGAGAAAGAGAGAGTGATATCTTCTAAGACAGTTCGGGCACTTACAGAAGGTCTTCTTGATAGATTCAGTCAAGTCAGTGGTCTTGAACATAGCTGACAGCTGTTGTACCTGGCTGACAGCTGTTGTACTTGGTTTTACAGCTGTTGCTGCAAGGTCTGTGGTTCCAGAACATACAAGGCCTGCTTTTCTGGAGCCTCCTGACCCAGGTCCTGTTGCTCTGGATCCTCCTCACCCATGCTCTTCTATGGTTCGACCCTCCACCATCTTGAAGAAGGATCTTTTTTCTAGAACATCCTGACTCAAGGTCTGTGGTTCTGGAATCTCCTTGACAAGGGTCTATGGTTCTTTTGTATTCTTGCCCAGTTCTTCGGGCTCTTCGGGCCCAGCTCTTCGGGCCTGCAATTCTGGAGCCTCCTGACCCAGGTTCTGTTGCTCTGGATCCTCCTCACTCTTTTGGGAGTATTCTGGTTACCTCCAACATTGAATGACTTAATAACGCTTAACCTTTAATTGTATCTATTATTTATGTTGTGAATGATGTAAGACCTATGTCATATCTTCTAATATAATATTTTGAAAGCTTTATTAAATGTGTTTCTCAATATATACACCATTAGTATTAACCAATTAAACTTCATCTGAGATTTTTCATATAATGACTGGACTAAAAGGGTGAGGTCGCATGTCACCCTGAGGCGTCTTACTAGTATATTGTCCAATCACAAAAGGGACAGAAATCGTCCATTGAACTCAATGGACTAGAGGTTTACTCTAGGTGAAATAAAAGTTTGCAGAAAGAAATGGACATGCCTATAGTGTGTGCCAGCGGCTACGTCATTGTAGTCCTTAGCGGCCATTTCTTGGGTAAAAACACAGGTGTTTCAATTGTTTTATTGCATAGAACTAATACTATAGTCTAATCAGAACACCTGTGTAAGGCTGTGTTTACCCAAGAAATGGCCGCTCTTAGAACTACATTTGGCACACCCTATTATAGCAACCACATTAACTAGAAAAGGTCCTGCTCAAAGCACAGGTCTCCGCCAGGTCAGGTAGGTTATCATGGGCCAGCAATGTTCAGAAAACTTAAGATGTCATTCTTCAGGATGGAATAATAATAATAATAATAAACTTTATTTATATAGCACCTTTCATACATAAAATGCAGCTCAAAGTGCTTTCCAGAGCAAAGATTTGTACACATGGTCAACAATAAAAAATAAAAATAAAACAAGAAACAACATTAGAAACATTCAAACCTGTCAATAACAGCTCTACAATAGAAACATTTTACCAACAGGGCGGACATGAAATATAGCAACCGAATCTACAAATATATGTGATTTTGGACACAATCTAGTATACATAATCTAATTCAGTCAGATAACACACGATAAGGATTGAAACAATGTTTATTATTATTACTAGAAGCTCGGCCGCCGAGCGTCTAGTAGGCGACCTGGCCAACTCGGGAACAATGTAAATAGGGAATGAATGCCCCGCCCTTTAATGCAGACCCCATTATACCTGTTGTCATAGGATCTGTTTTGACCACCTGTTTGCGTGTGTCCATTTATGCCCATATATGGAGATATCTGTCTGTCCATGTCAATTTTATGCCCATATATGGAGATCTCTGTAGAACCCGTTTTGACCATCTGTTTGCCTATGTCCATTTATGCCCATAAGGAGTTATCAGTCTCTAAGCGTCCATTTTATGCCCATATATCGAGATCTCTGTAGGACCTATATTGACCATCTTTTTGCCTGTGTCCATTTATGCTCATATATGGAGATATCTGTATCTGTCTGTCTCATCTATTTTATGCCCATATATGGAGATCTCTGTATCTGTTTGTCTGTGTCCCTTTATTCCCATTATGGAGATCTCTGTATCTGTCTGTGCCTCCGACTGTGTTGCAGACAGTGCCGGTTCCCCCTTTAATGCAAACCCCATTATACTTGTTGTCATATATGGACACAGGCCATATTCTTGCCTGTGTCCTTTTGAGCTCATATATGAACATCAGGACACGTCATACTGATGACATTCAATACGTAACCATGGCATTTTTTTGTTGTAGCGTACGTGATGTCAGAGCCTTTTATGAAGTGATGTCACAATGAGTCAGCGCTTGCGCAGGTTTCCTCAGAAACAGCCTGATCATTTCCGCATACGGAGATTCCGAACGTTTCACGCCGGTTCGGGAAAACCGCGCATCAGGTTGGGTCGAGGCCCGGCACTGCACTCCGCACCGCGGCGGGGAACGCGCATGCCGAGTCTGAAGCCGGTGGGACGAACGGTTCTCGAGATACGTGCATTATTTTTGTTGACTCATGTGGCGTACGTAATGTCAGAGCCTTTTATGAAGTGAGGTCACAATGAGTCAGCGCTTGCGCTGGTTTCCTCAGAAACAGCCTGATGTCAACAATCATCTCCGCATACAGAGATTCCGAACGTTTCGCGCCGTTTCGGGAAAACCGTGCATCGGGCCGAGGCCCGGCACTGCACTCCGCGCCACGGCGGGGCACACGAGTGCCGAATCTGAAGCCGGTGGGACGAACAGTTCTCGAGATTACGCGGATTACATACACACAGACACACAGACACACGCAGACACGCAGAGATTTGTCGCATTTATAGATAGATTATAAATGAGTAATACAAGTGTGTATATGTCACATTTATCTTGGCGTCAGGCTCTGCTTCTCCCTGCTCAGCGCAGCACAGAAGAACATCAATAACCATTAGGAGCAGGGAGATATACATATATATAAACACCCCCCATGGGGAACAGAATTAGCAGCAGAGCCTACTGGTGGTGCTGGGGAGGCGGTGGCGGCAATCAAGTGCCAGCAGCCCATCAGCAAGGCAGGAGGAAGTGACAACTGAGCAGGCTTTAAGTAGGTTGGCAATGATCTGCTGACTGCCACATCGCCTGTAACGTAAGACTGGCGTAATAGCGTTGTAACCAGTGCAGGAATTTCAGGGAGGCCATGAAGGCCATGGCCGTCGTTGCCCCTCAGTTTGGCCTTGTGCCCCTCAAAGAAATTGTACGCCCTGAGGCCACATTGGCCTTAATGCCCCATCAGACTGTACCACTTTCTCCTCTGTCTCTGTCTTGCCAACATGTAGACACCAATGCCTTTGTTGAGTCCACATTTTTAAACCAATCAGTATCTTTGATTGGCGCAGGGCTGAGCATGGATCAGATTGAAAATACCAATGTATTTATTTCACAGCAGATAGTCTACATTACATTTAAAATCATCCTTAACCCTTAAATTAAATTAATTCTTTCAGTGGACCAAAATCTTGTTTTATTTGATGGCCTTCCTGCCCTGGCATTTGGCCTTTGTGCCCTCAAACAATGGACAACATCAAAGGCCAAGTGGCCTTGCCCCTAAAATGAAGAAATTCCAGGCCTGGTTGTAACAGAAACTGAATGCAACCGCAATGTACCACTCGAGTATATGCTGACTGAACTAATTCTGCAGGTTTCATACATTTATAGTAATGTAATATAAAATGAAAAATGCAGGGCAGGGGTTTTTCCTTGGTCTCTAAGGGAGTGCGCCTGCAAAGTTTCACGCTGATTGGTCCAGTTATAAGTAAAAACTTAAATCAGCCTGTTATAGCGCCACCATAAGGCCGAATTGAAAAATGTAGGTCTGCATTTCTTCCATAGCCGAGTGGGAATGTGCGTAAAGTTTCACTGCAATCACACAGAAAAGAGACAGTAGGCTATCTCTATAGTCATGTGATCATGACTGATCAGTGAGATATTTCATATTCCATCCTGATTGGCTAAAATTGGCTTCCAAAGTTTGGAGGAGTGGTCTGTTTTGTACAAAACCTCTAATCATGAGTGCAGTGTGTGATTGCCGTGAAACCTTTCACGCACATTCCCACTAGGCTGAGGAAGAAATTACATTGGATATCAGCAACCAGATGTTTGCAATACAAACTTTATATATATTTTTCATATTACTCCAACAGATTTTCTCCAAACATCACGCAAATCGTTCACATCTCTATAGTGATCAAGACCGATCTGTGTGATTTATTTTATAGTCCATCCTGATTCACCTCTATATTGACTGAATTGTGAACATTGCTGGCACACAATAATGTACCTGACCTGTGCTGTGTGCTCCAAGGAGCACTTTGTCTAGTTTTATAGTTGCTTTTGGTAGATCATAATGTTATCATGTGTTATAAACTGTGTGTGACATTTCATTATGTGTTAATCCATCTAGCCGGGGAGCCACTGGGCCAAACGCTCAAAGAATAGGATGTTACCTGTGATGTCATGACATACTTTTAATTTTAGTTTTTTCTATTAATTTGGTCATCAAGGTCCACAGAATGAGAGGCCTGCTCTGCCGGAAATCCTGCGAAAAAAAGTTATGGTCATTTGTATATTCACTCCATCGACTTCAATATACAGGAAAGAAACACACCAAAAAAAATATGCTTTAAGTAGCATGTGAGAGGTCAAACTAGGGGTTCTTGATGATTCTGAATCCATTGCAAGCATTTGTTTTGCATGAAAAACATTCCTTGGGCTAGAAAACGGACCAAAATAAAAGTGAAAAGTGATGACTCATCACTTTTCACAGGTTTGAGAGGCTGAAATCTAACCCAAGGAATGTTTTTCGTGCAAGACAAATGCTTGCAATGGATTCAGAATCATGAAGAACCCCTAGTTTGACCCCCCACATGCTACTTTTTTTGGTGTGTTTTTTTTCAGTATAGTGAAGTCAATGGGAAACTTTTTTTCGCAGTATTTCCGGCAGAGCAGGCCTCTCATTCTGTGTACCTTATTGACCAAATTAATAGGAAAAACTACAATTTGGAGTATGTCATGACATCACAGGTCCTCTCTCATTTTGGCCCAGTGGCTCCCCGGCTAATCCTATGTCCTCTCCCTCTTGCTGTCGAGGAGCACTTTCAGATGCATACAGGGATGGAGTCTGGGCTTAGCCATTTTGGGGAGCATCCTGTTGATAGTCTCCATGTTGTATGGGCCGCCTTTCTTTCTTGAAGCAGGTAAATTTATTCTCCTCAATACCTTTCGATTCAACCCCTACATACTTACACCTAGAAACACCATTCAAACTTTAATATGTTCAGCTTACTGTGGAGTCGTGTGCTTGTACTTTCAGAGCCGGTTCTGGGCCCACGGGGGCCCTAAGCATGATTCTGCTATGGGGCCTTCCTGCGGGCGCGAGTGTATATATATATATATATTTTTTAAATATAAATTAGCCAAATTGCAAAATCGTCATGCAATGTAGCATCAAATAGCCTAACTTAACTAAGGACTGGACAAACCCCCAAATAAGCATAGATGTAGGCTATGCCAAGGCGATGATCTGAAACATATTATAGTAGGCTATATAATTTGTAAATATACATACCGTATAGCACTAAATCCTCCGCACCCCCCCCCCCCCCCAAAAAAAAAAGTATATAAATGAATAAATAAAAAACGACAACAACAGGCAACGTATTTTTGCTATGTTTGATTTGTTCTTTTCTTATTTAAATACAACATGAAAACTTCCCCATAGACCTTATTCACACCGCGGCCATCTTTGATCACATGACTTCCTGGGATAGCAGCCTGTATTACAAACCATTGTGAACAATGGAGCGATAACAACATCAACATCCCCAAAATGATTAAATAGAAGGGCTACAGTAGATTGATTACATCCATGGTAACGATATTCAAGCTAAGTTAGGTTGCAACCTTACTGTGTACAAAGACCATCATATTAACTATTTGTTGTTAGATTGTTCCTAATTAAGCAAGCACTAGTCTGCACAGATACTGTAGCAAGTCTTTGTACAGAGTAACAGTGTAACCTAACTACCATGAATATTGTGGACGTAGGAAGTCATGTGATCCAAGATGGCCGCGGTGTGAATAAGGTCTGGAGCACCTGCAGCACCCCTAGTTCCCACGGCTATGGCCGGAGCCACCGTCTGTGCCAAAACATCACATTCACTTTCACTTTCAGCGGTGCAGCGAAAGCAAAGAAAGTCACCACAGTTTGATTTGATAATTGCTTAGTCAATTATGAAGGGATTTCTAAAATTAAAACGTCTCCATATTGCTTGGGAAGTCTACTTTGCAGAGAAAACGCGGCCTTTGCGATATGCTAATCGCGAGATTTCACATCGCGATATTGGTTTGAAAACGATTAACCGTGCAGCACTAGTTCTTTTCTGCAGAGGAGGGGGCGGTGGGGGCCTTTTTGGTCGGCGGAGCCTTACGCAGACTGCGTAGTCTGCGTATAGGGCCCGCCAGTGCTGTGTACGTTTCTTTGAGAGTTTTGTAGTTTTTTTTTAGAAGTGTAACTTTGAAAATAATAACTAGAAGCAGTGCTCTTCCGAGCACAGGTCTCCACCAGGCCAGTGCTATAACAGGCCAATGTAAAAAGGGTGGCATGTGTTCTTCACCAATCTTAGACCTTTCATGGCGCCACCATGAGGCTGATTTGAACATTTTGTATTGTAATTTCTTCCTTGGCCTTTTGCGAATGTGCATGCACAATTTCATTACAATTGCACGCTGTGTTTGATTTGAGGCATTTTGGTTGAAACTAATCAATCCTGCAAAGTTTGGAGGCCAATCTTAGCCAATCAGGATGGAATATTTAATATGGGACAGATCCGTCTTGATCATATGACTGTAGAGATACTGTGTACTGATTTGTGTTAATTTTGGGTAAAATCTGAAGAAGTAATATCCAAACATGTGTCTTACATAGGTCGGCCTCCTGGTGGCGCTATAAAAGGCTGATGTGAAAAATGCAAGGAAAGGGTTTTTCCTTGGCCTATAGGGAGTGCGCTTACAAAGTTTGAAACTGATCGGTGGAGTTATAGGTAAAACCACAAATTGGCCTGTTATAGCGCCACCATGAGGCTGATTTAAAAAAATTGAAGTGGTATTTCTTCCTCGGCCTAGTGGGAACGTGTGTGCGTGATTTCATGTTAATTGCACTCTGCGTTTGTGATTTGAGGCATTTTGTCCAAAACGGACCCATCTTACGAACTTTGAAAGCCAATCTCAGCCAATCAGGATGGAATATGGACAATCAGACAGATCCATATCGATCACATGACTGTAGAGATACTGTCTACTGATTTGCGTGATTTTTGGACAAAATCTGTAGGAGTAGTGTACAGAAATGTGATTTGCAAACATCAGCCTCATGGTGGCGCTAGAACTCGGAGGACGGACGCACGGACACACGGACTAACGGACAGGGGCGAAAACATACTCTCCCCCTGCCTTCGGCAATAATAATAATATTTTTTAGGATCTCGGGCTATTGGTCAGACTGCTAACAGGCCTTTTTTGGCTTAAGTATGAAATTTGGTGGCAAAGGATCATGGCTCATGGGCATAATATGGCCCAGTGTGTCAATCAATCTTTTAATTGACGCAGACTAGGATAAGCAACTCAGGGTCATTGACTTCTCTAATCAGTACAGGACAGTGGTGGTTTCTTTAGCAAAGAGGAAATCACATGAGGCATTTAAAAGTTTAGCATTTAAAAAGTCCCCCCCCCCCCCCCCCCCCGTCTGTCTGTCTGTCTGTCTGTCTGTGTCTCCAAAACCAGTCTTCGCCATTACATTGCTCTGCATGTGTAGCATTGGCATCATCCTTGGCTGTGTCGCCTCCTGTACCTGCTGTACCTGTTGTGTGCCGGCCTGTTGTAACGTCGCCTGCAAGAGGAGATGTTCGTTGGCTGCAGGGATTTTTCTCATCATTTCCAGTGAGTCTTCACATGCATGTTTACACAAGTATTAATCTAACACTGAGAGTGTACAGATGGGACCAGGATACTCTCAGATCAATCTCCACTTTATCAGAGTTAAATTAATACTGGGGATACCAGAAATCATGAACTATCATCTACTGTACCTCAACCTCATACTCCCGGTAGGCCTCTAAACAACACAAAGTGAATTCACTTACACCCATAGACAGCACCACAGATGCTAAATAAACAATGTTTTGATATTCTTTAACTGTTGGCATGTTGAGGAGCCTCTAAGCACATCTCCAAAAGTGCTTTTCCTTCTGCCCATTAATGTGCAATAGGTTAAGGTGGGAGAGAGGGGGTACTAAATATGTAAGTAATACAAATAAAACGGAACTGTCACACACACACACACACACACACACACACACACACACACACACACACACACACACGTTGATTAATAATCATGTACTGTAATGTAACTCATCTCCCTTCGTTTCCCAGACAAATGTGCTATCGTTTTTATCTTTGGTAAGATGAAGATGCATCACTGGTATAGGGGGGATCCCCTATACCAGTGGGCTGCTCTGTGCATGGTGGGGCTGGTCATGGTCCTCATAGCAGGTAAGGATAGAGATAACCCACAGACACACCTAACCCTAACCACACACATAGCCATGTAGTAAGAGTAATAAGATGTCGGACATATGGGCCAAAAATTAACCACATCCATCATTATCTTGGAATCTCTCTTCAGCTATAGAACTTTGCTCCAAGCTAAATTGTAATTGCTAGATTGTAGAATGTAATCTCTATACACTCTAGCAAACCTGCTTTCATAGAGCAGTGGTTCTCAACCTTTTCATGCCGTGACCCCCCAAAGTAATCATATTTGAACTGGGGACCCCCCACCCTGACAAGCGCTTGGACATGTAGGAGTTGAGGCATGACATTTACTTTGGCTCGGTTCCACAGATACATATTGTGAAAATAGCAGATCTACAAGCTCACAATGCCTCAGCTTGTAGATCATCCATTTATTTTTTGACAATTTGGCAGCTGTTTGACCACTTTTTATATTAACGTTTGTTGATTACTAATGATGCTGTAATGGTATGGTTTATTTTAATTCTGTTAGTTTAGGCATAGTCCTTAAATGTCACTTCACTCTCATCTGGGGATCCTTTATAAATCATGTTGAGAACCACTGCTCTATAGTGTAGATCAGGGTTCTGTCAACTTGCTGCTGTTATACAGATGCATACTTTTCAAGCAGACTGGTTGGTTCTTAACTTATTTTGTTTCAACTTTAAGGGGTGCACTTTTCATAATAATTATAATAATGGTCTTATAAGAGCAGCAACAACACTAGTATATCTGAACTGTTGCTGGAGTAGCGGGAACGCCACCGTCACCCCCTGCAATGTTGTGTTCCTCGGCTTGGTACCCTAGACATAATTCGGCCCTTGGGGAAAACTAATTGGGGAACCCTGGTGTAGATATTAGCTGTAGATATTCCTTAGATATCCATGACTGACCAACCTTCTGTCTGTGGCAGGTATCCTTTACATTTGTCTCTACATAATGCTGGCACGCTGTGGCCATAGCAGTGGGAAGTACAGGTGCTGCTGGTGCTGCAGGTGATGCTGCCCCTCCCCAGACTGAGGATGTTAGAATGTACAAATGATTTTTTCTTTTTTTTTTCTTTTTTTAACAAAATAAATTGGACTGACTGAAAATGTAAGAAATCTATATGAAGAAGATTTAGCAAGACAATCTAAACAGAACCCCAAAGTAGTTTGGGTTTACATTAATAAAAGGACAACAATTAAAACATCAGTAGGAGATCTATATGTTAACCAGGAAAATAAGAATTCCCCAAAAAACAGAGGTGGAAAAAGTACTCACATGTTGTACTTAAGTAAAAAGTATCAATACTGCACTGTAGATGTACTCCGTTACAAGTGCATATCCAGAATTCAAAATGTACTTGAATAAAAGTATGAAAGTATTGGCATCAAAATGTACTTATAGTATCAAAAGTAAAAGTACTAAATGTTTGAAAATAGCAGATCTACAAGCTCACAGCGTGTCACGATGCGACACGTTGTGAGCTTGTAGATCGGCTATTTTCAAATAGCCATGGTATAACATAGGGCTGAAGTGGGTTAATGTGTGTTTTATAATATTATAATTCATATCTGATAAGTAACTAATTGCGACCGTAGGTCGCATTTACTACCAAAACCTCCACCGGCTGTCTGTGAGTGAGTGAGTGAGTGAGTGAGTGAGTCAGTGAGTCAGTGAGTCGTCACACTTTTGCCCTGCTCATATCTCCGCACCCGTTGACCCGATCCATGCCAGATTTTACACACACACTCCTTGCCTGCCAAACTACAACCTCCAAGGACCCCCGGAGCCCCAGGGACCCCCAGGTCCCTGGGGGACCCCCAGATGTAAAAAATGACCAAATGTGCAAAAATTACCAAATGACCACCCCAACGGGGCTGCTCACGGGGAATTCCCGGGGACCACCCACTCCTGGTGCTCCAGAACGGATGCAAAAGTGGTGGCGCCCCCAGTGGAGGACCCCCTGCCACTGCAGCGCACATAAAATGCCGTAACTCGGCCTAGGAGCGTCCGGGAGAGCCGGGGCCGGTACCTATTCGTCCGCCAAGGCAACGCGGAGACCCCACCCCTCATTTCTCACATGGCCCTATTCTAGCGCCACCTTCAGGCCGATTTTTAAAACACATTTTTGGACACTGCTCCTACAGTTTTTGCCCTAAAATCACGAATATCACTACACAGCATGTCTACACTCATGTCATCAACATGGATCAGGAAGATTTTGGAAAAACACATTTTTGCCCTATTTGTGGAGATAAGCCACCTACGGTCGCTTATCTCCCGATTAGGGAGTCTTACTGGTAACTAACGTTTTCAAATATATGTAGTGGAGTAAAAGTACAATATTTGAATCCAAGATGTAGAGGAGTAGAAGTAAAGGTATTGGAAGTACTCAAGTAAAGTACAAATACCTCAAAAGTGTACTTAAGTGCAGTACTTAAGAAAATGTACTTAGTTACTTTACACCACTGCCAAAAACAGAGAAGGACTCAGAAAAGGCAGAAATACTCTCAGATTATTTTAGCAGTGTATTTGTGAACGAACCTGAAGGGCATGTTATACCTGAACTGCCAAGATATGATATGTAAAGGAACTAGCAAGTGTCATTGCCGAACCATTGACAATGTTATTTAATAATACTTTGGAGCAAGCAACTTTACTGTGTGGTTGAAAAAAAAAAAAAAAAAAAAAAAACATACATGCATCGTTTTCTGAGGCCATTTCTAGCCCAAGGAATGTTTTTTGTGCAAAACAAATGCCTGCAATGGATTCAGCATCATGACAAACCCCTGGTTAGACCCTTCAGATCCTACTTAAATACCCAGAAAAAAAAGTTTTTCTGGGTATTTTCCTCCTGTATAGAAAGTCAATGGGAGGCCAACTTGATTTGGCCGCTGTGGCGACCCCGAAGGTCGTCGGCTCGGGCGCCCTAGCTGAATCATTAGAGCAAGCTCTGGGCTACATATGTGCAAAATGTTGCGCTTTAAGACAAATTTGCACGAAATTAGCATTTGCTCCCCTTAAATCCCCACACTAAAAAGCTTTCGACAAAGTTCCTCACATATGAGACTAATATCAAAATTAAGGTCCTACTGCATAGACGACAGTTATTGGGTGGATACAAGGCTTTCTTAGTAACAGGAAACAGCAGGTGGTGGTTAATGTAGCCACGTCAAATTGGAAGTCAGTGACCTCAGGAGTCCCACAGGGATCTGTATTAGGCCCTGTTCTTTTTGTTATCTACATAAATGATTTGCCAAGTGTGTTACAATCTGATGCTTACCTTTTTGCGGACGGCACGGAATTATTTAGAATTATTAACAAGGACACAGATGTAACTCAACTTCAAGCAGATCTCCAGAGTACTAGCAACTGGTGTGATAGATGGCTACTGAAATTAAATCCAGACAAATGTATACAATTACACTTTGGGAAAACAAGCACCAACCTGGCTAACTATACAGTTGGAGACTTGATGGTTCACCAAGTAGAGGAAGAAAAGGATATAGGAGTTGTGATTGATAATTCGTTAGAGTTTCAAACACACATCTCTGAAAAAGTAAAAAAGAAAAAAGAAAATACCATGTTGGCAATAATTAGAAGAACTTTCATAAATTTACGCAAAGAACTATTTATACAATTATACAAGTCCTTAGTGAGATCTCACCTTGATATCACCCAACCCTCTTGAATTGGAGGGTTAGGTGATATTTTTATGATGTTGAACATTTTTCACCCTGGCGTAGAGGACGCTGTCCTGTGCTAGAATGTTTTCAATACAAATTCAATAAAAAAGGCCTATTTTAGAAATACAATTTATGTTCTTAAATGCTCTTCGTGATATCCGAATTTCATGGGAATAAAACAGAGTTATGTTTGGAGGGACTGCAAGATTGGTGATCGTACCCATATTTTCTGGGATTGCCCTAAATTGAAAACGCATATAAAAAAAGAAAAAGAAAACAGTTACCTATCTCCTCCCACGCGGGAACTTCATTTTCAGCTTATCCCAGCTGAGTGCTGCCCACAGAGGGGGGAGCAGTTAGGGGTTGGGTGTCTTGCTCAGGGACACATTGCTGGAGCTGGAATCGTAACTAGGACCTCCAGAATTCTAGGCAGGCTGACTAACCATTCAGCTATGGCCGCCTTGTTGTAAGGGAATACGTATAAGAATAAGTATTGACTATCCTAAATATAAATTTACCATCAGACCCAAAATTGTGTATTATTAGAGTGGTTCCGGAGGGGTTTGGCCAATAAACGAGTGGTTTACATTTGACAAAATGATCACCCTATCCTGGCTGCGAGCACTATTTATTTATATTATATACGAAATATTTAATTCCCCACTAACAAAATTATGATATAAACTTTAAATGATGATGATAATGGTTTTAATGGTTGTAAACTACATATTGCACTGTTGCTTAATTAAAATTTGTATTAGCTCAGTGGCCGCTATAATAGTTAAAGGAAACCTTGGGTGGGTCATGTCTCGTTGATCTGCCTGTTTTTTCATATGCCACTGTTGTCCTTCTGGTTGCCTTAAAGATGCTTTGTAATTGTTTGTTACTGTTATCTGTTTTATTGTTGTGAATGTATATTATGAGACTAAAGACAACTTTCCACATTTTGGACAATAAAATGAAACTAACTAACCAACTAACTGGGGGATTATGTGTTACTCCGATTACTAAAGAAAAGGTTTCAAAAGAAGAAACTGAAAAGACATCTAGAAACCCAAAGATTGTAAGGTAATAAGTACACAGTAGTACACACATTTAACACACACACACACACACACACACACACACACACACACACACACACACACACTTTCATAGTTATGATTAGGATTTTATGTTAACTTTATTTTTTACTTGAAGAGAATTGAACTTATGCGTTTGTAAATGCAAATATATAGAGAATAAGTTGTATATACTATATGCGTTTATTATTATTATTAAATGATCGATGATATGAAAATCAATGTTGTCAAATTTGTATTTTATTGTTTGTATCAATACTGTAATGTCTTGTCAAACATAATGTTTTTATGGTTTGGAAGAATGTTGCCGCTGGGTGTTAAGCCTAAATAACTGACTTCCAAATGACACTGACACTCAGAGTTAATGGGTTAAAAGGTTTGAGGACGACTGTGCTACACTACATGGACCAATAGACTGTATAAAAGATATGAACAAAGCAAAGCCATTGGTTCCTATGCAGCGCAAATGACACAATATGGTTCCTTGGCATGGGTGTTGCCATCATAGATTGTAAAGGCACCGGAGGATGCTATTGGCTGCCAACGGTCACGTGCAACCGCAGGGATAGAGACACACAGGCGCCTACAAATATGGCCGCCCTATTGTGATAGCGACCCCACTTTGGGTAAGGATGAACGGTGAACTGCAGCTGCCAATGCAATCCCAATGAGAGGCATCGTGAAATATCATAATTTCAGTGGTTGACTACTGAGTCCATAGCGATTTTTTTTGTGTTCTAATAGTGTCCCATGAGTTTAATTTTGCCTTTTTAAAGTGGCATATCTGTCATCTTGACACACTACCTACAATATACTTTAATATACTTCATCTGTGAGTCAAAAGTGCTAGCATTGGAAATCTTAAGTTTAGGTGGTCGCATACAAACGTCATGAACGCATCCCTTGAGGGTTTCAATACCCAGATATGCTTGTCTCTCATGTATAATTAGGCTGTTTATTTTTTGGAAAATGATCGCATCTCGCTTCTTCCAAACGGAGTCTTGCAGGTTATTTTTGGATTAATACTAACCTGGAGAATCCACTCTGTAGTTGAAAAGGTCGGGATCTTCAAAGTCGGCGCTCATAAACGCACAGCAGTGAAGACAGTGATGTCACTGAAAAGCGACAGGTTTTCTCTCTACTGTTTCCCCTCTTCTCTGTTAACATTATTGGTAACCCATTCAAGTGGCAAATTAAACGTGACTCACATCATGTATTTAGCAAACAAGAAGATATGTTATCAGGGTCAGGCCATACATTTGAAAACACATTTTTATTTAAATCAATATAGTCTTCAGTTCGTGTATGATTATTTTAATATTAGGCTAACCAAGGGTGAATTGCAATGACTTTCTATGGGCTGGCTTGCAGTTCACCGTTCTCCCTTACCCGAAGCTGGGCCGCTGTTTCAATTGTGGGTGTGAATTGGGGCAGAGTTCTCCTCTGCCTACAAAATGATGTCACGGCTTAAAAGCCCCCATGGCAGAATGTGGTCGGAGCCTCCCGAAATACAGCACACGAAGAAGAACACAGCCGGCTGGTATCAGTTTAGTTGGCCATGCCCCCCACAACTTTATCATCAATTTTAACATAAATGGGACCTTATTTTCACAAAACGCATATCATCGTGATTGAAAGGCAATTTTTAACTAGCGATAGGAACCATAAAGTATTTATGAAAATGTTAATTAAGGTTGGAAAACAAAAGGGGAAAATGAATGGGGTCCAATGGAGAACAATTCTTTTTGCGACCGGCCGGGGGGGAAACAGCGCAACTAGCGGCCAATCATAGGAAGTTTTAGTTCCGTATTGGGCTCATTTTAAATGGGCGGAACTGCCCCTGCATGGAACAGAGCCTTAATAAGTATAACTGGTAATACCTGTGAAGGAACTAAGGAAGAGGCCCAATTTATTTCCAATATGGCTGCTGTGCATAGAGCCTGTTGCGTTGAGAAGATGAATATCTTCAGGTCAAGCACTGAGGTATAATGTTACCGGGAGAGGAACACTTTCTGTGTTATTGTTCTCTGTTGAGTTGTTTTCCATTCTCCAGAATAGCCTATACAAAACTTATACAAATATAAGCACTATTCAGTGTGTAGGTTTAAGGAAGGATCTAAGATTGAACACAATTAAAATATATACATTAAATAAAGTTACATGTATGCTGCTGTTTTAAAACATCTGGGAGGAGTGGATATTGGCATAAACATAATAGTGTAATTCATTTTGGGGGGACTAACTCTGACAGTGTACAAATGTAACCAAATGGACCTGTTGTACACTGTCAGAGTTACAGACTTGTAGTGTATGGGTTCATTTAGACCTCCATAAAGGAACCAAAGTCCCTGCAATCCACCACTGAGAACCACTGGTCTAGAGGTAGATTCTGTGGAAGAGGTCCAGTCCAGACATCAACAGAACACCTAGTGGGCAGAATGAGGCAGAACCATGAACGCATCATAAACTCATTTCCATATTTGGCATTCTAAAGGCCATCATAGTAGGCTACGCACCGCGGTGATAAGCTATCACGGTGGTCTAGTCTTTTTAATTCATAAAACTACAACATAGAAGATAGCTGTATTAGGTTTACTTTTGAGTGACATTAGCTAAACATCTGGGGGTCCCGAGCGGTCCCGACCCACATGTTGAGAACCACTGGTGTGTAGCCCCCACTCACTGTGTTGCCATGTCTGCTTAATATTATAAGCGGATTGTTTTTCTGTAAAGAAGAAGAAGAAGATGGGTTGCGATTTTGGAGGGCCTGTTTGTTTCTTAATAATAATACATTTATATAACATCTTTCATGACAAGAAATGCAGCATCAAAGTGCTTTACAGTGCAAACAGAACATGGTTAACAACAAAACAGAAACGATAAGAACTTCAATAAGAACTTGACCCATATGACCAGAACATTTGCCAAATAATGGACATATTGAGAATAAAATCAGCTAAAAACTAAAAGTAATTAAAAACTTAAAAACATGGCGATTTAAAATCAGCTAAAAGCAAGAGTGAACAAATGGGTATTGAGTTGTGCTTTAAAGCTGTCTAAAATACAGTGATGCAACACGTGATGGACAATCATGTTTTCTTATCTTATCTGGCATGAGAAAACTTTACATTGCCAAAGCAATACGTGTCAAAATATAATAATAGTTTGAGGGGTTACAGCTGTTAACATAGCTGCTGTTCTAGTGTTATAAATACAGGGTATAAATAGTAGGGGTGTAACAATACATTTTAATAGCGATTCGATACATATCACGATACATGGTTGACGATACGATACATGGACGATATTGGTTCATTCATGGCGCTACGATACGATTCGATTCAGTAATTTAAAATCGATATAGTAACTATTTAGCAAAGACATTAAATATGTGTGAAAGGTGTGGATAGTGCAGGTTTTAGGGGAAACATGTAGTATTATGGGTATAAATAAGTATTATCTGCCAAATACATGGACATTGTATATTGACAAACTTGCACCTTGACATGAACCCAGAGATTACACGCATTTATCGATAGACCAGTGTAGCTATATGGAAAGGAAAAGTAATTAAACCCCTCCCTTTACATTTTTCTTCTTAAAAATGCTAAATACAATGCACAAGTAGTTAGTATCGATACAATCGATTCTTTGCACTGCCGATTCGATCCGATACAAAATAAAACGATACGATTCGATTTTAGCTGTTTTCATTTCGATATAGGCCTACTTCGATTTTTTAAGTTAAAAACGATATTTCGATACAGTTACTATATCGTTACACCCCTAATAAATAGGGTACAAAGCTTTTTGGAATAAATAGCAGAACACTTTTGCAGTCGTGTTTTCACTAGCCTCGGAAACACAGACTTTTATTTTGGCGATATGTTTTCACAAACCTCGGTTGCTTGTTTTTCCCCATGTTTTTTCCTCTCTGGCAACCCCGCGTGTCCAGTCGGTCACATGACCCAGCAGCTCTACGGAAGCCGAGGAGGGACGCGTGAACCAAACCAAGATGGCGGACAGCACGGTAAACAGCAGCAGCTCTCATCATCATGATGAGGGTTCTGCTGTGGGGTCCTCCATACAGCCAGAACCAGAGGCCGCGGACCCCCCCAGGCTGGCGGACCTCCTGACAGAGGGCTGGAGGCTCTATGAGGAGGTGGACTCCACCACAGACCCCTCAGGGTCCACAGCCGTCCAGACCAAGGTCCGCCTGGGACTCAGCAAACTGGAGGCTGCTAACAGGTTCATATTATTTATTACTATCACTGTTATATCACTGTTAATATCTACTACATTACATTAATACTGGGACTCAGCAAGCTGGAAGCTGCTAACAGGTTTATTATCAGTTATTAATATCTAATGCATTACATTACTGGGACTGAGCAAACTGGAGGCTGCTAACAGGTTCAGATATACATAATATAGTATTATATATAGTTGATATTACAGTTAATATTACATCACTATTACTGCTAATATCTAATACATCACATTAATACTGGGGCTGAGCAAGCTGGAGGCTGCTAACAGGTTATATATATGTTAATACCAGTAAGACTCCCTAATCGGGAGATAAGCGACCGTTGGTCACTTATCTCCACAAATAGGCCAAAAGTTTGTTTTACCAATTATTACACTCTATGTGAACATTTACATCAACAAATCCCAAGTACTGGTTTTTAGGGGTGCTGAGTGTGGCGCAGCAGCGTGTCATGCATTTTCTGCAGGGCCTTGTCACACCTTTGCCCTGCTCATATCTCCGCATCAGTATGACATCACACTGCTGACATCAGTATGACATCACACCATACACAAATAAAAGACCCTTATATAAGACCGGCATTATCTACCGACAGATTAGTAACAAGATGTCAAAATCGTTGAAGGTTGAATCTCCAGATATGGAGATAACCAACACATCCCTCCATATATGGAGATAACCGACGAATCTCACTAAGTCTGACCTCACAAGCCCCATATTTGGACACGAACAACATATAACTCCATATATAGAGACATAGCTGCTGACATCAGTATGACATCACACTGCTGACATCAGTATGACATCACACCGTACACAAATGACCCTTATATAAGACCGGCATTATCTACCGACAGATTAGTAACAAGATGTCAAAATCGTTGAAGGTTGAATCTCCAGATATGGAGATAACCAACACATCCCTCCATATATGGTGTGATGTCATACTGATGTCAGCAGTGTGATGTCATACTGATGTAGAGATATGAGCAGGGCAAAGGTGTGACGTGTGACCGACGGACGGACGGACGGACGGCCGGTGGAGGTTTTGATACTAAACTGCGACCTGACGGTCGCAATTACATCACTATCACCGTTAAGGGGTCCTCCCTCTCTACCCCAGGTTCTGTGTAACCCCACAGGTTAACAACATTCACCAGGTTAGCATTCACCAGCGTCGGCAGGTTAGCATTTCACCAGGTTAGCATTCACTAGCGTTAGGGTTAAGGTTAGGTCTAGGTGGTAAGTGGGGAACATACAGTAGAACCTGGGGAACATAGGTACGGTCCCCACTGTTAATATCTGCTACATAACATTATTACTGGGGATGAGTAAACTGGAGACTGCTAACAGGTTTATATTACTTACATCAGATAAGAGGAAGCCAGAGCCGTAATCTCAGAAAGACATCTCTATGAAATGTAGTTACTGTATTATCTACTACTACTCATTACATTAAAGACATCTCTATGAAATGTAGTTACTGTATTATCTACTACTAGTCTACTACACATTACATTAATACTGGGGTTGAGCAAACTGGAGGCTGCTAACATGTTATTACTGTTAATATTACATTTCTATCACTACATTACAATGGTTACATTATTACTGGGGCTGGGTAAACTGGAGGTAGAGCTGTCACGATTATTTCATAATTGTCTAATTGCAATTATTTTGTCATAGTCACGATCCTTTCCATGCCAGGTTCATCATTTACCTGGTGTCCTATTATTACAATGTACAGATTATTAATTTGATAAGATTGTTTAGAATGATACTAGGTTCATTTGGTTTTTTTAATCGTATCAACGATTGACAGCCCATACATCCAAGCAAAAAAGTCTGATTGTATTAAACAATGTTAAACTCACCGACATCACAGCTTTTACTGAAAGCTTGAATAATCCTCTTTCTATGTGCAAAGTGTTTGTTTGATAAAATTCCACAGTAGACATGTTATAAGTTATTTTCTGTCAAGAAATTCTGTGCAGGTGATTATTCCTTTAAGTGTTGGAGTTTGGAAGCGCTCGTTCCTGTGTACCAGCTGGTTTAAATGTCACATAAAGCAGGAGCAGGGGTTGACACTAAGGTCTCAGAGGCACTTGCCCGTCTGGCAAGTACAGGTCATGTTCTACTTGCCCAAAGCTCATGCCCACTTGCCCTAAAGGTTAATTATAAAATGATAGGTAAGATTTTAATTACCGCTCAATTGAACACTTATTTCTTTACCTACTGGGGCTGTGCAATTAAAACATTTCATACCTCAATACCTACATACAGTAACAGGAGATATGATTGAATATTATGTCTATGGTTCACACTTCTTATTTTATATTTTTAAGTATAGCAACAGTAAAAACAGCACATTATGGGTAAACAGTTCTCTTATTTTACATTCCACAGACCAGAAGACAGAGCGCTCTGGCCACGTTCAGGTGTTTAGACAGATATCTGGTGTTGTGTTTATAGACGGTTGTGTCCCCTCTCAAATGAGCACTTGCCCGGTCGGGCAACCTGAAAGCAAACTCCACCTGCTGGGTGCAGGTGGGCAACCCTTAGGGTCGTTTCATACCGTTATAAGGAGCCTAACTAATTTCGGTTCGTAAATATTGGAGGTCCGTGGCATGACAACGTTTGTGGCCGATGAATGAGCATTGCAGGACGGATATATATTTGACTTGCCCTCGCGCTGCACGCTGAATGACTGGAGGTCCAGTGAGTGAGTAGCAGCAGCACCAGCGGGGTCTCCTCTCTCTCTCTCACTCACAAACGCTCGATCGAGCTCTGTCAAAAACATTTAGGTAGAGCTGTCACGATTATTTCATAATTGTCTAATTGCAATTATTTTGTCATAGTCACGATCCTTTCCATGCCAGGTTCATCATTTACCTGGTGTCCTATTATTACAATGTACAGATTATTAATTTGATAAGATTGTTTAGAATGATACTAGGTTCATTTGGTTTTTTTAATCGTATCAACGATTGACAGCCCATACATCCAAGCAAAAAAGTCTGATTGTATTAAACAATGTTAAACTCACCGACATCACAGCTTTTACTGAAAGCTTGAATAATCCTCTTTCTATGTGCAAAGTGTTTGTTTGATAAAATTCCACAGTAGACATGTTATAAGTTATTTTCTGTCAAGAAATTCTGTGCAGGTGATTATTCCTTTAAGTGTTGGAGTTTGGAAGCGCTCGTTCCTGTGTACCAGCTGGTTTAAATGTCACATAAAGCAGGAGCAGGGGTTGACACTAAGGTCTCAGAGGCACTTGCCCGTCTGGCAAGTACAGGTCATGTTCTACTTGCCCAAAGCTCATGCCCACTTGCCCTAAAGGTTAATTATAAAATGATAGGTAAGATTTTAATTACCGCTCAATTGAACACTTATTTCTTTACCTACTGGGGCTGTGCAATTAAAACATTTCATACCTCAATACCTACATACAGTAACAGGAGATATGATTGAATATTATGTCTATGGTTCACACTTCTTATTTTATATTTTTAAGTATAGCAACAGTAAAAACAGCACATTATGGGTAAACAGTTCTCTTATTTTACATTCCACAGACCAGAACATCCACAGACCAGAAGACAGAGCGCTCTGGCCACGTTCAGGTGTTTAGACAGATATCTGGTGTTGTGTTTATAGACGGTTGTGTCCCCTCTCAAATGAGCACTTGCCCGGTCGGGCAACCTGAAAGCAAACTCCACCTGCTGGGTGCAGGTGGGCAACCCTTAGGGTCGTTTCATACCGTTATAAGGAGCCTAACTAATTTCGGTTCGTAAATATTGGAGGTCCGTGGCATGACAACGTTTGTGGCCGATGAATGAGCATTGCAGGACGGATATATATTTGACTTGCCCTCGCGCTGCACGCTGAATGACTGGAGGTCCAGTGAGTGAGTAGCAGCAGCACCAGCGGGGTCTCCTCTCTCTCTCTCACTCACAAACGCTCGATCGAGCTCTGTCAAAAACATTTAATTTACAAGCTCACATTATAGACGTGCCGCCTCCCTTGCTGCATGCATGTCATCACCATCACAGTCACAACTCGTCGTGGAAAACCTATCAACACGGAACACTAGCAAATAGCAATAAGCAAAGTTGTGTTTAAGCTCTTCTTTTGTCTTTAAAACGGTCGGCGACGCGTTAGCGATACACGCAGCAAAGGTGTGTGTGTGTGTGTGTGTGTGTGTGTGTGTGTGTGTGTGTGTGTGTGTGTGTGTGTGTGTGTGTGTGTGTGTGTGTGTGTGTGTGTGTGTGTGTGTGTGTGTGTGTGTGTGTGTGTGTGTGTGTGTGTGTGTGTGTGTGTGTGTGTCGCGCGCGCGCCTCCCAGTCCACCACTCTTCGTCTCCAGTCAGAGCGAAGCCAGCTGACTTGTGTCCGCTCTGCGAAGCCCAATACACGGCCACACAAGCATTTGGAAGTCGGCGTGTCTCCCTCCCAAACAACCGCTGTTTCCTTGGATTCACAGCCGAGAATATGAACGTGAAGCCGGGCTGAATGAATGAGAAGACACCGCTGAGTACCGAAATTAAGTCGGGAGGTCACAACATTTCGTCAGCACCGTAGAGCCGAATTTAGTCGGTTGACGCCCCCCCGAACCGGGGGATGCGAACCATATTTGGGTTTGCCTAGTGCCGAACCGAAATTAGTTAGGCTCCTTATAACGGTATGAATCGACCCTTAGTGTCAATGCCTGAGGAGAGGACGCAGCGGGACTTTGCGTTATTGAAAACGAGCGTACACCAGCATTTAATTTGCTTGCAGCTGGGTTTACCTGTGATCCTTGATCACTGAGGCAATACACGGTCTCTCTGCATTTGTAAGTCAGTCTGGTTAAGAGCTCCCGCGATAAATGCCTGACATTGCCTGACATTGTAAATGGTCAAATTGTTTTACGATCGTAACATTCTTTGCAAGACAAATGAACAGTCAACTAAACCCAAAGTTCTGATTGGTCCAGGATGGTAAACTAAACCCAGGTTTCTGATTGGTTCAGGATGGTAAACTAAACCCAACATTCTGAATATCTGATTGGTCCAGGATCTTATCCTAGCTGGACCATCTTCAGATCAATGAATGGTAAACTAAACGCAGGTTTCTGATCGGTCCAGGATGGTAAACTAAACGCAGCTTTCTGATTGGTCCAGGATGGTATCCCAGCTGGACCTGTTCAGCCGTAACGAGGAGCTGGAGGAAGTGGCCACGGCAGACCTGAAGTACCTTCTGCTGCCCGCCCTGCAGGGGGCGCTAACCATGAAGCTGAGCGGCAGAGACAAGAGGCTGGAGGTGGTGCGAGCTGCACGACACCACTTCTACTGCTTCCTCAGGAGGTCAGTCATAACATAGTCTCGCGTAGCCAGACAACTATTCCACAGTCTCTGAATGCTGCATAGAGTCTGGAACTACAGCTCCCAAACGGCGAGTATCTGAACTGTAGTCCCATTGGAAACATAACATGAACACACTAGCACAGACAGAGTCATTATAATGAACTGTTGTCCCATTGGAAACATACCATGAACACACTAGCACAGACAGAGTCATTATAATGAACTGTAGTCCCATTGGAAACATAACAGAAACACACTAGCACAGACAGAGTCATTATTGCGACCGTAGGTCGCATTTACTACCAAAACCTCCACCGGCGGTCTGTGAGTGAGTCAGTCAGTCCGTCACACTTTTGCCCTGCTCATATCTCCACAACTGTTTCCCCCATCCATGCCAAATTTTGCACACACACTCCTTGACTGCCAAACTACAACCTCCAAGGACCCCCGGAGCCCCAGGGACCCCCAGGTCCCTGGGGGACCCCCAGATGTAAAAAATGACCAAATGTGCTCACACGTCACACTTTTTCCCTGCTTATATCTCCGCACCCGTTGACCCGATCCATGCCAGATTTTACACACACACTCCTTGCCTGCCAAACTACAACCTCCAAGGACCCCCGGAGCCCCAGGGACCTGGGGGTCCCTGGGGGACCCCCAGATGTAAAAAATGACCAAATGTGCAAAAATGACCAAATGACCACCCCAACGGGGCTGCTCACAGGGAATTCCCGGGGACCACCGACTCCTGGTGCTCCAGAACGGATGCAAAAGTGGTGGCGCCCCCAGTGGAGGACCCCCTGCCACTGCAGCGCACATAAAATGCCGTAACTCGGGCTAGGAGCGTCCGGGAGAGCCGGGGCCGGTACCTATTCGTCCGCCAAGGCAACGCGGAGACCCCACCCCTCATTTCTCACATGGCCCTATTCTAGCGCCACCTTCAGGCCGATTTTTAAAACACATTTTTGGACACTGCTCCTACAGTTTTTGCCCTAAAATCACGAATATCACTACACAGCATGTCTACACTCATGTCATCAACATGGATCAGGAAGATTTTGGAAAAACACATTTTTGCCCTATTTGTGGAGATAAGCCACCTACGGTCGCTTATCTCCCGATTAGGGAGTTTTACTGGTAATGAACTAGTCCCATTGGAAACATAACAGAAACACACTCGCACAGAGTCATTCGAGTGCCATATTCTTGTTACAGTATGCTTGTATAGTTTAAGAAAACATCATGGAAGTAACACCAACCACACCAGAGAAAGACGAAATAACACCCAAATATATTGAAAGGAGACTTACACTTCCAGTAGGACATGTTATTGCTACTGCACCAAGGGAGCGGTTGCGTCACATCCGCTTTATCTCACACTTACTGTATAGTTAGAACTTCCGTCTCCGGGAGCATTTGCAAATCCCGGAGGCAACAGTCTGTCAAAAAGTCATAACATTAAAGTCCTTACCAAACGTTTTCTTCACCAATGTGTTTGTAAAAGTCTCTAATAAGTAACGCATCTCATGAATATTGAAATTCAGTTTCCCTTGGGGAATCAATCTGTGACAGCTGCTGAAAGTTGGGGTTAACCTTATTATGTAAGGGGGGAGAAATACAAAAATGTAATCTGCTTTAAGTAGCATGTGAGGGGTCAAACTATTGTTGTTATTTGTCTTATTATTTTGCATGAAAAACACTCCTTGGGCTAAAAACGGCCCAAACACAAAACAGTTTTTTGTGATGAAAAAGTGGCTATGGTCATTTTTATCCCAAGGAATGTTTTTTCGAACAAAACAAATGCTTGCAATAGATTCAGAACCATGAAAACCCCTAGTTTGACCCCTACATGCTACTACTTACCCTCTCAATCTATACTATAATTTTGCGAATGTCTGTCTGAGTGAGTGAGTGTCTGTCTGTCTGAAACAGCGTTTCTCCTCAGTGGCTGGAGCAATTGATCTGAAATCGCATCACCATAAGCATATGAACACACCTGACATAACTGTGAAGCCCGTTTGTCACTTTCACAAATCGTATGCTGTATATTAGCATTTTTATGGTGTATCTACTATCTATTCTGCATCTAGCATGAGGCACATCTATTCTGCATCTAGCTTGAGGCAAAATGTTTAACCAGCTCTGTGTGTGTGTGTGTGTGTGTGCGCGCGCGTGTGTGTGTGTGTGTGTGTGTGTGTGTGTGTGTGTGTGTGTGTGTGTGTGTGTGTGTGTGTGTGTGTGTGTGTGTGTGTGTGTGTGTGTGTGTGTGTGTGTGTGTGTGTGTGTGTGCAGGCAAGCGGGTGTGTGTGCAGGCGGGTGGGCGGGCGGGCTGGGGGGGAAGGGGGGGGGGGGGGGGACAGTATCTCTGTAGCCATTAAACGAAACGGGTTTCTTACATTGATGCTCCTACATCATGCAAGCACCAGTTAAAGTTACTTTCCATCCCTCATATACTGTGTGCACAGTGCACATCCCATAACCCACACACTGCACATCATTTTGGAGCTCATATCTTTGAACGGGTAAGGGCTAGTAATAATAAAGTTAATGTATGATAAAGTTCAACTTTCAGCAGTTGTCATAGATTCCCAGGGAAAGTGAATTTATTCCCAGAGTGTATATGTCTCTATCCAGGTGTGATAGATTCTCTATAGAAACAGAGTGTACATGTGTCTCTCCAGGTGTGATAGATTCCCTATAGAAACATACTGTATATTTCTCTCTCCAGGTGTAAGGAATACAAGGTGTCAAAGTTCACCATGCCAAAGAGCTCTACCATAGAGGAGGAGGATGAGGAGGGGGAGGAAGGCTCTGGAGAGATCATCACAACCACGGTATGGTTTTATAGACATATTCATTTATTTAACCAAACATATTTATGTATTTACCGTTCCATTTGTGCGCTCTCAAGGGCTGTCCATACTGTCTCCGACCACCTAACCTTTCGTTGGAGAGTTCGTACTTCCCGACGTGCAGCTTTCCGAACTCTTAATTCGGGGTAATGCTTTTCAGAAGATTGAGTGACGTCGTTTAGTAGTTAAACTGGACCTTTCTGACTAAAAGTTTGGTGGTCGGAGACAGTCTGGACAGGCCTTTAAGTTATGGGGGTCCTTGCAAATAAAACATTTGAGACCCACTAGTACTAGTGGACTCCTAATGTGTCATACATAGAGTCACCGTAAATCAGTGTCATACATATTCTGAAGAAAAACTGGAGACTGACATTCACTAATTGGCTCTTATGATTGAAATAAGAACATTATATATGTATAAAAAAAACTAAAATTAAAAATGTTCCACAGACAAGAACAAGTCTTTGCGACACAGACACATTAGTCTGTGTGCGGACACATAAATGGTAAATGGTGCATTTATATAGCGCCTTTATCCAAGGCGCTTTGCATACAGTAGATTGTGCATTACATTCACCCATTCACACACATATTCATTTCATTCACCCATTCACACACACACTCATACAGTGATGTCAGAGGAAACCATGCGCAGCACCAACCTGCTCATATCAGGAGCAGTTAGGGGTTCAGAGTCTTGCTCAAGGACTCTTCCACACTAACTCTGGGGGAGCCCGGGATCGAACCGGGAACCCTCCATGTTCTAATGACAAACATATTGGTGTCCCCCCCCCCCCCCCCCCCCCTCCGCAGCCCTCGGCCCCGCCCAGAGCTCCAGACCTGGTTGCCATGGCGTCCCAGAGGCAGGCCAAGGTGGAGCGCTACCGCTAGAGGAAGGAGACGGAGAGCAGGATAGCAGAGATGAGAGGAGCGGTGGAGAACGGCCAGGCAGACGACCAGACGGTCAGGAGCTTCTATCTGCTGCAGGTCAGGAGGTGGGTAACAAGATGACCAGACGGTCAGCAGCTTCTACCTGATGCCGGTCAGGAGGTAGGAATGGGACGGTGTTATTAAGATTTCTCACCATTATTGTGAGCCCCAAAACATTGTGCTATTTTTTGCTAAAAGATTTGGTATAGAGTGGGAAAAAAGAGACAGTCACAAGTATGTTATTTACAGGTTTGTTTTACCAATTATAGAGGTTTTAAGTGGTATATTGCGACACGTTGTGAGCTTGTAGATTGGCTATCTTTTGGCAAAGACATTTAGTAAAGAGTGGGAAAAAAGACAGTATATCAAGTACATCATTTACCAATTACAGAGGGTTTAAGTGGTACCGGATATGCAGCTCGGCAAATAAAAGGTGAATTGATCCCAGTGCATGACGGAGGACGATTTCACAATAATTTGAAAGCTCCACGATAGGATTATGGTGAGAGTTTTTAGTTATCAGTATAAAGGTTAATATCGCTCTGGTCCTTCCCATGCGGAGGTGGGTGACCCTGGCCCTGGAGGAGGTGGAGAGCATCGACCAGGAGATGGACATCCTGAAGAGGATGGGGTCCCTGAGCCACGGACCCCCGCACCCCCCCCACCCTGCCAGACCCCCCATGAAGCCCTTCATACTCACCAAAGACGCTGTGCAGGTACCATGACACGCACACACACTGTCACACACATTTATTTTAACCCATTTAGGCCGAGAATTATTGAATGCTTTAACCAGTGAAAAATAGCAGATATACAAGCTCACAGCGCGCGCTGCGAGCTTGTAGATCTGCTATTTTTGAAAAAAGTCGTGGAAATGTGTGCAAATCTTTGAATATATGTATTTTCAAAGCGAATGTTTGTAACTCAAATTTTGCTTCTGGGGGGTCCCTGGAACTAAATATTTTGATATGGCTGTCCGTGACCAAATAAATATCATTTTGCGGGTCCTTCACATGAAAAGGTTTGAGAACCACTGACATATAGTCAGAGCGTTTCAGGCAAAAATCGTGCACTTTATGAAAGAAGCATGAAATTTCGCACACAGTTAGAACATGCCATATGGAACATTTTTGGCTATAGGGGCATCGCAGATTTGTCTTGGGAAACTTGTGGGGGCCAATCAAAGTTAGGCACTCATAGACTTTACTATACAGTACAATAATACAAAAAATAAATATATGCTTTAAGTAGCATGTGAGGGCTCAAACTATGTGTTTTTCGGCATTCTGAATCTAATTTAAGCATTGGTTTAGCATGAAAAACATTCCTTTCCGAGAAACGGCCGCCACAAAATACTTTATAAACATTAAGGATGTCCATAATTATAACACGAGAGGCAGCGCCACAGATCACTTCCAACCCAGAGTAAAAACCAACAAAGGGTCAAACTCGTTTTTCTGCTATACCACCAAAATGTGGAAAGCCTTACCGAAGGCTATAAAGGAGTGTGGATCACTACTACTAGCATCCTTTAAAATTGCCCTGAAAAACCACTTACAGGCAGCAGCCGTTCGCAACTGGTAAAAAAATGAACCTAGCCCAACCCTACCCTCCCCTGCCCCTTCTTTGTATATACTGTTTGTTTAGACTTACTGTTTTCTTTTTTGTTTTTCTTTACATATCTACTGCATAGTACTGTGTTCTATTTGTCTGTCATTCAATGTTATGTGAGATACTTCAATGGTTTCCAGTGGAAATAAGCTTAGTCTTTTCATGGATCTCCTTTTAGTAGACCTTGTACCAGTGAACTGTACCGTCATGAAACTGTACCTTTTCCTATGGAAACTTCTAATAAAGTCTTCAATCAATCAATCAGTCACAATGTTATGCTGTAACTGTCTGGACTGCAGAGTGAGTATAGTGAGCAGCACAACCCCAGAAGGGGGATTTTTTCCTACTCCATATAATCAGTGCTAGTGATGGCATGGTTGGCTACAGCTGAGTCCAGCATATAGTTGGGGGAACCCTGTGCTGTGGGGAACCCCCCCCCCCCCCCCCCCCCCCCCATTAGGGATTCAGGCAGGGATTCCCCTGCTGATGATGACGTCCCATCGGTAGAGTTGGTGACGTCAGTATTGTCCACAGCTCTGTCCAGCAGCAGCCAGCGCTAGGATGGACAGAGAGAAGAGAGATGGAGGCTGGTGGGTGGAGGAACAATGAGGAGCTGACGGTGGATTAGCACCGCTGCTGCACCAGGGATCAAGAAGGACAGGAACTCAGGAACAGAGCTGTTGTGTCTGCTAACACAACACGGTAGCAGCAGATGTTAGCCTCCCATATTAGCCACAGTTAGCTTGAAGCTGAGGCTCACCGTAAACAACTTTGTGGTAACTTTGTAAAGGATTGCACCTTAGCACTTCTTTACCTAGGTGTGCGTGTGTGTGTGTGTGTGTGTGTGTGTGTGTGTGTGTGTGTGTGTGTGTTGGTAACGTTTTAGAATGAATAACTTGGCCGATGATTGCACGATGAATTGATGATTTCTTTATGTTGTTTTATGCTGTTTTAAGTTATAGATAGGCTTGATGTTTTGTGTTGCACTGCAAGTGACTGAAGGGAAACGATATTAAATTTTATGTTTATTGCGACCGTCAGGGAGCAGTTTACTATGAAAACCTCCACCGTCCGTCCGTCCGTCCGTCCGTCCGTCCGTCACACCTTTGTGACCATCAACAAACGTCACACCTTTGTTGATGTTTAAATCGAAGAGTCTTGGTCAAATACTTCTGTTGGTTTCTGCACTGATCATTTATACAATTCAGCTGTGTTTGCTCGTGTCATCATGATGAGGTCATAAATCAGCCATGCCCAAATATAGATTTTATGGGTTTACATGCTTACTCAGTTATTCGTTATGTGAAAGTCCTATGACGTCTATGATATCTGACATCATCATACATACATTCCCTTTTATGCCCATAAATGGAGATCCCCTCTGTAGAACCAGCCACTGACATCACTGTAATGTCAGGGGAACCAAATCCCTTTTATGCCCATATATGGAGATCCCTGTGATGCCAGGGGAACCAAATCCCTTTTATGCCCATATATGGAGATATGGAGATCCCCGTGTTGCCAGGGTAACCAAATCCATTTTATGCCCATATATGGAGATCCCTGTGATGCCAGGGGAACCAAATCCCTTTTACGCCCATATATGGAGATCCCTTATGTCATCAATATTAAGCCCATATCTGTGAATATCTTTGGGTACCAGATGTCTCCATATATGGTTAAATGGTCCGATATACATCACTGGCCAGAAGACCAAGAAATGGTGCAACCTCGCCCTTTGCTTTTCTCCCTATAGGCATCTTACTGGTAGGTAGTTTAATGAGGAATGCAGTATGGTGGTAGGTAGGTAGTTATGGCCTTTGATGTAAGATTTTCACTTTCTAGGATAACTATATTTGCTATTCCCAGATGATGCCCTTTTAGGGTACCCCTCATGCCCATATATGGAGATCCCAGGCTTTACTAATTAACATAAGTTTTATGCCCATATATGGAGATCAGTGTCCCAATGTCATCAGATATATGGGCATAAATGGACACAGGCAAACTAGATGGGCTGTATGGATATCCAGATGTGTGATGTAAGTGTTTTATTCCAAATGTGGCACCCCACAGACATATTTCCAGAAACAAAATCCCTTTCATGCCCATATATGGAGATTTCTGATGTCATCAATCCCAGGCCCTGTAAAAAACATGGTTGCTATGGTATGAGCAACTTATGTCTCCATATATGGAGATTCAACTTCAATGAGTAACCATGGCAAACTGTCAACTGCCCGTATGTCTTGATAATTGGTAAAACAAACTTTTGGCCTATTTGTGGAGATAAGCGACCAACGGTCGCTTATCTCCCGATTAGGGAGTCTTACTGGTATGTAGGTCTAAGTACAGAATGTGATTATTGATTATTGACAAGCCAGTGGAGTGAAAAGTTGGCCTCTGGGTAGCTCTGGTCCATAGCGTTAGTGGAGTTCTCCCTAACGCTATGTTCCTCTACATCCGTATTCCTTGGCAAAACCGGAAAACCCCGCCGTCTGGTCCGAAAATAACAAAAACTGTTTCGCCCCTCATCAAACCAAAGGTATCAGTGGACAGTTGAAAGCTTACTCTACTTAGTGGACGCGGGTTGAGCCCCCACCACACGATTAAAATACATTTCTAGGGCAAAATGAAAAATATTCTACCGGATGGAAACTCCATTTCTTCTCGTTTTTCACTATTTGTCGTCGCCATCAAGGTGCCAACTCACTACTGCCGCGCAGGTCAGAGGACCGAATTACACTGAGCATTAGTCTCACTGGGTGTCATTCAACTCTGCGGCGTTGGAAGCGCTGTTTCGTAAAAACCTGGAAGAGCGTCTCCATCCGGTGGAATATTTTTCATTTTGCCCTAGAAATGTATTTTAATCATGTGGTGGGGGGCTCAGACCTCGTCCACTAAGTAGAGTAAGCTTTCAACTGTCCACTGATACCTTTGGTTTGATGAGGGGCGAAACAGTTTTTGTTATTTTTGGACCAGACGGCGGGGTGTTCCGGTTTTGCCAAGGAATACGGAGGTAGAGGAACATAGCGTTAGGGAGAACTCCACTAACGCTATGGACCAGAGTTAGCCTCTGGGATGGGTAAAGTAGCGAGGATTAAAGGAGTAGTTCACCCCCAAAATGATATTGTTCCTATCGATTACTCATCCCATGGACACTTAATTTGGAGAATAATCCGAGGATAGCCGCAAATTGCAACACTAGATTTTTTTTTATAATCGGATGAATCTAGGGTTGCAATACCTCCCATAGGCAGCCAATGCATCAAAACGTTTTTTTTGCTATCTGATTGTATTAAACAACATCAAACTCACCAATATTGCGGGAAATATTCTATGGAAAGCTTGGAATTTACTCTTGCTATCTGCAAAGTGTTTGTTTCAGAAAAATCCACCGTAGACATGTTATGAGCCAGTTTCTATCAAGAAATTGGCTTCAGGTGATTATTTTTTCTAAGTGCTGGAGTTTGGAAGCGCTTGTGGAAAATTGCTCAACGGTCCTGTGACCACCTGGTTCTAATGTCACATAATGCAGGAGGCAGCGGGACATGGCGTTATAGAAGACAAGCGCTTCCGAAGTTCAACACTTAGCAAATAAACCAAGTCTGCTCGGAATTCTTGACAGAAAATAAATCATAACATGTTTACGGTGGATTTTTCTGAAACAAACACTTTGCAGATAGCAAGAGTAAATTCCAAGCTTTCGATAGAGCCGCAATATTGGTGAGTTTGACGTTGTTTAATACAATCAGATAGCAAAAAAACGTTTTGATGCTTTGGCTGCCTATGGGAGGTATTGCAACCCTAGATTCATCCGATTATAAAAAAATCTAGTGTTGCAATTTGCGGCTAATCCGAGGAGAACCGTTGTGTCTCCATAGGAACAATACATGCTCCATAGAGCATGTATAGAGAACCAGTGCTGGACTGGTCATCAAATTATTAGCTCAGGAATGACACAATAAATATCCTTGAATTCAAGTTTCCATGGGGTGAGTAATCAATAAAAAAAGTTATTTTGGGGGTGAACAATTTTTATTTGTCTGTCATTCAATGTTATGATTTTTTTTTAAATGACCCCAATTGAATCAAGCCCAAAAGCTTTCTTGAGGTGTTTATCCTTTTAGTTGACCTTGTACCAGTGAACTGTACTGTCATGAAACTGTACCTTTTCCTATGCAAACTGATAATAATAGCGAGGCAGATAAGTGCATATTACAGGTGAATCGTTCACTTGCGGATACAAGCACCAAAATTGGCACACATACTCCTTAGGCATTGCTCTTTTCAGAAAACCATCTGGCCAAAAAAAAAATCAAGATGGCGGCCAATTTTCATGATGGCCGCCATTGAATATACAGTAATCTTGCATTCCGCAATAAAATACCATAGACCTGTCCTATTTGAATGATCTTGGTGTCAAATCATACATTTTCACTATGTAGAATCCAAATTTGGACCCATGGACTTACTCACTGGCTTCCTTGTACCATATATCAGTCCC